>NW_027492994.1:0-415516 GCF_021521415.1 Bidens hawaiensis | reverse complement strand
GACGCTGGTTGGAGCAGCCAGAGCGTGGTTTGACCGTCTACCGGTCCACCACATCTACGATTGGGCGGACTTCCAGCAGAAGTTCAGCCAACACTTCAGTCAACAAAGAAAGTATACCGAAGAGCAATGGACGATCCTCAACTGCATCCGAGAGGAAGATGAGTCTTTACTAGACTTCATCACGCGCTTCAATTCCAAGAAGCTAAGTCTGGGCACTATTAGCGAAGATCTTGTTCGCGCTGCTTTCATCCAGGGCGCGAAGGACCCAGAGCTCATCCGCACTTTAACGGGTAAAGGCGGCATGCCATCCACGTGGGATGCCATCATGACAGCAGCTAAACGCTTCGCGGAAACGGAAAAAGCAACTAGGTAGAGATCTTCCTCAGAGCACAAACCTCTACACCCAGAAAACAAGAGAAAACAACGTCCTCAACGCTCCGACTAAACAAAAAGAGGAAGCTAGGCATTTGGTAGTCAAGGGTAAACTTTGACACCTCATCCAGCTCTCGCCCTCGGTTAGGCGGAAAGGATAACATGCAGTCGTCGAACCGGAACTCCAGATGGACGCCACTCACCAAAAGCGTCACCGACATATTCGCCACCGAGAGGCTCCCATGGCCAGAGGCTCCAATTATCCGACAGCGTCCAAACGCTGATCAAAGCAAATTCTGTGACTTCCACAGGACAAGAGGCCACACCACCGAGGAATGCTTAGACTTGAAGGACATCGTCGAAGCATTTGTCAGATATGGGAAACTCACGCACCTCGTGGCGTAATGAACGCTGAGCAGGCTAATGCGTGTAGAACCCCAGTTGGGGAAAACACGAATGGAACTGCAGCTTCAATGTTGGAGACTACATACTGCGTAAACAACGAGATTCCGAACCAGGTGAATATCGGCTCGAAAGGCTCGATGACACCCCCATCCCAAGAACATGCGAGTTCAATTACACAGGTTGCATGTAGATCAATTCCAAACTTGTAAAGAAAAGGCCCAGAGCCACTTCTAATGGAAATGATTCTCCTTATCACATTGACGCTGATGGTCTTACATTTATACTTATGAACTTTCCACACTGATATGCCGGTATTCATCACATAAATAAGTGTGAAAGGAAGTCGTTGCGTGCGGACGGCGGTAAAACCCGCATAAACACAAAACGGCAAAAATTTGTAAGAGATGAGGACAACCTTCACGCAGGTCAGTTATAGGTAAAGTTTGGTCATCCCACTAAATGAAAGTGACGGCCCTACCCGCACAATCATGATAGAGGAAACTGAACACTAACCTATTGACAACCGCGCGTCGAACGGTTAACTTATTCAAAACACTGATATGCCGGTATTCACCGCATAAATAAGTGGGGAAGTCGTTGCGTGTGGACGGCGGCAAAACCCGCATAAACACAAAAAATGGCAAACCTTCACGCAGGTCAGTTATAGGTGAAGATTGGTCATCCCACTAAATGAAAGTGATGGTTCTACCCGCACAATCATGATAGAGGAAACTGAACACTAACCTATTGACAACCGCGCGTCGAACGGTTAACTTATTCAAAACACTTGGAAAATTGCTAAGTTAAACTAAAGTATGCACGAGCGAATCATATATTGTTTATGCGGCAAAACAAGTGCCAAATTAAGCTATAATATGCATGAGCAAATCATATAACGTTTATAAAGCAAGTCATCCAGTGAAATTGCCGGTCCTACCCGCACAAACATTTATATTTCATAAAAAATTCAAGCATTACAAGAATGGCCGGATACCTACCCGCCTACAGAAATATAAATCTATCCTAACGGTGGGAAGGGATCTCAAGGTTCAAACTTCAGGACCACTCCCTCCAAACCCACTTGTACCCGCACCATCAGTTGGCTGTGGCAGATCAAGGAAAGTCTTGAGAATGGTTAGCCCATTATCAGCAACAGCAATTTCGTTCACCTTCTCCACCACCGGATGCGGGAAGGCAGCATACTGGTTTACTGCTTGGTCATAGGCAGCTTCAGTGTCCACGTCATAAAGAGGGAAGTTGGAAGGCGGGATGCCCTTCTCAACAAACCCCAGACCAAGAAAGAAACCAGCCTTTTCCCCATCCTCATGGGAAGCGTTGAGGGCTGCGCTCATGGCATCGTCATAAGATGTGTTCGTGAAAATCCGATGTACAACCTACAACAAGAAAAAAATACAAAGTATCAAAACCTTTTCTAAGTACAAAGAAAAGCGTAAAGATATTACGAAGCTACGCATACCTGCGACAACGCTTCTCGTAGAAGCCATTCCTTGGTGATCAGAGCCTCCTGGAGGGCAGCTTGAGCTTGGTTACGGGCTTGTTCGGCTTCATTTTTGTTAAGGTTGGCAAGCAACACTTCCTTAGCAGCAGCCTCTTCAACGCCCTTTAGCTTACGCTCAGTATGGTCAAGCATACCCCTCTGGTCCAAGATCTCTTGAAGCTTCTTGGCGTCTTCCATGGCCAAGGCATCATGAGCCTGCTGGAGCCTTTCTAGTTTGGCTTTAAGCTCCTCATTCTCAGCGCGCAGAGGCTCAGCAACAGCTTCAGCCTTGGTGGCCCTCTCGGTCGCGTTCCGCGCAGTTTCCTTAGCCAACCGAAGCTGTTCGTTAACAGCTTGGGCAGCCTTGGAACGGGCCTCGAGACGGGCCTGAACTTCAACCTCGAGGGCCTTGAAGGCGTTTTCCTTCTCCGCAGCAACGGCGGAAAGTCTCCTGTTCTCCTCCCGGATGGCCCGCGCCTGAGCCACTTCTTGGATACGCGTCGCCTTTAACTTGTCGTTTTCACGACAAAGCAACTCGACGCGCGGCTGCATCCGGGCAAGGAGAATCCGAAGCTCATTTGTCAGCCTACCCTCCTGGTAGCTAGACATGGCTTCCCCCAACGCGCCACTCGGGGCCGCGTGACGCGCCCACTCGACGCAGTCCACAGCCGTTCAAAGGGTTGTTCCCCGGCGTATGTTCCACCGTGGAACATACACCTCATTGGAATCCGACACTGTAAAAACAAAAAACAGTTAGGAAAAGATGATAAAAAAAGAGGCCAAAATAACCCTACGCACCTGTAGGGTCAACAACAGGCCGGTAGCCGCCGAACCCATCACCCGAACCTAAGGGATATCCATCCAAGAGGTCAGGCAGATGGGAAGGAGGCAGAGATTGGTAGAAGCCCCAAACATACCTGCTGAACCGACCGGAGACGAGGTAGTCACCGGTGCCGGAGGCACGGTTGAAGCCGCCGCGGTAGAGACCATCGGAGGTGAACTCACAACCGTGGCCGCCCCTGCGGAGGAGCCCGCAGAAAAAATCACCGCCGGCTCAGTGAAGGATGCAGTAAAGATGGCACTGACAACCGGCGGGGATGACGTCACAGTTGAAACAGTTGCCTCAACCGGGTGAGCAACTGAACCAACACTTGAAACAGGCTCGGCCGCCTGTGTCATCGCCTCGGGTAGGTTGACCAAACCTACCGTCATGGGTCGAGAGACGCTCCTCCCCGCTCCACTCTGGAATGCGGTAGCATCCACGCCTGTATGAAGACGAGATATTAAAAACAATGGCGGAAAAAATTGCGGGTAAGATTAATTTACACTTACGAGTTTTCTTGAGCTTGAAGGTTCTGACAGGCGGGGACGAACCCGATGGAGCCGGCCTCTTCACGCCGGTCACTGTCGTCGTACTGGGCGGATCGGAGGTGACAGCTGTCTCAACCTCCGGGACAGTTGTCTCACCACCACCAGGGTTCCCGCCACCTCCTCACTTTCGGTCTCCGACTCAGACCGGTTCCCCTGATCGGCAGTGGAGGCAACCTTTGCCTTGCCCTTCACGCCGGCAGCTTTCTTCTTCCTCACGAAGAAAGGACCATCTGTGGATTCCTTATCAGAAGATGACAAAATTAGAGGAATTCCAGCAGAGGTTTGAGCATTGAGAGGGCGAGGGTTAAAGAGTCCCTTACCTGGCCGCCTGGCGCTCAGAATCTCGTGGCCAGGCGGGTAGACCTCCACAAACCGATCCGCCGTTTGCTCCAAGATGGGCAACTCGTTCTCGTCGAGAGCACGAGTACCCAGCCGAGCGGGACCACCGCTCTCACGCGGTTGCAGAAGCGACTGCAAATTGTTCCCCTCTGAAAATAAACAGAAAAGCAGTTAGAAGAAAAACCCTAAATCAGCAAAGAGATATGAAGCATACCGTAAGGGATAGAGTTCAAACCGTATTCGAGGACGATGGGAATCTGTGGCGCATCTGCCCCAGCATCCTTCCATACCCGGCTCATCCCAAGCATCACCATCCCAGACTCCGCAAAGCGGTAAACCGGAGTCTGGATCTGGGAGATCTTGGCGAACCATTCCGCCTCTTGGTAATTGGAGGCGTGAAGGCTAGGGAGCGCCCTCCCGTTCTTGAACGTCATCGCAATGGGGACGACGCGAGCGGAGACATAGAAAAACTCCCGCTTCCAAGAACGAAGACTGCGCTCGGTAGCGCAGATCTTCAAACCCTTGATCCGATTGACCAAGGTATACCAGCCCTGGATGCACCTCCAAGAGTAGAAGGTCATCAGGCGGTCGACGCGGGGCTCAACGCCCAGAATATGGCACACCCATTCAAAATGGCGAACCTTTGCGATTGCCATCGGGTGCACCTCCGTTAGGTGTACACCGTGTCTCTCCAAAACACGGTACACAAACTTCGTCAATGGGAACCTTAGATTCCCATAGATGAAGAATGCAGCATACACCCCTATCTTGCCCTTGGGGGCATCGTACACCGTCTGGTGAGGCTCAAGAAACTCAGGCTCGAAAGGCTCGAGCATGAACTTCTTGACGATGTACTGGTACAGGTCGACGGAAAGAGCACACTGGCACTCGCCAGCAGTACTCTTATCATCCTTATCAGACGCGGACATCGGATTCTCGGTGTATACTTCAGATTCCTCGGCAATAGCCTCAGGATCACGAATGGAAGACATGTTTTGGAAGATGGAAAGAAGAACGATTTCAGGAGAATGCTCGACAAAAGTTAGAGTATTCGCCGGAAATCGCTTAGAAGAAGAAGTGAAACTGTGAGTTGAGATGCATCCTCTCCTCCCTTTATATACTCATCGCAATGAATGCGATGAATTTAATGTGGGAGAGACGGAAAAGCGCAGGTGCAATGAAACTATGACATGTGGAATATGCAAGCTGGCAACAAATGTCGACAGGACGCGCGCCATAAACTTCGCGGCCACGCGCCCGAAAACTCGCGCCCAAGCGCCTGAAAAAGCGTCTGGAATGACCATATACTGTCACGTCGCCATAACTTCATGCACGTCCTGAAACTGTCAGAAGAAACCGTCAGACCACGCTGACGTCCCTTCAACAGTTGGACTGTTCTTATCCTTTCACCAACTCTTCGAATTTCAAAAAGATTCAAAAGTAAGCGGGACTTTACCCCCTTACCTTGGCAACCAAGTAACTATAAGACAGGTGCGGGTACAGTGTCAAGGCAAAACCCTTCACATACTTAGCACCTGCAGGGAATTGAAGCCAAGAATACCTCGACAACCAAGTAACTATAAGACGGGTGCGGGTACAGTGTCAAGGCAAAACCCTTCACATACTTAGCACCTGCAGGGAATTGACGCCAGGAATACCTTGGAAGTAAAGTAACTATAAGACGAGTGCGGGTACAGTGTCAAGGCAAAACCCTTCACATACTTAGCACTCCGCAGGGAATTGAAACCAAGAAGGATCTTCTGGGCCATGCTTGCGGAAACGGAAATAACATCCCCGCATAGCGGGAACGTTGAGAACTAGATTGTTTGAAGCTCCAAGATGGAATCGGTTGTTTAACATAATTGATCACTATGTTTAAAACTACCAAAACCTCATGGAGGATCTACACAAGTGGAACTCAACGCTCCTGACTTGCGAGGAGGTTACAGACCTACCCGCATCATACCCAAAGATCAAGCAGAAAAGTCGGGAATTTCTGCACGTGACATTAGGACTTCCGCGGGAAGAATCACCATGGAAAACCTTAAAACTAAACGACCCTTTTCAAAACCCCTTGCTTAAGTCCAAAAGTTCACCTCACTTATTAACAATTCATGAGAAGAACATTGGACTGGGGGGACTTGAAGAGGTTGGTCCCAGCAGAGCCCAGTTGAACCCGCAAGACTCACCTTGAACAGGGACGTCTGCGCGGTTGGACCCGCAAGACTCACTTTAAACAGGGATGTCTGCGCAGTTGGACCCGCAAGACTCACCTCGAAGAGAGACGTCTGCGCAGTTGAACTCGCAAGACTCAGAGGGACGTCTGCGCAAAGACCAACTGGATCCGCAGGACCAACCATGCTCAGAGACGCGACGTCCTTACGCGCAGTACGCAAGCTGTTCCCGCAGGAAAAGCCTCCCAATGGTGACGTACTCCGCCTGTTCCCGCAGCTACGGATACTAGCCATCAGGGAAGGCTACCCGCACAACAAGGCTACACGCACAAGGCACTAACTCTCAAATAATTCAGAAATGTCACCTGAAGAGGGAATGAGCAAGCCGGGAATACTCCCACCCAAAGCCGGGAATTCTCCCGCCCAAATGAGCCAGTCCGTACGCTACTGGAGGACCTTTTGTACTATACCTGCCAAGGTATGGACAAAAGATCTGACCAAAGCTGCGACAGCTCACTAACAACAGTACGACGAGCAGCACGCTCTAGTACTTAATGTCACTATCAGCCGCTGCCTACTCACCAACCCTTGTCGTGGCACGTGCATAGCCTGCAGTTGGTGGAAAAGGAATAGTACGCAGCCGGCCATGTCACTATCAGCCGCTGCCTACCCACCAACCACCAGCACGGCACTTGCGTAGCCCACAGTTGGTAGAACAGGAATACTATACAGCCGGCTGTACCTGCTTGGAAACCTACCTTCGGCTATAAATACTCAAACACCTTGGAACGGTATTAACATCTTACATCTTATATCTTCATATATTATCTGATATCTGCTCTAGTCATTTCTCTTAATATACACTTATATTCAAGAGCAATCTAGTCTGATTCTTACGCCGGAGGGTGGTCACAAGGAAGTACCCCCCTCTTCTCAGTGACGAGCTCACGGTGTCTGTTTTGCAGGTCATCAGAAGAATAACCATCTTGCCGGACCTAACCCTCGTGGGAAACATCTATTTAACCCTCAGATTATCCGTAATCTGCCGGGGTCGATTAGTGTTTCTTCAATATTACTTGTAGAACTCATTGGTGGCTTCTGGTTCAAGTACCATATGAACATATAGAACACAAATTAGGCCCTTAAAATTCCAAAAAAAGGAAAAAAAATAACTTTGGCACTCGACTTTTCTTTTTAGTTTTATCTGTATTTTTCAAAATAAAGTCATTTATGAATCAATACAACAAGCAGTAATTCATGTTGAGTTTTAGCATCTATTTTAGAGTATTAGTTGAACCATTTTAACTAATCTAGCAACGGAAGCATGAAAATATTAACAACCTATTGTTAATTTTATGAAACATACCAATATGTTACAAGGCTAAAACCCGAAATAAGATCAATCTACAAGAACAAATAGGCTATCAATATGAAAAAATGCAAAATAATTCTTTTACCTCAAAAGAGTAGGGTAATATGAAGAGGAAGATGGGCTAGCCTCCAAGAGTAGGACGCCTCAAGTAGTTGATACCCACGAGCAACACCAGACAAGTGTTAGGACGAGAACACTAGAAAACCGAGCACCCAAGCCCTCCTTCCTTGCTTGTTTCGGCCGCGAGAAAAAGGGAGAGGGAGAGTGGGAGGTTTTTACACTTGAATTTTGAAAGACAAAAGTGATCCATTGCATGTGTAGGCTAGTGGGTGTTTTTAACCAAAAAAATAACCAAGAGACCCTTGATCATATTGGCTTGTTGGGGTGGTGGTGGGTCCCACCCAAACCGGCCACCCAACCTTTTTTTTTTGTTTCATTTATATATATATATATATATATAAAACTATAACATACACCTTTATAAAACAATTTTATAAAGTTTGCATAATTATTTAACCAATTAAATAATTAAATAAATAAATAATCCAAATTATTTATTTTAATTTTTCAAGTGCATTTTTCAGAAATCCGATTTCCTGAATTTTTGTGTTCGGTATTCGTTTAAAGATCACATCTTAAACAAATACTATCCGGTGTCTATCTAGCTCGTTATTGGGTACGACCTGACTTGGATCAAACACAGTTAGCCATATTAATCTAAATACGTGTCTCGGGCATACGAAATTCCAACAATCTCCCACTTGCACGAGATACGTAGACAATTAATGCTAGTGGTGAATCCCGCCTAACTCGGTCCACCACCCCTAATGTGTCTGACGAAGTGCCATTCAATAACATCATCCTCTTCAAGTACCCTACTTGAAAATGATTTAGGTGAATCAATCATCTATCCTTTTGTCTCAGATGTCATGTTAAATCCAAAGACACAGAATGATCATTCTCTGTTGATTTAACTTATCAGGTCTTAGACATCTAACTCTCAACGAATAAGAGGGACAAATCCCTTCTTGATTACATACATCTTTCACAATTACCTTATACTCTACCTGTACTTAGCCTTACACACTGCCATGTTTCAGAACAGCAAAGAACTAAGCCAAAGTATCATACTTGGTAAATATCAAGATCCAATATGTATCTCAGGTCAGAGGATACCATGATATTCTCCTTTACTCAAAATTTACTTATGATCAGTCACAAAGACTCCATGTAGTAAAATTTTGAGAGCGGGTCAGTCCAATATTTGTACCTTAACAAATATCTATGAACCTTGGCAGCAAACCTATGCTCTATATTCATCTCATGAATATCAACTAATCCTAGTTCATAATAGTCTTACCTTCATATCTGTTCCCACAAATATGATCGACTACGGACGTTTAGAATAATCAAATTATTCATGAATTAAACATGCTAATATGGAACATAACTTAATATATAATTAATCCATAATTATATTAATAAGTCGACTTACATCCGTTCCTTTACAAAATCTATACTAACTCGATCAAATCCACTCACTAGAATACCGAAGTCCTAAGGCACAAACGTGACTCTCATGTTTTGGCCGTTCCAGGAGCTTCGTAAGTGGGTTCGCCAAATTTTGATCGGTATGAACCTTGTGAATACATATCTTTCTCTTTTCAACTTCATCCCTTATGTAGTTGAATCTCCGCTCAATGTGCCTAGTCTTTTGATGTGCACGGGGTTCCTTGATTTGAGCAATCGCACCCTCGTTATCACAAAAAATTTCTAGAGGGTCCTGAATGGTTCGGACTACCCCTAGATCGGCAATAAACTTCCTTATCCATGCAGCTTCTTGTGCTGCTAATGAAGCGGCGATGTACTCAGATTCTGTGGTGGATAAGGCCACCACATCTTGCTTGGAACTCTTCCATGATACCGCTCCACCGTTCAAAACAAAAACATATCCAGATTGTGATCGAGAATCATCTCGATCAGTTTGGAAGCTCGCATCCGTATAACCTTTTACTACGAGTTCTTCCTCACCCGATCCGAATATCAGAAACATATCCTTAGTCCTTCTAAGGTATTTCAGTATACTCTTAACTGCCATCCAATGGTTGTTTCCTGGATTATGTTGAAATCTACTCGTCATGCTCAGAGCGCATGACACATCCGGTCTAGTGCATATCATAGCATACATGATGGATCCAATAGCCGAAGCATATGGGATACCATTCATTCTGTCTTGCTCTTCCTTAGAGCTGGGACATTGAGATGTATCTAATACAATCCCTCTCTGAATAGGCACCAAGCCTTTCTTAGAGTTTTCCATCTTGAACCTTTTCAAGATCTTCTCTATATATGCACTTTGGTTCAAACTAATTAACCGCCTTGATCTATCTCTATAGATCTTTATTCCCAAAATATAGGCGGCTTCACCAAGATCCTTAATAGATAAACAACTTCCAAGCCATGACTTAACACCTTCCATGGTTGGAATGACGTTCCCAAATAATAATATGTCATCTACATATAGCACGAGAAAGGTAATGATACTCCCACTAGCTTTCTTATACACACAAGCCTCATCGCCTTTTTTTATGAATCCGAAGTTCTTAACTTCTTCATCAAATCGACGGTTCCAGCTTCGAGATGCTTGTTTTAATCCATAAATGGATTTCTTTAATTTGCATACTTTGTTAGGATGCTGCGGATCGATAAAACCTTCTGGCTGAACCATATAGACATCTTCCTCAAGATGTCCATTAAGGAAAGCCGTTTTGACATCCATTTGCCATATCTCATAGTCATAATATGCAGCTATGGAAAACAGTATCCTTATAGATTTTAGCATTGCGACAGGCGAAAAAGTTTCATCATAATCAACCCCTTGAGTTTGAGTGAAACCTTTTGCTACAAGTCTCGCCTTGTAAGTATCCAAATTACCGTGCATGTATGTTTTCTTCTTGAAAACCCACTTACTTCCAACTGGTTTGGAGTTCAGCGGTGGTTCAACCAAATCCCATACTTGGTTGTCATGCATGGATTGCATCTCAACGTTCATGGCTTCAAGCCATTTGTCACAATCAGATTGTGAAATAGCATCACGGTAGGTAGTAGGCTCATCGGAATCTACTACATAGCATCCATCTATGAAAAATTCATATCTATCTGGTGGATGACTAATTCTACATGACCTACGAACGTTTTGTGTATTTTGATCAACCATTTGATCATCTTCAACAACCTCTTGTTGAATGCTAGTGTCAACCAAACGTGTATCAGTTTGCGGTTCTCGATCTCCTCGAGTTCCACAGTTCTGTTAGTTCCTTCCATAAGGAACTTAGTTTCTAGAAACTCAGCCTTCCGAGCAATAAATACCTTTTGCTCGTTAGGGTTATAAAAATAATATCCCAAACAATCGTTGGGATATCCTACAAAGATACACTTAGTGGATCTGCTTTCGAGTTTGTTTTGGGCGTTGTTCTTGACATAAGCCTCACAACCCCATACCTTTAAGTATGATAGCAATGGAACCTTTCCATGCCATATCTCGAAAGGTGTTTTGTCCACTTTCTTGGTTGGGGCGATATTCAAAATACGAGCCGCGGAGATCAGTGCGAAACCCCAGAAAGACGGAGGTAGATTGCTTCTAGCCATCATAGATCGAACCATATCTAATAAGGTTTGATTTCTCCCCTCGGACACACCATTGTGTTGTGGTGTTCCGGGTGGAGTAAGTTGCGAGACTATCCCACAACTTCTAAGATGCTCTTGGAAGTCATCATATAAATATTCACCTCCTCGATCCGATCGAAGTACTTTGATTGTTTTGTTCAGTTGATTCTGTACTTCATTCTGGAAGACTTTGAACATTTCAAAGGCTTCGTCTTTGTTCCTCAACAAATACACATACCCATACCGACTGAAGTCGTCAATAAAGGTAATGAAGTACCTCTCACCATTTCTGGTCATCGTCTTAAAAGGTCCACATACATCCGAATGTATGATCCCTAATAAATCTTTTGCCCTTTCACTAGTACCAGTAAAGGGTTTCTTGGTCATTTTTCCTAACATACAAGGCTCGCACTTATCAAATCAAACACTTTCATTTGATTCCAAAAGACCTCTCTTTTGTAGTGTATTGATGCGATCTTTGTTAATGTGACCAAGGCGACAATACCATAAATAAGTATTACTCAAATCAAATTTGAGTCGTTTGGTGCTTGATTGGTATAATGTATTGTCGATGATTGTGTCATCATGAACTAATTCATAAATGCCATTATACGGCATCGCCTTAAAATAAAAGATATCATTCATAGATACACAAATACCATCATTAACAAAACATAATTCATATCCATATTGTTTTAAAAGGGAAACAGACATAATATTCCTAGTCAAACTAGGAGCATATAGAGTGTTGTACAAAATAATTTCCAAACTATTTGGAAATTTTAATACAAAGTCTCCACGAGCTTCGACATCAACTCTTGCTCCGTTGCCCATGTAGAGACTTGTGTCCCCTTTCTTGAAATCTTTATTTCTCCTGAACCCCTGCAACAAATTGCAAATATGAGTTCCACACCCAGTATCTAATACCCAAGTGTTAGAAGAAATAACATTCAAGTTAATATGAATCATGAAAGATGTACCTGAGGGTTGCCCAGCTTCCCTCTTATCCTTCAACTGCTTAAAATAGGTGGGACAGTTTCGTTTCCAATGTCCCACCTTTCCACACTCAAAGCATGGATCGACTAAAGCAACCGCTTGCTTCTTTGGCTTAAACTTCGGGGTTTCAACCACCTTCCCCTTCCCTTTGCCCTTCACTTGACCCTTTCCTTTGGCAACATTTGCCTTGGGCTCCGGGTGTTGCCTCTTCCTACTTCCTCCCTCATTGATCATGAAAACGGGCGAGACTTTCTTGCCCATTCCCGCCTCGGCCGTCTTGAGCATTACGTGAAGCTCACCAATGCTCTTGTCCCACCCTTGCATGTTATAATTCATAACAAACGTCTCAAAGCGCTTAGTTAGCCCGTTTAGGATCAAATCCGTGGCTAACTCCTTCGAGATGGGACAATTAAGCCTCTCGAGGCGATCTATGTGACTCTTCATCTTGAGCACATATGAGGAAACGGACTGGTTTTCCTCCATCCTACAAGCATGTAAGGCTCGAACCGTTTCGAACCTTTCAACTCTAGCTTGTTAAAGGAACATTTCCTTCAACTGTGTGATCATGTCGTAGGCGGTATGGAGTTCAAAGTCCTTTTGGAGTTCGGAAATCATAGTCCCGAGCATTAAGTACGACACTTGGATCGAATCCTCTTCGTGCTTAGTCCAATTTAGGTAGGCATTGGTATCATTAATGTTGGGTTCATCGGGAATTGGTTCTCTAGAACATAGTACCGTTTCTCTTGTTTAAGAACTATTCTCAAATTACGGTACCAGTCCATAAAGTTATGGTGATTCAAACGATCCTTATCTAATATGGATCGTAAAGATAAATTTGAGACCGGTGGTATGAGATTGTTTTGTGGAGCGTTATTAGCGGCCATCTACAAATTTTACAAGGTTCAAATTAGTATATAACTCAATTTAATTATTAATTACCCTTTACCATATTAAAATTAATAATTAAATTCTAGAATCCAACGATAAACCAAACTCCGGTTAGGTGACCTTTATTCCGTTGTTCGATTTATCAAGGTAGTCAACTTTTAACAATTGCAACCTTTGCAACTTCTAGAGCTTTATGGGACCGTCCGAAATCATATTTCGTGTCGGCATGTTTATCCCATCAACACAATTGTATTCCACGCTTAGGTAACCTTTATCACGTGGCATCCAATTCGAGTCGTCCTACTTGTGTCAACATGTGAGATCATCACATAAGTGGTTAGGTGACCTTTATCCCACTTATATGTTAAACCCACCCCAAACTTATTAGTTCACCCATAGCGGTTAGGTGACCTTTATCCCGCTAAGAGTTCCCTAATAATTTGAGTGTTGCACAAAAGGATTGTGTTAAACTCGTTTTCTTTTATAAAAGGGATTTTAGTTTTCCTTATTCTATATTAGGAAACTTTTTACCATGTTCTAACATGCATTTAGTAACATGGTTATATGAAAACGATTTTCACCGATTCTAATTATAATAAAACCATTTTTATTATAGGCGTGAGACGGCTATTTAATTTAATTTTTTTTATAAATACTACGTGTCACGTCAATTACCAATAATTATTAGAACCCATTTTATATGCTTGTTTTAAATGATCTATGTGACGGATTGATATCTTATATCTACCATTCAAACACAATCAAACATAATCAAACAAGCATACACACACCATAAGCAAACCATAAACACGAGCCTCTAAGCGGACCTCACTTGTTGGCCGAAACAAGTGTGTGTCCTAGTCCGATCCTAAAGGACATAACATGACACAAGGATGAGTGATATGCTCCCACTTGATCTTGCATCCCAATGCTTCAAGTGTCTCCTCTTCAATCTTGTTGTGATTTCAACTTGGGCTTCTTAGTGGGCCTTGGACTTCCATAAGCTTCCTTGGGCCCAAAAGGTGAATTTGGGCTTTAATGGGCTTTGAATCCCAAAATGGGCTTGTGAGGCCCAATTAACCCAAGTAAGCCCAATAGGCCCAATCCACCAAAAACTTGTAATTCTTCAATTTACAACAAATATATCCTAATACATTTGGTCTAAAAATAAAGAAAATTACAAACAACCTATTTACTATTACAACCATTTGTAAAATAAATACAAGCCCTAATTACTATTACATTCCAAATGAATAATAATATAAATAAATCACAACACACAAGCACAACATCCACATCGGTCTAGGCTCGGTTTAGGGACTAACTTACAAATAAATACATATCCAAATATATATTTAAAAGACTAAAAAACCACTCACGGTTCTTATTGGGCTTCGGCCCAACAACAAGGTTATTGGGCTTCGGCCCAAATAAAACCGCCGGCCCAATGGGCTTCGGCCCATAGCCCAAAACCATTTTTTTTTAACTTAACATCCATATGTTAAAATCTTGGTTTTTATAAAATCTCATGCATGTTAATTTTATAAAACCAAAGGGGAAAAACTAAAGAAAACCTATGTCCTTGTAACCGGCTCTTGATGCCAATTGTTGGGTTTTAGCATCTATTTTAGAGTATTAGTTGAACCATTTTAACTAATCTAGCAACGAAAGCATGAAAATATTAACAACCTATTGTTAATTTTATGAAACATACCAATATGTTACAAGGCTAAAACCCGAAATAGGATCAATCTACAAGAACAAATAGGCTATCAATATGAAAAAATGCAAAATAACTCTTTTACCTCAAAAGGGTAGGGTAATATGAAGAGGAAGATGGGCTAGCCTCCAAGAGTAGGACGCCTCAAGTAGTTGATACCCACGAGCAACACCGGACAAGTGTTAGGACGAGAACACTAGAAAACCGAGCACCCAAGCCCTCCTTCCTTGCTTGTTTCGGCCGAGAGAAAAAGGGAGAGGGAGAGTGGGAGGTTTTTGCACTTGAATTTTGAAAGACAAAAGTGATCCATTGCATGTGTAGACTAGTGGGTGTTTTTAACCAAAAAAATAACCAAGAGACCCTTGATCATATTGGCTTGTTGGGGTGGTGGTGGGTCCCACCCAAATATATATATATATATATCATATATATATATATATATATAAAACCATAGCCTACACCTTTATAAAACAATTTTATAAAGTTTGCATAATTATTTAACCAATTAAATAATTAAATAAATAAATAATCCAAATTATTTATTTTAATCTTTCAAGTGCATTTTTCAAAAATCCGATTTCCTGAATTTTTGTGTTTGGTATTCGTTTAAAGATCACATCTTAAACAAATACTATCCGGTGTCTATCTAGCTCGTTATTGGGTATGACCCGACTTGGATCAAACACAGTTAGCCACATTAATCTAAATACGTGTCTCGGGCATCTCGGGCATACGAAATTCCAACAATTCATACACTCAAAGAAAACATCAACCCATATAAATTATTGAACGAAATCTAACGAAATCCATAAAAAAAATCTGGACATGTAAGCACAATCGAGTAAACATGACTTAAACCTTTTCTAATTTGGCTCAAGCTTAAAGTAATCAACCATAAAATGAATATAAATCAAACATAAAGTAAGCATAAGCAAATATATAATTAGTACCTCATCTTGAATCATGAATGAGAGCCAGTAAGTGAAGCCCAAAAAACGTTGAAAACTTGAATCATGAATCAAATAGATATTAAGTAGAAAATCAAAATAGAAATCAAAGTCGAACGAAACAAATTAAAGACCAAATTCGTAAGATTAGCGATTGGAATGGATTGAGATTGAAGAGGGGAGGCGTGGATGGGTGGATTCTTAAGCGTCGACGAATTGAATGGAGGATATTCAATGCTCACGCGTTTTACAATTAATGGTGAAAGAGAGAAGTAGCGTCTCCGGCGAGGGTCGGGGTTGGCCTGCGGACGTGAAGGGTAATAAATACAAGGGCGTCAGAAGGAGAGAGAATAAGGCAGGTGAAAGGTTGCCGTATTTTTTATAATGTAATATAGATATAGATAATATAGAAATTCTATTATAAAACATTTATGCAATCTTTTCACCTACTACATTCTCTCACGCTCTAAATTAAATGTTCATTCACGTGTCTCCTGCAACTACCCTAGCGAAGGTTCACAATCCGGCGATTGCAATACAACAATCCGACGCCTTCAATACGATCATTAAAACCATCCGTTACAATATTCAATATATAATCAATGGATGGTTTAACAGGCCCTTTAAACCCCCCCCCCCCCTCCCCCAGCCTCCACCTGCAAATCCCACGTATCATTGCTGAAATCCGAGCTGTGTAGCTCTTCAGAGTGAAGGTTGTTATTATTTTCAGTAAGGTTTCGTATCTTGAATTCGATTGCATTACAGTTTTCAATTAGGTCACCGAGTCTATATGAAGCTTTTAAATTCAAATTAAACTAATTAGGTATCATATGGTTGACGTGCCATTAGGATAACTTGTGTAGTTGCCTTACATTACAGTGATTGAACTATGTTTTGAGATTAATTGTTGCAACTGATTTGTGTTAATTTTATGTTTATTGTTAGTTGTTAAGTGATGGATGTAAAATGACTAAACGGATGAAGATTTATTGAAATTTGAATCACTTCTGTTAGGGATTTACTTGATTTAGTGTGATTGCAGACTTGATTGTTTGAATTAGGGCTTTATTGGCTAACTGGGATAACCCTTATTTGGCTCATGATCCAAAATATGAACTGAACCATTTGTTTTATTAGTTTAAGCATTGGAAATAGATTCTGTATTACTATCACTTGTTTGAAACGGGCCGGGTTGACCGCCATTAAAAAAAAAAAAGATAATAGCAATTTGACCCAATACTAATATTCTACAACTCGAATCGTTTAGAATCGGGTTAATTTGCTAAATATTTTTATCATAAAATCATTTAAAGCAAGATTGTAGTTTAGGACATCCAATGTTGCAAGCAATTTACTAATTTATTAAATCACTTTCAACATCTATTTATCACCATTTTAGGCACTTCTCCATTTCAAGCAACCAATTCAAGTAGCCAGTTTAAGTAATGTGTGCAATAACTCCAAAAAAGGTGTCTCTCGAATATCATTGCATAGTTTTTAGAATAAGTATTAATTATCTTAGAAATTCATATATTAGCCTATCCTTTTTTGTATGGTTTGGATATATTGATGATAAGTCTAGATTCATAGATCTTAATGGAAGCTGAATGCCGAAATATTTCAGGGATATTGAATCGGTTGTGGTCGCATATTTTTGAGCTGGACACGCACCCACTGATTATCCTTTTGAATTAGTCAGTAGAAATCTTGAAATTTCTTTTAAAAGATATTCGTACTTTAGGTTAAAAAATATTCTGATTTTTCCTTCGAATCCAAAGAAAGAGTCTTACATTTCATAGCCTTTTTATGACATGCTAATGTTGTAAATTCAGTGCAAAACCAAAAGCCATAACCATCTCCTTTTGTAACCTAATGTCAAACAATAATAAGAAGGTTAGGATATAATATTCCAAATGAAGCCACAAAAAGTTATCAACATATGTGAAACAAAAAGTTACCAACAGATGTGAATTTGGGTTTTTAGTCAAAATTATTGATTTTTACACACTCTGTACTGATTCTTTGCATTTTAGCTTATAAGTATACGTGCTTATCTGCCCATGGTGTTTTGACACAGCAGATAAGCACTTCTTGAGTGTTTGGATAGGGGCAAAATGCTTATAGTTATGATTCTTTTACATATAATACCAATTTACCTTCTCATGTGTCTTAAATAGTACAAGTTACTAATTTTTGTGCCTCGTGGTCATTATAAAAAAGCCTTTTTTTGTCATGTTCCACGGTTTGGGTCATCAGAAACTAAGTAAGCAGGTCAAAATGCTGAGTTCACATGGTGATGTGTCGTTTATTTGATTAACTTATATTTTTTTTATTATTTAAACGTTGATACAATCTCTTTTTGTTATTTTATAATCTTGTTTGAAAATGCCACATGAACGCTTATAAAAAACAAAACTGCTAAATAAATAAGAAAGAGACACATTACCATACCGGCTCAATGTTTTGGATTGCTTACCTAGCTTTCAAGTTACCAAATGACCCAAACAGGAC
Source organism: Bidens hawaiensis (assembly GCF_021521415.1). NCBI lineage: Eukaryota > Viridiplantae > Streptophyta > Magnoliopsida > Asterales > Asteraceae > Bidens > Bidens hawaiensis. The sequence continues at coordinate 397,257 of NW_027492994.1, read as the reverse complement.
TAAAGATCTTTGACCCGAAGCACAAAAGTTACAAATGACAAAGTACATCGCTATGATTATCTGCTTGTGTGAGGATGAAATAAGCAATTTGGGTAGGTGGCTATGAGTTTCTTATTCAAACTGGTTATCTGATTCTGATTATTTTATATCTTTAAATCCTAATGCACAGAGTTGGTGAACACTACAATAACTGTGTGTCTTATTATTGCCTGTTGTACCAACAGATGCAAACACAAACACTATCTCACACGTTGCACTTTGTTCCAGCTGATTATTTGCTTTTGTTTATTTAAAAAAGCATTAGCATTTTTAATAAGCATTTCCAGCACCTCTTTACTCATGTTAATTTTAACATAAACTGGGATGGTGTTTTAAGGGGTTAGCAATGCATTTGATGATTAATTGGTCCCAACTTTGAACTCATTTTGCTCTACCTTCACATCTTATATAATATATATGTAATTCAAGCTTTGAAATAACCCTTGGCTGTTACTTTTAAGACATTAACTATTTATAGTGCGAATTCTTCTGTTAAATTTTTTGAAAGGCACGAATACTCTTACTTAGTGAAAGGTGACACTTACTCTTCAGTGGTGTTTGCACTTGCATGTGTAACGCAGAAGTGACCCAGCTTTATATTAAAATGTTGTTGGGAGTTATATTTAAGTGTACCATTAAAGTGTGGATTTATTACTTCTGGTATTTATTGGAGATTTATATGATTTCAGGTGGTCGTAGAGTAGATGATCGGACCTGTGCCAGCTGTGGAAATGTCAAATTTGATTTAGGACAACTTGCAACATGCGTAACGTACACAACCTAGACAGCTGATCATATTCAATAGGTCGCATAATCACATTGTCGCCTTGTTTTTAATATATATATCTATTAACCAAATGTTGATATTGCAGAAATTTTCTCCAAGGCAAATGCTGACCCCACAGGGCTACACCTCATCTTCTACTTATACCGGGACTGCTGCACCTGCTTCAATGTATGTGGGTGTTCCACCTTATGGTGCATCTCTGCTCAATGCAACATCTATTCCGCCTTATGAGGATCCATTGTCTGGTGGTTCTACTTATCCTTATATCTACAACAATCTCCTTGCTGTAAGCAATCCCTATCGACCTCTGCAAATTTTTGGCACGCCCCTTATTCTGGTACTTTATAGTTTGTACTTTCTATCAATGTGTTTTTTATAATATATTATGTTTATCAATAATACATGTTTCTGTATATGTGGTATCTATGGTTTACCTCAACTGATGGACCAACTTGGTTTGTATGTCTTTATCTTGCAACGGATATAACTGTTATTTTCCATTGACCTCAAATTTATAAACCAGCTATGTACCCCATTTTGTTAGTGGTCTGAGATCATAGCATTTGTTGCTAAGTTTTGATTGATTGTTTGATTCTTGAAACTCAATAGGGACCAAAGCCTGGATTTTTTTCCCAGAAGCGACACCTCAAAATAAAAGTATTTCACATCCAATTGTTTTAGGCGTTAAAGCTTATAATATTGTGATGATGCATTATGATCTGTTTGTCATTGTTTCAATTTTCAGATGGAGCTCGAGAAAATGACTGGGAATGCCCAAATGTGAAAACGTCAATTTCTCTTTTAGAACCGTTTGTAACATGAGGAAATGCAGCACACTTAAGCCAATATCTCAAGTTTGGTATTTGTCTTTATATGCGTTATATTTTTGGCACATTGAAGCATTTTGGACAATGTTTTATGTTTTGTATCACTAACTACTGAAGTTTATACTTTGATTGGGTGTTAGTATGCAGACTGCAAAATCTAGATTGAGGTCAATTGACAAAAACTCAATGCTCATAAGTCAACTCTTGAAGAATCAGATATGTCCACTATGATTAGGCTATCATTTGTATATTGTAGTTGATTTACTATTATAGTTCATTAACTTGCATATAAGGGTGAACCTGACAATGGATAACGAAATGTGAGAACCATTGTTTTGCAAGTAACATATGTCATGGGCACTCTAGCTACGTGTCTATTTATGAGAGATCTTGCTATGAGTTGTGTAAAAAACTATATCATTCTTTATAAAAAAAAAATATATTCAAAGAGTTCCTCTTTTTTGCGTGGATTGAAGATCATCATCTGTTGATGTTAAAAGTATATTACTATTGCTTTTTACAAGACTTGAACTTTACATTATAAAAATTATAAATCAAATGTCATTTGTTTTCTCTCGTAATGAAGTTTGGAGATTAATTAAACTACACAAGGATTATCAATGAGAATTCTACGACCCCGTCATGAAGCGTGGGCATCAACGCTAGAAATATATACAAAATAAATCGCATAAAACTAAATATGGAGTAACCAATATTTGTCAGATTCACTCTGTTATAGTTGAATTTATAAAAGGTTTGTGGTTTGGAATTTAGTTAAAAGCAGCAGTTTGGGCAAAAGGGTCGTTCCCCCCCCCCCCCCCCCCCCCGCAACTTGCAACTAATGTTGGCACCATAACGGATCAAAACGCTATCAACCAAATTTATTGTCCCGCCGCAACGCGCGGGCACTCCTATACCATTCAGTATCTTTCATGATATAATAGAGATAGGAGGATTTTTCAAAGGGAGGTTTGTATATTATCCTTTCATTTGATTTCATATATAGTGTATTGTTCTTAATTATGCTAAAGTGTAGTCTCAATATTTACTAATTGATTACTTTGGCATATAATGCTTTTCAAACATCAGTGTACTGAATGCTTCTCGTGTCATAACGATAGCATAATAGTGATTGCAGATAAAGCTTATTTGCTAATCAAGCAATGGCTTGGATTAGCTGGATTTTTGAAGGATGTAGTAATTGTTAGATATATGATCATTTCTAAGTTGTTAAGCATAACTGACTGTGTCCTATTGTTGGTGAAATCATGTATAGGACGAGGAGTTCTAACGGGCAGTTGTGGTATCACTTTCAGAAAAGGGTAGAAGAAAACATGTGATTAGTAAGAAAGCAATAACTAATTCATGATTTATATATTTCTGAAAAGTATATATTTGTCGGTCATGTATCATGTACTGTTATTTATCATCAAAGATGGAATCTATCCCAGAGGATATTTGTCTATCCGTCAACAATTCTGGGTAGAGACACGACGATGGCTGTGAATTTGGAGCGGATTCGGTGTGTTATTGCGGCCGACAAATAATTGCTGCTCTTGAATTCTCTTGATCCTTATGTGTTGCAGTATGTCGTGGAGGTTCAAAGGCGGTTGAGATACATATTATAAAAGTTAATATATAACATAATGTATATTTATTAGTTTTTTTATCATAATTTTTGTATATACCGGTAGGTTTTTGATAGCTTTTGCTATTATTCATACCTTAATGCTTGATATTTTGAGTGATGTTTGATGAATTTGTTATGGTTTTAGTGCGGATCATCAACCACTATATGTTGATATTCAACGTTATTTTGAAAGTTTGAATATGAAAATTGGAAGAAAACACTTCTTGGTTGAGAGGGAGGCAAAATCTTAATGATACCATGGATAGACTGATAGAGAAACAAATACAAATTTAAATTTCTTATTATCGTAAACTATACCGAATTACCGAGCACAAATTTGTCCATGCCAAATGTTGTTGTTATAATGAACCAAACCTCTACCGACCGAATCCTTGAATGTGATTTCGTATTAAGCTCTATAGATATAGATATAGATAGATATTTAAATATTTATATTTAAATAATATAAATCATTAGAATTTCGGTAATGATTAAAAACATAATATTATAATACAAAATACCTTAAATTAATAAAATATATGATATAATAATATCTAAATTGTACGTCTTTAGTTCAACTTTATAAAGTTAACATAAATTATATTTAACGTTTTAACCATCCCGAACCCGTTATAATAGAGATATATTTGCAGTTATGCATATGCTTACTATTGTGTTTCCTAGGATGTGGTTATGGAGCCGGTAGTTGTGGAGAAACCTTTAAGTTTGTGTTCTTCTCTAAGGATCCTTAGTAAACATAGTCAGTTATACTTATTGACTTAAATTAATATTAACGATCTCTGTTTCTCTTTAATTATCTTCCATAACTAAAAAAAAGTGTGTATATTACATTTCTTTGCTTATAAAATGCATCTCGCGTGGAGCAATTTGTTTTGATTTGAGTCATAGGGTTTTCCCAGTTTTAAGTTGCCTCTTACCATAATAAGATTCTTCGGACAGAAAATGATTTATTTACTAGGAGGTCTTTGTTGTTCAACAAGAATATGAAGTTTCCATTCTTAATTTGATATTCATATAAGTTTTTTTAAGGCCTGTGAGGCGGGGAGTTTTGATCAGTTTGTGACAGTTTACTCTATTGGTCGCCGGGTAAAGCTACAAATAGGGATGAGCTCAATGCTGGTATTGAATATATCATAAAAAATAGGTATTTTTTCGGTTAAATGGTAGCCAATCAGTAAAATGCTAGTGTCGTACCGAATCGAAATCTCAAAAAATTACCGAATTGGTAACGAAAATACATGGTTCTGTATGAGTACATGATATCATTTGCTCATCCCAGCTAAAAAAAATGCAAGATGACCCAGGTCGCTTTATTTGTTTCTCACAATTAATTATTACTAATCGCTTTCATTGTTTCTTTTTACAAATGTTATATATGAAGGCCCTAATTATTTTAGAAGCTTAGAAGTTAATCTTACTTTTAAAAATATACCAGTTCTTAGGAATATATACTAACTTTTATAAAAATAAATTCACTTGAATTTTATTAAAAACGGAAAAGGCAAAAATGAAAAATAAAAAATTTAAGTTTCCATATTGCGTCTATACGGATACATCCTCCACATATGTTCTCGGGTGTGGCCATTCAATGGTGTGTTTGAAGCCTTTAGTCCATCGGTCACTATGTGACGTTTTAGTTTGTTCCATAGCGCATTGTGCCGCTCTTAATTGTCGAAAGGAGAAATGCAACCGCATTCAAGGTGATCAAAATGGTCAACTGTTTGTCCCGGTTAGAGCAACATTCGCAACAACCACAAACACACTAATGATATTAAGCATGTTTTATGATGCAATACAGGTTTGTGTATTTTGTGTCTCCGAATTATAAACATCTGCATGTTTATGCATAGAACGATACGACACCCTAGAGAATAACCCTAATGGTCTTGGCCCAAATAAATCTAAAACCCTAACTAAAATATCTATTAGGCAAAGCCTAAAGACTTGATGTTACACCTATTCTCAATATGGGCATCAGTCATCACTTCCTCGCAACCTAGCCATCCATTAGCCGATGTCAAGGTGTCCTCCCCATCAAGATCATTAACCTCAATCTTATTTCCAACAATTAGTCCTCTACTAAGATATCAATCTTTACATAAGATCTTGCTCAACTGTTGGATCTTAACCAGTGTCAGCTCTTCGACGTTTTAACCTTTACTATGTACATTGATATCGCTTGGCTACCAACCTTGATATACATATCACATGTAAGCATTTTATGAAGTTTGGGTGGACATGCTAAGTAACAAGTAGTTAAAAACACCGTGTATGGCTTCTAGATTGTGATGTTAGATAAGTCTTGTTCAGTTGTTCACGATAACTATGAAAATCTAGATATATAGTTATGACCTCAAATGCGACACAGTTTTGACTGAAATTTATAGTTTTTTTTACATACGATTGAAATTACAAAGTTTAGAAACAAAAGTACAAATGCCTAGTATATTAGGTTTACATTATATACTTAAGATCAATTTCATTTTATCTTTTAAATTGTGTCATAACATACCTCATATTTGAGTTGTGATGTAACACACATTTAAAAAAAAAGTATACAAGTTGGGATCCGATACAATTTAATTAACTCACTAAACGTACAAATAAATTGAGTAATTATTATTACTATATAACTTTTTAAGTAGAGTCATTATTATTACTCTATTTAATTTTTGAAGTGTAATTACTTTAATTATAATTGTAAAGTAACAATAATTATTCTAGTGTAAGCATCACATTAAGAGTCATTTGTATTTGATCCAAACACCTAGTATACAATTAAAGATGTTAACCCGCAAACATAGTAGGTTGACCTAAGACGACCGGTTTAGCCAATTGTGTATGCAGATTCGACTTTATACTAGCCTGAACACGTTTAGACTAAATCCAAACTCATAAATTTGATACTTTAGTTCGTGTCATAAACTTACAGTTCTTCTTATGCGTTGGAACGATCATGTAATTAACACTTGAATTCAAGAATAAAACTTTCATTTGCATGCCATGTATTAAAAAATAAACAAAAATAATCCAAATAATTAAAGTTATTTTACTAATAATTCATACCCATTCGACCTCTCGTACATAATCTTAGAGAATCCTGCAATTGTAATTACAAAAAATATACCATAAAAACCGGCAAATGTCTAAATTATTCAATTTTATTATACAAGTTTAAGAATCCTGTAATTACTTGATTTCAAGCTAATCAAACGATCATTTATAAAAAAAAGTTTACTTGTGTGCATTTTACGCGAATTTCTCTCTAGAATAACATAAAATATTTTTGCAGTTTTCAAAATATATAAAACTGAATAATGCAATTTATTTTTATAATTCGTGACAATTGTCGTTTTGTATATTGATTTGTTCGTCCTACAATTATAGGGTTTAATTTGGTGAAGCATACTAAAGAGAATAATATTTTTTTAGGTAACGTTTTCTAAAAATAGTAATATTGTTAAAGAGGTACGACTCTGTCAGAAAGGTTTAAATCATGATGCCTTTGTTGTGAGGTCATAGTCAATTTCAAAAATGCAACATCATTCTGAAAAACAAAAAAAAGAAACAATTATTCATATTTTTTTAAAGTTGGTACAATTTTAGTGACGAAATACATTAAAAAAAGTTTCTGGCACTATTTTGCTAAAAGAGTTAAAACCAGTTGAGGAAGACTCGTGAGGAAACATGGAGTGGGTAGAAGTTTTATTCAGAAACTATTGATGAAAAAATTTTTGAATCTGTTAGGTAAATTTTCCGTTTCACACTCAATTTCTCCATTAAGCTTCTCTGAATAGATATTTACGGTTGGTGTCTTTACGCGTTTTCACTGGAAGTCCTTGATTTGTAATGATAATTTTCTTATATGATATGAATGTGATGTTTAAACGCATTGACACATATGCCAACTTCATTATCAAATTTTCAACTAATTTGGTGATTCTTATTGTAACAAGAACAAACATATCATGAATGGGCATTTTCTAGGAATGTTGTAATAGTAATTAGTAAATGCCACAACAAACTTTATACAATACACAAAAAGAGTGAGCATGAGTTATACACATTAATTACAAAACAACGTCCATGGTTCTATGGCTTCAAAAAATAATTATTTTAAAATACAAACTTGAAATTAATTTGCCTTTTATCTATTAAACTGTAACATAAAATAGCTAACCAAAATTAAGTCGCTACATAAAGTTGACAGGACAACGCTCGAACATGTCAAGTCAACCCGAACACAACTGCTTGATCTAAATTCACACTCAGTTCAACTTTAAAATGATCCAAACCATGTTAAATCATGTTAATGATGTGTTCGATGATAAATGTACTTATGTACACATGCTTTCATACAATGAAACCGAACATGTAATTAATGCAATGTAATGTTTCCAAATAATTACTTTGGTCTAACGGATATGCAAATGGTTCCTTTACCAATACCAGGGCCGTCCCTGAGAATTCACGCCAAGCTAGAAAAAATATGTTCTTAAAGCCTTAACGAACTAAATAATGTATAAACGACGATTAAAGTTATAGTAATAAAAATAACAATTAACAAAATGATGAAAATAGAATAAGTTTATGATTCAAATAGACTATAAAGTGTTTGGGCATTATAAAATTGTGGGCTTATTAAAGTTCGAGTATTATAAATATAAATATATATATAATATCAGAACTTTTAAAAATTTCCATGCCTACAAAAAGCACGTGCCATGGCTGGGCATTCACATTGCCTATCCTCAAGGCCTCCGATGCTAATACGAGTTTGAGAACCCTATGGTAGTATCTATTTACTTGCCCTGCCGCTTATTTAAGGAACAACTGGCCTCAATTGCTTTTAGTTATTAAGATAGCTAGATATTACTCCAACCTACTTCCAATTACACAGAGATAAAGATGAAGAACATCATGATCATAGTATCTATGTTTATGATCATGATTATTTTTAATGCATCACTAGAAGCCGCGGTTGGCACGCTTGGTTCTCGAGGTGGTGGTAGTTTTAGAGGTGGAGGTGGTAGTTTTGGAGGTGGTAGTCGAGGAGGTGTTAGTGGTGGTCGTGGTCGTACAGCTGGTGGTAGTGATAGTGGTCGTGCAGCTGGTCGTAGTGGTTATGTTTTTGTTCCGGGGTATGGCCACCATAATCGTGGTGGGGGTCATCAAAACGACGGCAGCCTGGCCAAGTCTTCTCTACCTTGTACGGTACTTATGAGCTTAATCCTTGTTGTGTGCTTAGCTTAACCTAAGATCTCCATGCTTATTGTATTTTGATGGGTTTGTAAGTGTGCTTAGTTATGGACTTACGGTTCCAATTGATGCAGGGTTTTTAATTTAGGGTTTTAAGGTTGATGCTTAATTTGTGGTGTGTTATTATTGTAGTATAAGTTGTAACTATGGTTTCCATCTAATTAGCCCCTATATTATTTTTCAAATTGTTTTGTTGTTGGTAATTGTTGAGGAAATGATTGGTTAATAATCGAGAATTCGAGATTCAGATCAATTTAGAGATGCTTACCAATTAAATTGTTCACAGTGGAATTAATTGATAATAGGTTGTGATCTGGATATACCCAGAAAGAATTAAGCAATAGATCTGTAACCACATAATTACAATTAAAGAAAGAGTTATGAATCCACAGCAACAATCATCGAGTTTGTACCTACTTTTCTACTAAGAACACAAGAAAAGGGAGGTTGTTGGTTGTTGACGCGTAGATATGTTTGTGGCGGTGCCATTTCCGGCCGCTTATGGCGCTGGTGACGGGTGGTGTTTTATGTTCTCGGTTTGTCATTTAAATCTTTGGCGTGACAACCTATGTCGCAGTCATAGGAGATTTGAGCCTAGTGTAATTTGATACACATATATTTTGAGTTTTTTTAACGCTATGTTATGACGTTCCTGTACTGATCTTTAGGATTTTTAGATATTTACGGACTTGTTCTTTTGCGTCACAAACCCAACGCAACGCACCGGTTATAAAAACTAGTTAATATAAAGTTCATTGATGCTTTAGAAGGAGTGTGATATTTTATATTTTTTTACTTAGGTTTATTGTAGATATTTCTTTTTCAAATTTGTTTTTTTAATCTTTTTTTTTTCTTTTAAGACTATTCATGAGTCTAAAATTCGAAATTTTTCTAGGGAAAAAATGATATTTTTCATCTTCAAAAGTTGATGAGTTCTCGCTACTTCGATGTGGGTTCTATGTCATTATGTGATCTTTAGTTTAGATTTAAGGGTTTAACAAAGATGAAGAAGAATGTGGTATATTCATAAGTAATTTTGTAAAGAAAAGAAAAGGAAAAAGAGAAGGAAAATAAACATAAGGATTTAAACGGGGAAGCCACAAACAACAACAATCATTTAGAAGGAGAATTTATATCAATTTTTTAAACATAAGGATTTAAACGGGGATTTATTTTACTCCAAGAAAGCCCGATTACTTGATATTTTCCAATACTTTAGGCACCATAATATCTTTACTTTCAAATATAGCCTTGTTCCTTATATTTCAAATACACTATAAAAAACGGTTATAATAATTCCATGTCAAACTTTCTTTTTATTATTACATTGCGGCCTGTTTTATGTAAAGAGAGAAGATCACGAACCGAGAACATGAAAATTGAAGGTCTACGACATCAAGAACTTATGAAGTTCCAAACACAGCTGCCAAATGGACATGAAATAAGCAAGTAATTTACACTTTTCTAGGCTTCAACACAAAGAGCACAATCAACCGAATCAACCTGAATACTTCGATGGAATAGTTCAAATTGATAACTTATCCATCTCTGCCTTCGAGATAAGAACATTAACTTTCATAGAAACCTAGTTATGGCAAGCCAAAGCAAACAGTGTGTTTGAACTCGTTGCGTTAAACAAAACCCTTTTCAACTTCTTTCATAAACATCAAACCAAAATCTACCCATGACCAAGTTGTTTAATGATATGGTGTTTGTCCCTTCAAATATGTGGTTTTGGTTAATTATCACAATTTTTTCCCTTCAAAACTAATTTACCTCAATATATGTAATAAATCAATAATTATTCACTTTTCTTTCACACTATATTTATATAATATCCATATATTTTTATAAATATAAATATTAACATATTATTTTACTAAATATTTCAAAATACTTGGTGAATTTCAAAAATCAACAACAAATCATGTTTCTCAAATGAAAATTATTTCGGGTGTTTTATGGAACTTAAATTTGATATTATGGGTCAAAAGTTGGTAAATAGATTATTTGGTACAAATGAACTACATTTGGGTCAAAATTTATTACGGGTCAAAAATGAAAATTTTGAGTATTTTTAAAAGTTTGAGAATGCAAAATAGATTTATCGTCAAATTTGTTATAGGTTCAAAGTGTTAACTTTGAAATGCCAAAAGTATGAAAGTTAGAATTTTAAACATGATTCGGGTTTAAAATTTATTTTTAAGGGCATTTTTAAAATAATCAAAAGGTTCGGGATTTGGCAAACTAACTATTTTCCCTCAACTATTAAAATATAAGAAAAGACTGCGAACATTTTCGACATACCACCCCATGCCTATTAATGCTTCTAACTTTTATCAATTTGAAATATTTATGTTAACATTAATTTTTCCTTCAATGGTGATCAGAACGTTATATGGGAAGCATGTCATGGAAAACAATGCTCAAATGAAACAAAATATTCACAAAATTGGATGGGTTAACATGTTATTTTTTATGTTGTCATTATGACAAAATCGATAAGCCCTCTGAAACTTATCAAAATCTTTTTAATGGTGTAGCTCAGAAAAACAAAGCTCTTGAAGAACATCCATTGTTACAATTTAATGTTCTACTTTCCTTTAAATAGTGGTAAATTGATAAATATATCAATAAAGGTGACGTTCATTTTGTATTTTGACTGAGTGGTTAGAACTACTATCGTATGAGAAGCTTTATTTCCGAAATTGGTTCATAACCAAAAATCTTTCAATTATACATATATGGCACCGAGAGAAATATTCTAGGTACGTTTTTACACGAGCATTTTTTATTAAGTTTATTTAAAAAAATAATTTTGTGATATAAATAAAATCAATTTATGTACACATTGTATAGATACAAGCATAGATATAATACATTTTTTTTCATATATGCTATGTAATTATTTATTTTACTTATAATTTTATAATTTGAATTATCTCGTGTATGACACGGGCTCTAAAACTAATTTCATTAATAAATAAATACCGAAACTAAATAGGTCAACTACAAGCTATTTGGATTAAACCTAACCCAACATGTTTAATATAAGCTGGTTCAACTTTAAAACTAGTTTGAAGCCATTTAAACTAAATCAAGCCCATAAACTTTAAGCTAAATTTTATGTAGCCATCATGTAATTAACACTTGATTCCATTAAAGAAAAAAAAGAAAAATATATTTTCATATGCATGTCATTCATTTAATAAAAAAAAAATGACACAAGTAACTATTTTGGCTACGGTAATCTTTGCAAATACTTTTTTACAAATATTTTATAACCATTCGACCTCTTATGCGTAATATTTGAGAATCTTGCAGTTGCAATCATATAAGAAAATACCAATACAAATAATACATGCCTAAATTGTACGGTTTTATGAGTTTGAATTGTGTATAATATATTTTTTATTTTAATGATGAATTCCTTTTAATTTTTTTTATCAATGAGACTTGAACCCAAGACCTTTATTTTTAAGAGATTTGCATTTACCAACTGGCCACCAACCCGTTAGTATCGTATAATTAGAAGATCTCTCTTTACTTAATGTCAACCATGTCAAATACTAGGAGTGTGTATGGGTCGGTTTGGAGTGGTTTTGGTCCAAACTCATAACCGATATACCGGTTAATGGATGGCCATAGCCATAACCGATCCGTTGTGACGGTTTCGATTAATCGGTTTTGAAGATTATATCAAGTCTGTTAACCGTAAACAAAACAATGTATTGGGCCTAAAAGTTAGATACCAAATATTAAAAAGATAATAATAATAATAATAATAATAACTACATGCATTTCATAATTCACCAAAATATATAATTCATAATATCACAATACCAAATATTAAAAAATAATATTATATGATCTAACAACAAAATTCAAGTATTCAATAACAATTAACGCTGAAATGAAAACATATAAAATAGTATAAGTCGACTATGTTTGGTGAAAGTTAATCCCAAACATATTGTTGGTTAGATAAATGGATCCGCTTGGTTATAGTTGGTTTTGAATTATGTTTAACCAAAACTAACCCGTATTTGACGGTTTTTCAAAAATAATTAAACCGGCCCAACAGTTATGTCAGTTATCACTTAAAACCGATTCAGTTAACACAATTATGACTTGATTATCGCTTATGGTGGTTATTGGTTATATTGCTCACTCCTATCAAAGTACATTTCTTTTCGGCCAAAGACTGTAAAAAGTTAGTACGTGTACAAATTAAGCGCGCTTGTCTTTTGAGTTTTTTTGAGTAAAATAATTTATTCAATTTCAAGATATAAAATGAAACATGCAAAAATTAATTAATTATAAACGCATGATTAATCTAGCTAAATCATTCATAAGCTACTTAAACTCGGATCAATATAAATTTTAAAATAAAATGTGTTTTTTCGAGAAAAAAACTCGCTTAGTTACTGAGTTCAAGCCTTGTATAAGAAGCTCGTCTAGACGCGTCAAGCCTTAACAAGCGTTATGTATTTTCCTAATTTTAACAATTTTGAACTTCGATATATTAGTTTTACACCTCACAGTCGATCTCGAGCCGAGGTTTGGCTCGTTTCAGTTACTACACAAGTTCAAGCCAAGTTTAGGCTTGTTTAAGGTCTTTCTCAAAATATATACAAGTTAAAAAAATATACAAATTAATTAATAAATAATAAACGAGTTGATCCTGAGTTTGAAAAAACAACTCACTAGTCGAGTTCAGGCTTTAGAAAAGAGCTTGAAACCAACAAAAGTGAAGCTCTCATAAGTCATACGTCAAAATGAGGCTGGTCGAACTTGAGCATGGTTCAGAAAAAGAAATGTAACATCAGTACGATGTCGTTTTGTGAATTTGTAAATTAAAAATAGGGAAAATCTCATAGAACAGTAACATATTTCAAAAGTGTTCCAATTAGATCACTGATGCATATTTTCCTCAAATCGGGTCATTAAATCTTCAAATCAAGTCTCATTCGATTTTTTTGTGCGTCAAGAAATAAATGAAGGATAAGATGTGGGGGTCGGAATTTGCAATATATGTAGTTAAATTTTTAGAAAATTAAAAAACATTAATTATATTAAAATTTAAAAATAAAAAATAAAATTCACGTCGCCAGTCAACGCCAACTTCAAAAAAAGATAAAAACATTTCCTATGTAAAACATAAAAGAAAAAAGGCTAAAAAAACATGTTAAAACCTTTAATTTAATCAAACATGAAAGTTGAGTGACTTGATTAGAACACTTTTTAAAGTTGAGTGACCTAATTGTAACACTTTTGAAAGTTGGTTATTATTCTATGAAATTGCCCCTTAAAAATATTACGTTATTTTTACCATGTTATATTTAGTAAAGATCGCTAAAAATAAATATTGATTTTTATAGTGCAATATTCCCCAAATATAGAAATATTATTACGACCCTACCACTGGGCTAATAAACTAAGAAACCTATGGGCCAGGCCTAACTAAAAAATCTTGCATTTAAGCAATTAAGCAGACAGGCACTCGATCATAATTTACAATTACAACAAAGATGAAGAAGCTGGTGATAATATTTATGTTTACTATGCTTTGCATAATTAACAATATTCATGCGTCCTCTGTCGTCATTAATCTCGATTCTAAATCGATCACCATTGTTGATAAGTGGTGCTGGTCATGCAAGCGGTGGTCGTTGGAGCGATGGCAGCATCCACACGGCTTCTCTTCCTTGGAATGTTTTGTTTTGGGCTTAATCCTAATTCTTATGTGCTTCACTTAGGATCTCCATGCATGCTTATTATGTTTCATGGGTTTTAGTGTTCGGTTGGTGTTTTGTTTCCTAGGTTTTATGACTGTTTGGTAGTATTTTCGGAATTGTGGTTGATAATTGAGTGACATTGATTTTGGCTCCAATGGTGTTTTGAAGTGTGTACGTTCTTGTAATTATGGTTTCATATATTAATATGAACACGTTGCGGTGTGCTTTGTCTCTATTTTGAAGGCGTATGCTTCTAATCCTGAAAACAAATATAATTAATTACTTTGCCGTTTAAAGAGAATATACCTGATTGATTTTAAAGAAAATTGAAATTTATTGTGAAGTTCTTGTTATATTTCAGATGCATATTTTATTCTAGCTAGGTATTTGTTGTTCCAAATTGTTTATTGTTTTATCTTTCAAGATTATATGGATATATTTATGAATAGTATCATTCATATTTTTTTTTTTAAGTTAGAACAAATCTAGTGACGAAAATATGAAACAAAAATTATGGCAATATTTTTCTATAAGGGTTAAAAGTTAAAACCCGTTGGTGAAGACTCCTGCATGGAGTGGGTAGAAGTTTCATTTAAAAGTTATTGATGGTACAAAATATATTGAATCTGTGGGTAAATTTTCCGTTCACGCCCGGTTTTGCCACGAAGCTTCACCAAAAGAAATATCGACGGTTGGTACTTTTCCCGGCAAAATTTCGCCACTAGGAGTCGTTAGTTTTATAATGATATGAATGTGATGCAGATATGTATTAACACATATGCCAACTTAATTAAAAAATTTTCAACTTGTTTGTTGATTCTTATAGCAACAACTAACAAGTAGAAACAGAATCGTATAAAACTATAATATAAACGTATAATTGATGAGCCTACCTATGAAAGAGGGCCGGGCCGTCCAAACCGCTCGACGCTCGAACTCGCTCGCCGCTCGCTCGGAATTTGCTCGGAAAATGCTCGCTTGGTTTTTCGGTTGATTGTAAACGAGCCGCTCTGCTCGGTTCGGTTTGTAAACGAGCCAAGCAACGAGCAAAGGTCTGCTCGGTTCGGTTCGGCTCGAATATTTTTAATTTATTTTTTATATAATTATATATTAACAAATATATAAATATATAGACAACACATATACAATTTTTTAAACTCTTTTAAAATTTTCCTGTTCCGTCAATTTTATAGTTTTATTAGTTCGATTCAAGTTTTCAAAATATTAAAAGTTTGTTTACATGTTCATTATATCTCACTTCAAACTTTTTTCTCTTGAAAATTTACAACCTATTATACGCTTGCCTAAAAACCACTAATTTGTTTACAAAATATATTATTTACAGCCTTCAAACTTATTTCTTATTGAAAATTTAAAGTGAAAAGGAAATAAAAATTGCTCGAAATCGCTCGATGTTCGATAGAAAAATGCTCGGTTCGATTTTGGCTCGTTTCGTTTTCGCTCGGTTCGAATTTGAGCCGTTCGGTTCGGTTTGGTTGTAAACAAGCCAAGCAACGAGCAAGCATTCGCTTGATTCGGCTTGGCTCGTGAACAGCCTGAGCCAGAACCCATAAAACAAGCAACCAGGCCCAACACTAAAGCCCATCAGGGCATTCTCTTGACACAGCCCACTGCCCACTCTGAAAAGGCCTACAGAGAAATCCCATTAAAGGCCATCACCACTTTGGTGGGATGGTAAAGGCTTTGGCCTTTGGGTGAGAGGTCCAGGGTTCGATTCCTGGCATTGGCGGTATAATGTAAATAGTAGGAGGAAAACTTGAATGTTCAAAAAAAAAAAAAAAAAAAAGAAATCCCATTAAAGGGATGGTAACCGAAGGGGATAGGAGCATTCACTATACACACAGACAAGAACATTCAATACCCTTCTATTCATTCTCTTAATAATAACTTGATGAGTCATTTTTTTAACAGCCGATGGATCCTCTAAATCGGCTATCTAAGGCTAGTGTTCGTGAACACTCGTCCAAAGACACGCCAATATGATGAGATAAAACCAGTTCGGTTTAAGGATTCAACTGGTGAGCGCCACCTATTGGCCTATAGTCTCTCATCATCACCTAGTACCATCGAAACTAGATGATGGGCAGAGTCGGCAGGGGCGTAGGGCGACCGGCCGAGCCACTTAATTTTCGGGGGCACAAATTTTTTTTTATATAATATTTTTATGAAAACAAATATGTATATTTAATGTTTTACCCAAATTATACAATAACTAGTTTGGTCTAGTGATAAAGGGGTATGATCCCAATCAAAGGGTTGTAGGTTCAAGTTTCACTTAAGACATTTTTAAGTTTATTTTTATACAAAAAAAGTTTTTGCACAATGTAAATCATAACCAAGTAAGTCCATTTAAAAATTTAATTGTTTAAAACAAACAAAAAACCATTTGCATAAGGCCTAAAATTCTTTTTGCTTATATTATTTTGTTACTTGTTAAGGTGTACGAGACTTTTTATTTCGGCTCGGTCGAGTCATATGAATTCTCAGAGACAACCCTGGACAACCCTGATGACGGAAGAAATCACATTTGTGTCACATGAACCCCAAACTCACTGGCAACTTAATCAGTCATTCAACGTAGAAGAGCCCTTAGTACAAAAACTTGATTTTTACCGGGCTCAACAATAATAGTACCTTTTTACTCGTTTTCAATATAATCAAACAACAGGTTAATAAAATATTAACACGCGTAAGTTACAAAAATTCTTTAAGTGATTTCTCAAAATCGTGCCATCAATACGATGTCGTTTTGTTATCCATCAATTTCCGTTGTTGGCGAAGCTCACTAAAAGTGAATATGGATTTCATATGGTAATTTTGGCTACACATAGAAAACTGCGCTGAGCAAAAAGTTAAGAAGAACAGGCCTTGCCTCCAAAGCATCTAATTAAGTAATTTAATTATATAAAGCTAAGGCATTACTCCAATCTAGTTTCAAATTACACAAGAGATAAGATGAAGAAAATCATGATGCTAGTGTTAATGTTTCTTATGCTTTGCATACTTCATGCATCCGCAAATGCGGCCAATATTAATCTTGAATCTAAACCAATCACCGCTGTTGAGAAGCGTGGAGTAAGAGGTGGTCGTGGTGGTGGTAGTCGTGGTGGTGGCGGTGGTCGTGGAGGTGGTCGTGGTGGCGGTTATGTTGTCCCCGTGTATGGCCACCATGGTGGCGGTGGTCGTCGTTCGGACGGCAGCCTCCACAGAGCTTATATTCCTTGTAATGTTTGGTAGTCTTGATCCTTCTTATGTGCTTCACTTAGGATCTCCATGCATGCATGCTTTATTGTGTTTCCTAGGTTGTAAGTCAAGTGTTTGGTTATAGACTTATGGTTCCAATTAATTTTAATTCTAGGGTTGTAAGATTGGTGTTTTGTGGTGTGTTCTATTCTTGTAACTATGTTTTTCATCTAATTTATAGGAGTACAATTGTTGATGTTTGAGAAAATAGGCATTTAAAAGATAAATTGTTGTTGCTCGTTAGATCTACAAAATGTAATGTGTTGAAAACGTATAATGTGTAGTCTTTTACTTTCAAGACCATCTAAAATTCTCATAATTTTTCTATAAATAAATGAGATTTGTTGTTACCTTCAGAATAATTCCAAACCAAAACAAAACCGAAATTGATGAGTTTCGGCTATTTCGATTTGGATTCTTATGTGGTCTTCTATTTAGATTTAAGGATTTAACAATGATAAAGACGTAGTATGGGCATCGATGCCAAGTTTGAGAAGAATGATGTGATGAAACTAGATTAGATGAAGAAGAATGAGCTATAAGTAATTTTGTCAACAACATTTACTTTCTACTTTTATTCACACAACCTTCAAGTTTACGGTTAATTTCTTTTTTCAAGCGAAAACTTTCATTAAACACGGACAACTTATGAAATTGGAGGTGCACGACAACAAGAATCGACAACACAAAAATTGGAGGTGTACGACACCAAGAGCTTATGAAGCTCCAAACCCAGTTGGCAAATGGACCCGAAATAACAAAAAACCGAATCAAGCTAAATACATTGGTGTAATAGCTAGCCCAAGATGATAACCTATGCATCTTTGCTTTCCATACAAGAACAATAGTTTTCATAGGAACCCAATTATCCAAGCCAAAACAAACGGTGCATTTGGTACTTCTTGCAATAAACAAAATCTTTTTCAAGTTGCTTCATAAAATAAAACTAAAACTGCACATGACCTAATAAAATTATGAGTTCAAATCACTACAAGTGCAAATGTGCAATGTTAAAGATTTTAGATTGGAAAATTTTGTTGTTAAGAAGCCAATAATATGTGTAGAATTAAATGGGTTAACCACGAGCCTGTCGGATTAAACCTAACACATCATGTTTAGCTAAAGTATTTGCTAACACATCAACTTTAAACTGATTCAAACCCATTTAAACTAAATCCAACCCATAAATTTTAACCTAAATTTTATGTTACTATCATGTAATTAACCCTAGATTCCATTAAAATAAAATTTACATATGCAAGTTTTTTTCTTTATCTTGAACGGAAACTGAAAGTGTTATCGGATGGCCAACCTGATAAGTTGGATTGGAAATGGGCCGGTGCAACCGGGAAACATTTGGGTCCATTTGATCCGGGCGGATCCATGAGACATCATGTGAAGATGACATGCAAGAGTAATCCCCACGTTGGACAACAACGGTTTATTTATGCAGTTTTCTTTCTTTTCACATGTGTCTAGTTTCATTGTAAAACTAGCTATTAGGATAGTGCTAAGTTAGTTTTATTTCCTTTAGTTAGAACGTTGGTTAGTGTTTTTTGTTTTTCTTATTCCTATATGTATTGTACTTATCGGTATGTAATGGGAAGCAATTTATGTTTGATAAAAAATAGTTGTGTTAATTTTCTCTCAATGGATTTTGAGTTGAAAATTAATTCTCTAATGCTGGTTCAAGTGTGGCAACTTGAATGGTGACCTTTAGTATCTAATCACAAGTTTAGGTGGTGATTTATGTATCCTAAACGCGTGTTAGACGCCCTTCGGTTTATTTCGGTAGTGTATCTGTATCCGAAACGAGTCGTTGATCTATCCGTTTTATATTCGAATCAAATATCATATCCGTTACCCGTGATATTTCTATCAGAAAGCTTGCCAAATACATGCCAATAAAAAGCTACTACATGTGCAAATTAAGCGCGTTTACGTTTTAAACGCCATGATATAAATTATAACCGTGTAAGGATGAGTATCATTAAAGAACTCTAAGGAACTCTTGATAACTAACACTTAAAAAAAATTGTGTATGTTAATAGTGTTTGAGTGTAGTTTTATCTCTTTTTATATTTCTATTTATGATTACAATATACAAATTAGTTTTTACACATATCTAATTTTCTTTGCACATAATGTAAGTTTGTTATTATATAAATTTTACACATATGTAAACTTGTGATTTATGTATGTAATAAAAAGTTTACATATAAAATATAATAAAACTACTCCCGAATAATGTTAATTATATACAAAAATTTTAAAAACATTTAATTCTTAAAAGTTCTTAACTTATTTTGAGTTTTTAAATTAATGAAACTAACCAATTGTGTAATTCCTCAAAAAAATTGCCACGTCGGTACGATGTCATATCTAGGGTTGTCTTTTTTACCTCAACCCGAATGCCGAACCCAGCCCAATTAAGTTAACTCGAAACCAAATAAGATGGAACCCTAAGGTCATATTCGGTTTTATAATTGGGTTAAAAAAAGTATATTCGGGTTAACCCGATTAACCTGAATTTACATTAAAAAATGACAACTATACATATACTGATATACATATACATAATCAATAGAAAAGTTTTGTACTTCCTACCATATGATTTGTTTTTGTGTTTCGTATGGTATACATAGTGTTTTTTTTGTTGTGGACATGAGAAATTGATGTTTTCTTTTTAGTTTATATGATTAAGAAAATGGTATGTGTGTTTTTTTTTTTTTTTTTTTTTGTGGACATGAGAAATTGATGTTTTTTTTAGTTTATATGAGTAAGAAAACTACGGGCCGGGCCTGGCTCATAAATCTTTTATTTAAGAAGCTAGCCACTCGATCGATCTGTCGATCATGATTACAATTAAAACAAAAATGAAAAATATCATAATAATATTTATGTTTATGATGGTTTGCAAAATTAACTATCTTCATGCGTCCTCCAATGGTGCCATTAATCTCGAGTCTAAACCGATTGCCACCAATGAAAAGGTCGCTGGAAGAGGTGGTCGTGCTGGTCGTGGTCGTGGTTATGGTGGAGTTTATGCAGGGGCGGATCTATAGTGAAAACGTGTGGTTCCGAGGAACCACCCGAGTTTTGAAATAATAGTGTATTTATATATAGAAAATAATAAATGAACCACCTTATAAATTAGAAAGGAACCACCTTACAAACATTTGAAGCCTTTGTCTAGCTGGAAACCTATTGGTTTTGTAACCCGGAGGTCACATGTTCAATTCTGGTTTTTGAAACATTTTTTTTTACTTAGGGTTTTATAATAAACACAACCAGTGACCAGTCCACAAAACACCACACAGCGCCTCCCCAGTCTCGTCGTTTAACCGCCGCAGATCTTCTTCGTGATTCCAATTTATCAAACTATTACTTCTCAAAGCCACCACCATCAGATGACTTCGAAGCTGACTTCCAGGGATTCAAAGACCGAATTCAGGATAACAATTAGCCTAAGCCTTTTGTTTTCTCAGCCAACAATAACTCATCTGGTAATTCACTTTTTTTTCATTAATAGTTTAAGGAATTTGTTATAGGTAAATTACAAGTCGTGAACTTGAAGCTTCTAGATCTGACTTATCAAACTAGATTGATGACATAGAAACTAGTCTGTTCTTTCTTGTTATGAATTGCGTATTCGTAATAATATATATATATATATATATATATATATATTGAAATTTAAAGCTTTTTGAATACCAAAACTAAGTCATTTGAAAATTAATTGATCTTTAAGTTGTTTATTTGTCCCCAGCCCCTGACCCTCTTCAGCCCCTGACTGCCGGCAGCCTCACTCCGTCAGCCACTCGTCCTCGTCACTCCGACCATCGTGGAACGTCGGCAACCTCACTCTGTCAGCCACTCAGCCGTCCCCGTCCTCTTGCCACTGCCTACTCTTACTCGAATCCTCTAATCCTCCCACTTTGAAGGTAAGTTTACATTCACAATCCATTGTTAAATGTTAATTGTTCTTGACTTCTTGTAAAATGTTAATTGCTCTTGATTGTTAAGTTATTTGTTAAATTTAGTTTTAGTTTGTTAGATTGTTGGTTTTAATTTGTTAGTTTTTAATTTCTAATGACGGTGTCTCTTTTATTATTTTATCGTATTTTTATTATGTAATGAACTTTCTCGAACCATCGAACCGACCCGAACCTTAAACCGACCCGGATTTTTTTATACCCGACTCCATGAAATAGAAACGTCTAAAAGTAGTGCATCACCCGGAAAAAAATCCTGGATCCGCCACTGAGTTTATGGTGGCCACGGTGGTCATCACAACGATGGTAACCTCCACACGGCTTCTCTTCCTTGGAATGCTTTGGGCTTAATTCTTCTCATGTTCTTTAATTAGGATCTCCATGCATGCATGCATGCTTATTATGTTTCATAAGTTTATTCGGCCGGTGGTTTGATTCCTAGGTTTGTAGTGTTTGGCATTTTTGTCGGGATTCTAGTTATTAATTGTGTGACATTGGATATTTGGTTCCAATGGTTGTTTTAGGGTAGGATTTGGGCCGCGTTAGGTAGCCAATTTGCAATCTACAACGTTGTTACAGAGAAGATTAACATGGAACAATGTATCACGCTAAATAAATCCTATATCGCTATATCGTTGTGGATATGAGAGATTTTTTGTTTATAAGGAATTGCATGTCTCTTAATTAAATCACAAAAAAATTTTTGACTTAATGTTAGTGAATGAGGGTAGAACTCCATAGCTAAATATGCTCGTGTAGAAATGGTATTAGGATGGATGACTAACCGGGAAGTCTCGAGTTAGAAAAATAAAAACAAATCCGTAAGCTTTTTATGAGTAAGCAGATAATATTTATGATACAAGTAATAACTGTCTAAATTATACGACTTCGTGGGTTTGAATCGTGTAAATTAGATATAAGCATCTTTTTACACATTTTCAAGCATGTCGAATACATTTTTTTCTTTGTTTTTAAAAGGAAAAAGCTTGTCACATAATTTTATATAAAGGGTCGTGTAAATTAGATATATGCATCTTTATACGTCATTATTACCGGGTTATATTTATTAAATAAATGTTGATTTTATAGCGCAATATTCCCCAAATATAGAAATATTACGACCCCCTTGTCACTGGGCTAAAAAATCATGAAACCCACGGGCCGGGCCGGGCCTGGCTCATAAAGATGTTATTTAAAAAGAGAGCCACTCAATCATAATTTACAAATAATTAAAACAAAGATGATTAAGATCATGATAATATTTATGTTTATGATGCTTTGCATAATTAGCAATCTTCATGCATCCTCCAACGCTGCCATTAATCTCGGGACTGCCACCGTTGAAAAGTGTGGTGGAAGAGGAGGTCGTGGTGGCAGTGGAGGTGGAGGCTATGTTATCCCAGTGGGGTATGGCCACGGTAGTTCGCATGGTGGTCATCACAATGATGGTAGCCTCCACAAGGCTTCTCTTCCTTGGAATGCTTTGGGCTTAATCCTAATTCTTATGTGCTTCACTTAGGATCTCCATGCATGCATGCTTATTATGTTTCACAGGTTTGTGGTGTTTAGTAGTACCATGTCGGAATTGTGGTTATAAATTTTGTGAAGTTGATTATATGAATATGGTGATTTAGGGTAGGTTTTGCATTGTTGTGTAAGAATATATATATATATAGACACACACATATACAGTGGCGAATTCAGGAGGCATGTTTTACCTATGAGTTCATCTAGTTTGGTGTTAAAATTTGTACAACCAAATGTGAATTTTTTCAGGCCGGTCAAGTTGGAGAATATTTTATAATTCGATATCGTGATAAAATAATATGTTAGTTTTAAAAACACGTAATAAAGCTGCAATTAATATCATAAAAATGAAAATAAATTTATAATCAATGGGTTGTGAAGGCATGATTTTTAAATAAGTAACTAGAAGCAAAAACATTATTGTTTTAGCTATTTAAAACCCCAATTAATAACACATTGATGTTTAAAAAATATTAAGAAAATCGGTGTTAAAAGACTAGGAGACCTTTCAAGTTTTTAAAAGTTATAGGAATAAGAAGTTTACCACTGTACTATCTTAACCTTTTGATGTGAGTTGATTTCTATAATTCTTACGGGTTCATTGAAACTTTTCATATATCATTTCGACGTAAAATATAAAAACCAATGGGTTCCCGTGAACCCGAGGAACCCGTATTGGGTTCGCCCCTATAATTATATGTGATCATTGTAGAGAGACTTGAGATAAAGAAAGTGAGAATCCTTAAAAGTTCTACGTATTTTAACGTTCGTGTGACGTTCGTCATTTTTAAAAACCCAAAAACTCGACCTATTTTAAATTTTGATACTTTCCGAATCATCAATTATTAATAAAATCTCCGCATTTATTGTGTATTTGATTGTGTTATTTAATTGTTTATAATTATTGGTGTTCTTCAAGACGGGTCAACCGCCTTCTTCTCATCATCTCTAAATTCCCACCCTTTGACTCGTTTTTCCAAGTCTTGAATGAACCTATATTATTTTTTTTGTTGATAATCAACTTCCTCCTTCACCAAATTGGGTCAAAACTCATTAATTTGGTGATTACTATTGATTAAGACTAGCCTTATGACTAGCTTATGCAATTAATCACTTCAACCTTGTTATTAACAATTTAAAGCCTATATAAAACCTCTCAAACTTCTACAAATTAATTATCACAACACTTTGCACTCTCAATTGTGTTCTTACTTTTCAATTGGTGCTAAAATCAAAGCTTCAAATTCTTCTTTCTTCTTTGATATTCCATCCTCGGGTAATTATTGTGTTATTTCTGTACAACATATCATATGATCATCATCATTTTGTCACTATAAATTAACAACCGTGGTTGTGTTTTCACTATCGCTCGTCGGCACGTTAATGTTTGGTTAGAAAATGGTAATATGTTAAAAACAAACTTTTGCAAAACTAATACACAAGACTAAAATTTTCCAGCATGTCACGTCATCTTATCATTTCAAGCATGTTGGATATAAACCCGAATCAAACCAAATTCATGTCCTACCAAAAACATGAACCATTCGTTAAACTTTTTTATTAAATAATATTCGACTTGGAAACGAACCGAAATCATTAAAATTAACTGATCTATTTCATTTAACTTATAAAAATAGAATAAAAATATATTTTTAACAAACTTTTCGTTTAAGAATTATAAACCGAACATGTCGGCTATCTATTTCTTATCTTTCCTCAACCTTATTTTGATTGTAGTTATTTATTTATCTAGGTTCGCTTGTTGAACCGAACCCTGTCGGTTCACTCACTTAAAGCCATCTTCGCTTATTTATCCATTCTTGCTTATCTAACATGTGAGTTTTTCATAACCCCTTTTAATGCTTTTAATATTTTTGGGGTGCAGCATGTCACAAATTTTTATCTCGTTAATTATGAAATTGTTTACAAACCGATTCACACATATCGTTCGTGTTAATATTATTCTCGCATCTTGTAAATGATTATACGTGAATTATATGCAACGTGTTTACTATTTTAATTGTGGAAGTTACGCAAACGCATACACATAGTGGGAGGGTCCGACTGAACATACCTGCACCGTCTAACATTACGACTTCGGTTGTTTACGTAAGGTGGTTCTCGTTTTCCAGACTACTACAACTTCGGCTAAATGAACGGGAGGACAACACTATTTGATTTCATTTACATTATGTTTGAATATTTATCGCAGAACGATCGTTGAATCGCGCATTTTATATATATTTATATACGTAAAAACTTATGAAAACTCAACAACATGTGTTGCTGACAAAATATATTATTTTAAACGTGCTGCAGGTTAATACGATGAAGTGGCAGGACAAGAAAACTAGTTATACCTTAGGATTATTTCAATAAATAATATTTGTTTCATTTAGATGTAATGTTGTTTGTCTCATTATCAAACTATTTGTGTGCTTGCGAAATTATGGAATAAAATAAATATATTGTCATTATTAACAGTGTTACGAGCTTATGAGTGATATGTACGTTGCACAAATGCACATGGGTGTATTCCGCTTAAAGCCGGGGTGTTAAAGTTCGTTCGAGTGTTGGAACTTCTCTTATTTATCTTGGTGTATCAGAGGTATAGCGTATTCACTCAGTAATTCGAGGCGTGCCACATTAAAACACTCTTAGTGTACGAGGATTCTCTTATCATGAGTGCACAGGGCAAAGATGGCACTCGCGTAAGGACTATTAGAATTATAGTCGTGATGATAGGTGTCGAGAAGAAATAACCTCATTACCTAAGCCTTGTAGGTTATGTTTAGCATGGTAATAAGGTTTTAGGGTGGGGCAGTAATCATGATCAGGATGTGCAAACTCTATTCCGCATTAAGTACATGACTGTGTTTGGTAGCCTATTAATCCGGTGTGGACATGAAAGAGTAAAGGCTCAATCGTGCCAGTGGTAAATACGAATGTCGGCATAGCTTTTCTGTCGGTCTCGGGCGATTTTTAGTTTGTTTGTGATTTTACGAATTTTATCTGTGGTTTCTTGAATTAAATTGGATCTGGTAATTTGGGTGTCACCAACTTCAGTCCAACAGAGTGGCGATCTACATATTCGCCCGTACAATGCTTCATATGGGGTCGCTTGTATGCTACTATGATAGGTATTATTGTACGAAAATTCAACTAGTGGGAGATGCTGGTCCCAATTCCCACCAAAGTCTAGTACACAAGCGCGAAGCAAATCTTCTAGTGTCTGAATAGTTCGTTCAGATTGACCGTCGGTTTGGGGATGGTAGGCCGTGCTCAGATCGATTTGGGTTCACAAGGCTTCTTGCACAGCTTGCCAAAAATGAGAAGTGAAATGACTATCTCGATCGCATATTGATTATAGTTGAAAATTAAGCCTTGAAAGTTGATTTAACTTTACATGATTGGAAGTACTAAGCTCCTGTATTGTAGGCTAGCTAGAACGTCACGTAATAGCGAGCCATAGTGGTAAAGGGGTTTATCGTCTTGTGATGCTACAAGATGCGACTATGTGACTTACCAGGATTACATTGTGCGCCATTGTAGTGTGTATGAGTAAAGAGATTCTCCTTAGCAATCCAAAGAAGCAAGAGAGTATTGCAAGTTAAATGAAGTGAATAACATAAAATCTTATTAGTATACCAACTGATGTTTTTGTATTTTCACAAATAACTCATGCTTTTCTTTTTTTAGTTTCCTGGCCTCCAAATAGACCACCTTACGTCGATTAGACCCACCAAATATAACCCGGACGCCTACATTTGGGTCCTTATTATGACCTTCGGGGTCATTCTGGGCATGGGAAAACCCAAAGAGCAGGTTAGAATGGATTGAACTAAAACAAGCAAGTTTTAAGGATTGATTAGAATGGGTGGTTGTTTCAAAGTCAAAACTTGAAATGGATTTTTTTTTTTAACTGAGAATTGAATGGGTTGTCCAAACATTTCTAGCTTCAGTCGCATTTGCACTTCACCCCTTAATGCCATGACATGTCAAAAGTCAAGACCACAATTTCTAGTCTCATAACGCACATTGAACGTGTAACCAATGTCGGTATGTGCGCCCGTTCTGACCTTATTGATGACATGGATGGTGCGTTAAGAATGGTTATTTCATAGTCAAAAATTAAAAACCTAAAACAGAAACATACAACAACAAACAACATTATCATCATTCATCATAATCAAGTAACAAAGACTTCCAAATCCGACTTATTCTCCTGATCAATAACATCAAGAAACACAGGATCAACCGTCACGTGACTCTCCACGTGCACCTTAAACCTATGGCCCCACCACACCACCCCTTCATTATCCACCGTGGCATCCAGCACCATCTCCCTCCTGCAGACGTCAGCAACGAACCTCACCGCATGATGCGCCAGCTCCACGCTGTTGAGCCGAGCCGGCAGGTGAAGCAGCTGGCACGACTTCGGCGGCTGGCTCCCAGCCGACACCCGAGCCGAGCCGAGCAACGAGCCGGCGTAGAAGATTGACATCTCGGTGGAGGAGTAGTGGATGGGTACGGAGTTGGGGTTGGTGACGTGGACGGTGAGGACTACCTCGGCGTCAATGAATGGAAGGCTGAGTTTGAAGGAAGTGATGTTGATTGAGACTAAGTGGAAGGTTGGGTCTTTCGGCTTGGCTGAGATTAGAGCCGCTGTGGTGGCGGCTGTGGCGGCTCCGATGAGGGCTGAGGTCCAGCTCCAGTTGACCATTTTGACCCTCGTGGCGGTTCTGGTTTCTCTGTTTTGGTGACTGAGAATATGTGGTGGTGTTGCTACTTTTGGTGGTGTTGATAATATTGTTATATTGCTCATCGGTGAGGACATATAGGTAATTTATGTTTTTTTATTAAAGTTTTGTTAGAATAAAAGTTGCGATTAAAATGATTTATTTTCTCAAAATAGAAGTGATATTAATTTAGCCATGGTTATTTTTGACTTTTTTTTTTAAATAAGAAACGCGCTATCAGTATAAGAGCATCTTCAGCGTAGTATGTGGAAGAGATTCATGGTACGTGGAAGAGAGGAAGAGTGGAGGACGTAGCGCGGAGAAAGGGATGATGAAATTTGTGAGAGTGGGTGTTGTCAGGCGCGGAATGTCAGGAAAGAGAGGTGTTAGTCGTGAAGCTTCTGAATTGGTCCTGTTAGAAAAGTTTTGTGGTCGCTTGTCATCTAGTGCGATGCATTTGCTTTAGTTGTACATTCTCAAGTTTATTTCCATATTCTGTGTCAAGTCTTCACAACATATGTGGAGCTCAGATTTGTTGTCATAGATTAAAGATGAATAATTGTTTGTACAATATGAGAAATCAAAATGTTGTAAAGACAATCAATTAAGGAAATAAACTCTTAGATGAGAAATGCATCGCATAAGATGACAAGCAACTTGTCTACTCGGACCAATCCAGAAGCTTCTAGGCTGACACCTGTCCTCCCTGGCAATTCCGCCAATGTTTTCAGTCCCGGACTGGACGCCAACCGGACGCCAAACGTTGACCCAAATGACATCATAAATATAAATAGTAAATATATATATATATATATACCAACTTTTATGTACATTTACAATGTCTTTTTCCATATATAGGATGTATATTACATCTAAAGAAAAATAAAATAGAGCTTGGTTGGTTGACTTGTGAGAAATTAAGTAGGCTATCATCTGGCCATTCACCAGGGTTCAATTCTCGACTGTTGCAACATTTTTGAGTTAATAAAAAAAAAACCGCTTAAACTGGCGGTTCATTAGTTCCGATTGGACCGTAAACCACCAAACCCGGCCATGTCGTTAGAAAACGAGTTATATGATGTGAATCGAACTTGATTTCCTAGCGGTTCTCGATCGGATTGTTCGGTTCGGGTTTCAAAACACCGTTCCCCACCCAACAACAGCCATCCCCACAAATTTCACCATCTCTTTCTCCACACCGCGTCCTCTACCTTTCCTTTCTCTTCCATGTCCCGTTGATCTCTTACACATCATTATGTTGAAGATGCTATTATACTAGTAGTGTGTCTTATAATCATGGCATATTGGTATGCCATAATTTTATTTTGAGAAAGAATAAATAATTTTAATCATAGCGTCTTTTCAATTGAGGTTAAGAGTTTAAGTCTCATCGTGAATAAAACATATAGATTTAGAAGTATAAATAATCGGTATAGATTTAGAAGTATAAATAATCGGTATGATAGCAGGTAAAAAAAATGTAATGATGTACTCAAAATTATAAAGAATTAAGAAAAACAAAATTAAAATTAAAATAAATAAATAAGTCAATTAGGCATCAAGGTTAGTAGCATCTTTTACATGGTTTGTTACAAATAATTTCACTACATTTTACATCTTGTTCATAGTTGATAACAAATCCTTTTTATTTATGGAAATACAAACTTAACTTTTTTAATAAAAGAAATGACACCAATTTATGTTTTAATAAACACAAAGTTGGAAAAAATATCTACCCCCATAAATCTATGACCACTATTTTCTAAAAGGTAAAAGCCATCACAAACTCCCTATTTAATAGCATCACCCTTCCGTTATGAACTTTGGACTTTATGAATTGGTCTCTCAACAATACACACTCTTTCTTTCCTCTCGCCTTTTATTGCTTTGCATTAGGTTTTCTCATATAAGAAGAGAAAATATGGCTGCCTGTTTAGACCCCCCACCACCCCTCCCTTCATGCAAACACATGAATCCGCTCGATGATTCACCCACTGATGTGTTTTCCCGATTCAATCTTAACGAGAAATCCAGTTTCATTTTATCCCCGGATCATAGTCCCGAAAGCTTATCTGAAGCTCTCGGGTTTGAGAGCTTTGACGACGTGGAGGATGTGAATGATCAATGGGAAGAAAGACACGAAAATGTGATAAGCCATGTGAAAACCAAGATCACGGGTGAGCCTAGAAGGTCTAGGGTTAGCGGGAAGGATATCCCGCCACCAATTTCTTCTATTGGGAGGCAGGTTTGTTTTAAATCTTATCGGTATGATGGGAGGCTCGTTCTGAAGGAGGAAAAGAGCCCGACACAAGATATCTTGCACGCGTATAGAGAAGACGGGCGGTTGAAGCTGCAATTTATTCAGTTTGATGATGACATGGAGCCTAAGCAGGGAAACAAAGCAAAATCTGATATCGGTAATGATATAGATGACGATATTCGTTAGCTTGATGATTAGGAAGATGATGATAACATGGAGGAAAATGTGATTAGGAAAGAATCACCATTGCCAGCTTGTGAAAGTTCAAGATATTTCTCTTGCGAGTAATAAAGTTTGTATATGTAATTATTTACATATAAAAACATAAACATACATGTTATGTTCATTTTCAATCAAAATTTCTAGGGCATTTTTTCCATGATTTTAGATATAATAGAAGCTTATCAGTTTTATAAAATACATTAGTTAGAAATTATTGTAATCATCTTTATCTTAAGAGATAGATTTGATTAGAATTTCTGTGTAATTATCCTTATTGTATTCTTGTACATAGTTGATTATCCTTAATTGTATTTTTGTATATAGTTAAATCACTTAATTGTATATGGTATTAATAATGTATCATAACTTGGGGAATTTTCAGTATTCATTGTTAGAAGGCGTAAGACACTCCGAGGTGTTCAAATCTCAATGGCTTATCCAAACCGAACGAAAGCAGCTTAAATCTAAGAGATGAGAGCATAAACCGCCTCAGCTCCGCCTCATGGGGTCATTGTGCATCACCATCAAGAGCTTGCTATTTTTAAACCAAAGTTTTCTGTAACTCAATATAAAAGATAAAAAGACTTTTTTTACCGGATAACATAGATAACCTACATAATTAAAACCACAAAAAAGTATGTTACAATCCACCAAGTATCAATTTTATCAACTTAGTTTCATTAATGCCAGTGAAAGTAGCAGATTTAGCCAAATACTAAGCACAAATAAAAGTACACAAGCTACAACAATAAACTAGTCTATCCAAACAAAGAGTAATGAAAGCAGCAGTACCCTAGGTTTTCTATGGTGATAATGAACCATATCAACATATGAGATGATCTTGAAAGCAACATGTTTCAAGCTTTTATGTCACATGTTATCATATGCAAACAATAAAAAGTTGGGGACCAACTTAGGATCTTTATATTTTTCTCTAAATATCTTTGATATGCATATGTTAAAGATGGATTTCAAGAACACGTTAGCAAGTCAACGCAGTCAAATGAAAGTCAAATATGCAATTACCTAAAAAATCTATAAAAAAAATTTAAAAGGGGATCCACTTTACCACTTATCTTTATTAGATCACAAGAAATGATGATGCATAGATGTATCACCAGAAAGTAGTTGTTGGTAGGCAGAAGTAGATGAGCATGTGTATCAATTTAAAGCATTCGCCCGTGATGCTGAGACCCACACACCAGATACCCATATCAAGACACAAGCTGTTTTATCATAAGGGATTTTAATATTTTATAGATGATAAATTAATCATCATTTGAAAAGCTTAAATATTTTAAATGTTATTACAAATTGAGTTCATGTTCATGATTTCCAAGTAAGGTTAAACCGAACATGATGTCATGTTATTGAAATGTTTAAAATAGATGAACTCAACTTGTAATCAAGAGCGGACGCTTCCATCTAAGGTCAAAAGCACCTTGTATAGATCTGGGCGTCGATCTCGGAATATTCCCCAGCTATGTCTCTTGGATTTAATCTGATCCAGATCAAATTGTGCTACAAGAACCGCTTCGTCTTTATCATTAGCAACTTCAACAATTTCTCCAGTAGGTCCTGTTTTTAATATAAAAAAAACGGAAATTCAAAGTTAAATAAAACCTAAACGTCGACCCTTTAAATAAGACTCAAACTTGAAAGACAAGAAACGCTAAAACAATTCAAATAAGAAACTAAATATAGACCATTGTCGCAATCCTAAAGTAAACTCCAGAAATAAACAAACCCAAAATAAACTAATAACCAAAACTACCCCATAATTAAAAAGACCAAACAGCCTTTGGAATACTTTAACCCAAATTGGACTTGAGCCCTTGCACACCAAGATTAATCAAATTTGCACATTTCACAGCTTTTCACATGCGAACCCAAACGATTAAGTCAAGATGCATGAGTATTAAAAAAAGGAGATATCAAAAGGTGTTAGGTACTTGGGTTTATTATAGTGATCAGCATGACAGCATAACTTACTCTGGTTCTTCAAGTTTATGTTGAACAAAATATCACTTGCTAATTAAGCTTTTTATTTAATAATAATATAAGTCGCACACATACCTTTAGAGTATATTTGGCCTACTTCACATTAAAGCACACCACATTGATTAAGATGACATATAATGGAAATTAATCAGCGCGGACGGTATTTACCTGCAAGCAGTTGGTCTAATTCGAACTCAGAAAGTCAGTTAGTAACTCTGACGAGCAGTCAACCGAGAAGTTAGATAGCAATAATGAGCAATCAACAAATGGTTGTGGCGATAGACCAAGAAACTAAGGTACGTTCGCCAGTCGCAACTCGCAGAGATGGAAAAGAAAACTAGGTCACCTAGAACTATTGTAGCGGTTGACTGATGTTAACATGATAACTTTTATCAAAAGAACGGTAACTAAGTAGAAGTTATCATGCTGGCAGCATCAATCTCCCGCAACAATAGTTCTTGGTGAACTAATTTCCTTCCACCATCAATGAGTTGTGACAGCCGACCAAACCTGACCTTCTCGGTTCGCCACTACAACACTTCTTCGAGACTTCTCAATTGACTGCTCAACAGAACACGAATTATCTTTCAGAGTCCGAATTAAACCGACCTCTCGCGGAGAAATATCGGCCAACCTCATCAAACTTCAAATATACATCGTTTTAATCATTAAAGGTGTGTTCTAATGTAAAGAACATCAAAGTTACTCTAAATGTATGTTTAAACAACTAATATTTAGCTAACAACTATTAAAGCTTAATTAACAACTAATATTTAGTACAGCTTAAACGGAAAAAAATTAGATGAGTATTAAAAGAATACAACTTTTGTAATCAGATTGGACACTAATCATAAATTTAAAAAAGCAAGCAAAGAGTGATCCGGGTCAATCTGACCAGACCCGACCTGTTAACCAGCTAGCCTGGTAAACGAACTAAACAAACACGAACGGGGCTTATTCGTGTTTGTTCATTTAGCTTTAACCGAACAAACAGTCAACACAAACACTTAAACGAACAGATTTTCTTGTTTGCGTCCGTGCGTTAAGAAAATGAATGTGTTCATGCGTTTATGTCCGTTCGTTAATATTTAAACGAACGGTTCACGAACATAGGAGCAAACAAATGAACATAAATGAACGAACAGAAACCAACACGGGTTAATATTAAACGTAAATATCCAAATAAAAGTCTAAAATGCCATCAAACATTTCAAAATTAAACAAATATAACCAGATAGTTTTAAAATACGAAAACTAAATTGACTTCAAATTAATATGAGTAATAAATAATATTTGAATGAATGATTAAATGAACATAAACAAATGAACTGTAAACGGACATAAAGGAACCAACATAAACGAACGTTCACAAACATGAATGAACAAACGAGACATATGTTCATGTTCGTTCGTTTAATTAAACGAACAAAAAAGAGTGCTCATGTTTGTTCATTTATTATATGAACAAACATAATCAAACTTCCCGCCGAATGGATTACGGACGATCAACTGAGCATTCAATTCGTTTGCAGGCCTACAACCAGCCGAATTTGCCAAATCGAATAATAACTAATTACAGTTAAAGGTTTTAAGCAACTTCAGAAATGAATACCTGCTATAAAAGAGTTGCCATAAAATGTAATTGCACTTTTGCCATGTTCTGTCTCAATGACCTCTTTACCAATGCGATTTGATGCTACAAGAGGCACCTTGAAAAACATAAATAGTAATTTAAATACAAGAATTTATAAATCAATTCAACATTTAGACATAGAACTGGCTAACATTCAAATTTGACTAACCAAATTAGCTCCAGCATGGCCTTGAATCACACGCTTCCAATGGTCCCGTGAATCAAGACCTTCATCTTGAGGTTCAGAACCTATGGCAGTAGGATAAAACAGTATCTCTGCACCTTGAAGAACCATGGCTCGGGCTGCTTCCGGAAACCACTGATCCCAGCATATTGCTGACAAAAGATAACATCATATTTTTACAAACTGTAACTTTTTATAAACAATCAATTGAAGCAACAGAAAACAAGTGCATACAGCAAATACCCTTCAATTTTACAACTTTGCCCTTACATCACAAGGAAAAACAAAAAAGGGGCAAAACTGTAAATTTGAAAGGTTTTTCTAGAATGGATCCAACCAAAAATTAGTCAAAAGTTGGTATCTGAAAATTGAAAATCGTACCGACTCCGATCTTGGCAAACTTAGTTTGGAACACCTGTACATAAACACCAAGACATACTTGGTTAGTACATCATATTAAAAAACTAGGGCTTATATTTTAGTATTATAATATGCGCTCCATCACTTCATATTATATGCCAACTTTCAATTATTGTCATATAGATTAATTTTCTTCAATATTAAATGAACTATTATAATATTTGATATAAAAAATGAAAACATTTACATATAATAGATGTAATATTAATAGCATGCAATTTAATATTAGTTTTCAACCTCGAAAAGACTGAGCTTGACCTTCAAAGGTCAAAGTGAACATTTAATATTACATGAGTGTATAGAACTCACCTTGAAGCCAGTGTCACCTGGATTAAAGTAGAACTTTTCTTCGTATCCTGTTAAAACCGAAAATAAGTTGTTAATTTAATTAAACAAAAGAAACAATATATATATGATTCTAGGTGATTTACTTTAAAAAATAAAACATACCTGGTCCATCTGGGATATGAGATTTTCTATATATTCCAAGATCGGTCCCATCAGCATCAATTATGGCTACTGAGTTGTAATGTGCATTATTTGCTTCCTCAAAGAAACTCACAGGTATAACAACTCCCAATTCCTTCGCAAGTTTCTGCATCCTGAAAAGCATGTACTTAAGCTTAATTAAGTTAATAAAACAAACGGCGTACAACTTTAATTATTCATCACATATTCACATGATATGTTCATATATTAACCTCAAAATTGTGGGATGATTTTTATACGGCTTTGCTCGCTGAATGAAGTCCTCGCGTTGTGCTTGACAAAAGTAATAGCCCTCAAACAGTTCCTGTGAAATAAAACCATGCGCGCTACAGGTCATACAAATGTTTAATTTAGCGATAGTGAATTCAGTTTCCTTGATTAAAACTTCAAACCTGAATAAGAATGATGTTAGCACCCTTCTCATGAGCAGATCTAACCAGCCTGCAATGCAAAACATGTTTCAGAGATCATTAGGGGTGCACATGAAACCGAAAACCGAACTTAGGGTTCACTTTAAGTTTTTGAATGCAAGAAAAACTGAAAAAACTGAAATGAACCGAACCAAATTTATAGATTTTCATTTTTTTTTCAAGTAATTTAAAAAAATTTAGTAAATATGTATCTCAAATATTTTAGCTCCAATTTATAATGATTAGTTAGTTATTAATTAACAAAATAAGTTAGAGACAAATTCATTATGTTTGGCCAAATTTTTTTTTCCACCCAAAACCGTAACTGAAAGGTTTTCATCAGTTTTAGCCCAAAACCCAAAAAAAAAACGAAACCAAACACTTCATAATTTTAAAAGCTAGAGTTTCGGTTTTTGGTTCAGTTTTAGCCCAAAATAAAAAAAAACGAATTTCGGTTTTTGGTTCGGTCTTAGCCCAAAACCGAATCGTGCACACCCCTATCACAGTATTCATCTTAGTTTCAGATCCTATCGACTTCAATCACAACTCCAAACCCTAATTCGACGAAACTAATCAAATCATTAAAACACTTTCAAACTTGTACAGCTTAATTCAGTTCAACATAACACTTATCAACAATTGGCACACAAATAAAGCACGTAATCAGGCTTAGTCGATGAGTGTATAAGCTAGCAATCGTCAAACCCTAATTTTAAAATAGTGAATTGAGCAAAGTGAAAGAAGAGAGGTTGTATGTATAGTATACCTTTCGGCGGTGGTGACGTTAGTTGCAATATCGTCGGAGCAAGCGAACTGCAAAGCTGAAACCACCACTTTCCGCCCACCCATTTGTTTGCTGAAACTGAAACTGAAAGTCTGAAACTGTCTTGTGTTCGGATGTTTTACTCGCTGTGAGAGTGTGAGTAGAGGTGGGCAAAACCGGTTCGGTTTGGTCTACAAAAGTCAGCACCGGTTTATTATCGGTTTCGGTTCGGGTTGAAACCAGGGTCTTGACCAGGTTATCATCGATTCCGGTTCAGGTTTTGACCGTTTTCGGTTCGGTTAACCAGGTTCGGTGGAGAAAATTACAAACCGATTCCAATCCTACGCAATCGGTTTCAAACCTGTTTCTACATAATCGGTTTTTAACCCGTTCGGTTTCAGTTTGATTTTCGGGTTGGATAGGTTAGCTGGTTCTTTTGCCCACTTCTAACTATGAGTATGTGACTTGAAATTTTGCTTTTTTTTCTTTTAAACTTTTTATAAAACTTTACTAATTTACATTTATGTTTAGTGTCGGTACCATTAATACCGACCAAATTCGTATTGGTTCATCGTTGTAACGTGTGGCTTTTTTTTAATTCTTTTGTTCCCCACTTTGCACGAGTTTCTTTTTTTTACCGTTAACCGAAATCATGTTAGTTAGCCGTCGTAAATCACCGGTTTTTGTGTTTTTAAATATGTAAATTTGTTATATTTGGGCGTTGAATTTATATTTTGGTTTAGTTCCGGTGTCTTAACCCGACACTGGTCGAATTCGCGTCAGCTTGCAACCCACCGCGTGATTTTTACTAGCAGCCTACACTTCGTTTTAAGAATGTTTTTTTATCATAAGTTATAAAAGAGGGTGGGGATACGATTCTGAGCATTTACTTTTTTAGGTTTATTGTTGTTACATATCTAACCAATGCCGACCAAATCAGTGTTGTTATTTTTTTGGTTTTGCTACCTACTTATTTTTGAAAAGTCGGATATAAATTTTGATCAAAGTTCATATTATGTTTTCTCGGCTAGTAATTTATGTTTCTATTAAGTTTATATATAGAAATAAAATAAATTTTATATTTGCATTTATTTAGTTATCGTAAAACATTTTAAGAAATATAATAATAAAAAATGAATCACTTCACTTCACATAAATCAAAAGGATTTTATAACAAGATATATTAAATAAATATGTTAAGATAAATAGTATTTTTGAGCCGAAATACAATTGTTTGCATCTGGTTTCATCGGTCTAAATTAAATCCATCGGAATACTTAATGCACGTTCATTCTAGCATTAAAGCTTTAACGTCTTCATTACAAAGCCTTGTCGGGTCATCTTAACTTGTAAGTAGAGATGTAAACAAGGCAAGCTGATTCAGACGGAGACATGAGTTTTCTCTTATGGATTCGAAATCTTTAAGTGCTCAATCTTTTTTCGGTGTCAAAGTTTCTTGGCCCGGATGGGTCGGTTCGGGTCGGCCATTCGGCCAAATAAATAAAACACAATATCACTATCATAACAAATGTACATCATTGTTGTTTTCGGCTTGATGTGGGAAAAGAGGCTATAGTCTGGACCTGGTTGATATAAAAAAAATTACCCGGTCATTGTTTTAGGCTAATTTTCTATTTAATTTTTATTTTAGTATTATGTTTAATGTTAATTGGATAGGACTACTTAACCCGTATTGAAGAGGTATGCACCCGCCTCAACAACGAGCGAGGCGGGTCAACCCACAAGATATAGACAAGAGGCTTGAAATCAAGACATTATGAAGGCACAAAGCCAAAACCTATGCGCATGGCGCATATCACATATGCTCACGCATATCGCACATGCTCAGGCATCATATGCCCAGGCACCACAGATGCTCAGGCATCACATATGCTCACGCATCACATATGCTCACGCATCACATATGCTCACGCATCACATATGCTCATGCATATCACATCAGCGCGTGGCGCATCAGCGCGTGGCGTATATCACATGCTCGTGCATACCACATCTGCGCATGAAACATCTGCGCATGAGAATAAAGAGAAGACCTCGCGCATCCTCAGGATTGGCGCATATCACACATGCACATAATCAACCTCGTCCTTATCCAAATCAGGATTAGGGCAACCTTGATTGTGCACGTCAGACAACCTTCCAGAGGGTATCTTTTTAAGGAATAGGAATATGCTGATGTTGACAGCTGCCAATGAAAGGTGGACAACTCAGCATAAACCATGTGCTACCACGTGATTATAACCAATGAAAAAGCACCAGGTGTCCCCAAGGACACGTGGCGCAAAGCAATTGGAGGAGGCCAGCAAGGCCCTGATTAGGTCTGAGCCCAATCATTGGAAACCCTAGCACTATAAATACCACATCAACTCCACAAGGAAAGATCATCAAATAACAGACAGTCACATCCAATTACAGAGTATTCAGCTATTAAGCAATACATTCCACTTTCCTTACTCTCATATTATTATCTTCTCCTACAAACACTTATTCTCACACCGGAGGGTTACCCCAAAGAGGACCCCCCTGTCCCTTTCTGAGGGGTAAGTTTACGGTGCTGTTCATTTTGTAGGTGGAAGAACCCAGATCCCAGAGAACCATCGGTGAAGTAGCATAATCACACCCGAGGAAAGTAGATCGTCTACCAGTGAGTCGATCCACGTTTCTTCATTGGCGCCATCCACTGTTACAACGGCAACAAGATCTCATCAGATCTCTAAAAAAACAAATTATCACCATGGTTTCTGGTACTCGTAACGTCGATCAAGTTCTGGAGGATATTGAACGTGAGGATGTTAATGAGGGACAGCAGTTTCTGAGGGGGCCGCGTGATTCTACGCGCACCACCAATAACCGTCCCTTCATCACAACTCCTCACGGCCAGACTGAAACTCCTCCAGACGATCTCACGTTACAAAATCTTGCCGGCGAGAAACAAAAAGGACCAATGGGTCCAGAAGATGAAACCAATGACCCTAAGGAATGGCTCATAAACGAGCAACGACGTTTAATGGACAAGTACAATGAAATGGTCAAACAGAAAAAGTTAGCCGACTTAACACAAAGGCTAGCGTTTGACAAGCAAGCCATTCAGGGAACAAAAAGGGCGCGCGCGCCGGAAGAGGGTCACTCTGTTCACACTGAACACGCTGAGTTTAGTGATGAAGAAGTGCACAGCGTCAGGAAGACGCGAGATACTCATGCAGGAGGCTCACAGCTCCGCGCGCACGTAAACATGGCGCCTGGAGCCAGAGCAGATCTGGATCTGCACACACCATACAGCCCACCAGTGAGAGGGCAAGTGGATGTAACCACACCGTACAGGCCAGCCATCTTGGTGAAACATTCAAAATTCACCGAGCGCATCGCGAAGGCCCCCATCCAGCACAAGACCAAGATGCCAAGTGGTTTGGGTAAATATGACGGCACAACAGATCCAGACGATTTCTTACAAGGTTTTTACAACACTGGAAACCTAGAAAGCTGGACGATGCCAACATGGTGTCACATGTTTGCTCGCTGCCTCACGGGCGCGGCGCGTGTCTGGTTTGAAAGCTTGCCTACTGGGCAAATCGATGGGTTCGAGGAACTATTGGAAAAGTTCCAAGCTCACTTCGTACAACAGCGCAGACACACGCGCGACCCTGATGACATCATGCACTGCGTGCGCAGGAATGATGAAACGATTGAAGACTACATCACTCGTTTCAATCAGGAGTCTCTGGCAATCGGAGGTATCACTGAGCAACTATTGCGCGTGGCCTTTATACAAGGCGCGCGCAGTGATCAACTCCGCCGAGCTCTTGTGAGCAGAGATGGCATGCCCACCACTTGGGCCAAATTAATGGAAGCATCGCGAGTCTTCGCGAGAAATGAAAAACAGATTGCCCAAGATAGAGCGAGAGAAAGAGGGCATCAAGCAGAGGCACCGCGCAGCAGCGAAAGAAGGGGCAAACAGATCACTGTATGGTCCAGGTTGCAATCAACCAGTTTTTCTTCCGCAGAAAAGCAGGTGCAACCAAGCTCACCCCAGCCCCAAAAAGACGTTCGTAATCGCGGGGAG
Source organism: Bidens hawaiensis (assembly GCF_021521415.1). Taxonomy (NCBI): domain Eukaryota; kingdom Viridiplantae; phylum Streptophyta; class Magnoliopsida; order Asterales; family Asteraceae; genus Bidens; species Bidens hawaiensis. Next base: position 356,968 of record NW_027492994.1, on the reverse strand, counting down.
GGTGACAAGAGGGAAGGCGGCAGAGATCCTAGCAGACCTCTGCCAAGAATCTGGACTCCCCTCACTAAAACACCTTCACAAGTGTTAAGCACTGAGAATGTCCAGTTCAAAAGCCCCAAGCCACTACACTACAAGGGACCATCAAACAGTGGCAAGTACTGCGAGTTTCACAAGTCCACGGGACACAACACTGATGCATGCCATCACTTGAAGGATGCAATTGAAAAAGATGTGAAATCAGGCAAGCTGGCTCACCTGGTGAAAAACCCAAGACCAGAAAGTGAACAACCAGAAGAAGCCTCTGCCAGCAAAAAGTACAAAAGAATCTGTGTAGCCGAGGGAGGAAGGCAAGGGCAAACATCAAGAAAGAGAAGCGCGCAAATCCAAGGAGATTGGCGCGAGCAACAAGTAATCTTCCCAAGAATCAGGGGAGGCCCTTCTATCAGCAGTCCTCTTGTCATCACTACACACATTGCTCATTACGAAGTGTCAAAAGTCCTGGTGGACACTGGCAGCGAATCAGACATCATGTATGAGCAATGTTTCAGAAAACTGGATCCGGCAGACCAAGCAAGGCTTGAAATTGTGAATGCACCAATCTCTGGTGTGTCAAATGAAATCATTCACCCCCTAGGTCAAATACAATTTGAGCTAACTATGGGGGATGAGAAACACAAGCGAGCCGAAGTTGTCAACTTCTTGGTCTTGCCCACCACTTCTTGCCACAATATGATCTTGGGTAGAGGAACGATTGCCCAATTTAACGCCATACCATCGCCAGCGCATGGCGCGTTGGGGTTCCCAACACCAACAGGTGTAACTTTTGTATACCGAGATCATTTGTGTGCAGTGACAAATACTCCGCGGGAAGGGAGAATGAAACTTCCAATGGCAGACAACGCGCCAGAGGAATGGATTCTCAACCCAAAATTCCCGGAGCAGAAGATCACAATTGGCGCAACGATATCAGACGACACGAGGTTGAGAATGAAAAGATTGCTCACGGCATATATGTCGGTCTTCGCGTGGCAACACTCTGATATGACTGGGGTTCCGCGAGACCTGGCACAACATTCTCTCAACACGTTCAAGTCTGTAGAGCCAATTGCTCAAAAGAAGAGAGTCATGGGGGATGAGAAAGCGAGGGCCATGAATGAGCAGGTTGAGGATCTACTGCGCGCAAACATCATCCGCCCGATACGATACCAGACATGGGTAGCCAATCCTGTGATGGTAAAGAAAAGTAACGGGTCATGGAGGATGTGCATTGACTTCAAGGACCTCAACAAAGCATGCCCAAAGGATTGTTACCCCCTCCCAAACATCGACGCAAAGGTGGACTCCGTGGCGCCATTCAAGCTCAAATGTTTCCTGGATGCCTACAAAGGCTATCACCAGATTCAAATGGCACCACAAGATGAGGACAAGACCGCCTTCAGAACCGACAAGGGTGTTTTTTGTTACACAAAAATGCCCTTTGGTTTGAAGAATGCGGGCGCCACCTACCAAAGACTTATGGATGCCATTTTCAACGAGCAAATTGGAAGAAACCTAGAAGTCTATGTGGATGATTTGGTGATCAAGAGCAGTGAGGAGAAACAAATGCTCAAAGACATCGAGGAAACCCTTGGGCGCCTAAAGGAAGTTAACATGAAGCTCAATCCGAGCAAATGCACTTTCGGCGTACAAGAGGGAAAATTTCTAGGTGTAATGGTCACCAAGGATGGTTTTAAGGTAAACCCAGAAAAGGTGGAGGCCATCCTTGACATGCCCTCGCCATCCACCATGAAAGAAGTCCAGAAGCTAAATGGTAGATTGGTTTCAATCAACAGGTTCCTAGCGAACCATGCAAGCAAATCTACCCCATTTGTCAACACATTGAGGAATTGCTTAAAGAAAAGCCAATTCAAATGGACTCCTGAGGCCGAGCAAGCTTTCAGTGAGATAAAAGAATGTTTGATAAATCTGCCCGCGCTCACAGCTCCACTTCCTGGAGAAACTTTGACATTGTACCTATCAGCAGGAGAGCGCGCCATCGGCGCAGTATTGTTGGTGGATCACAAGGGAATCCAAACGCCAATATACTATGTGAGTCGGGTGCTGACAGATCCTGAGACGCGCTACTCCATCATGGAAAAGTTAGTTTTGTCACTAACACACGCGTCGCGCAAGCTTCATAGATATTTCAATGGTCATCCCATTGAAGTTCTGACTGGTTACAACATCCAGCAAGTCTTGCGGCGTCCCGCGCTCTCAGGAAGGCTGACAAAGTGGGCGCTGGAATTAGGTGAGCACACGATCGCCTATAAGCCCCGTCCAGCAATAAAGGGACAAGTGTTGGCTGATTTCATTGCAGAAGTCCCCGAAGGAAAAATTGAAGAGGCTCAGCGCGAGGCAGATCCTCCGCGAGCCAATGATGATGAAAATGTGTGGAGATTATTCACCGACGGAGCTTCAAACAACGAAGGATCCGGCGCAGGCCTCAAGCTGGTGGATCCAGAGAATAGGAATATACTTACGCCATCAGGTTGGACTTCAAGAGCACCAACAATGAAGCTGAGTATGAAGCCCTGCTGGCTGGCCTGCGCATCGCGCAAAAATTCGGAGTTAAAAAGCTAGAGGCCCATGTTGATTCAAGTGGTAGCAGCACAGGTCAATGGCCTTTATGATGCCAAGGAGAACACCATGCCTCTGTATCTAGAGCAGGCGAAAAAGCTCATCGAGCAATTTGACTGCTTCAGAATCATTCATATTCCGCGCAGTGAAAACAAATCTGCTGACGCGCTGAGCAAGATGGCATCAACCAGCTTCGATCACTTTGGCAAAGATGTCAGAGTAGAAGTAATGAGCAACCCGTCGGTGGGAGCGAAGTCTGTCCTTGTAACTCATACAACCCCTTCATCATGGATAACTCCAATAATGGAATTCTTGAAGGAGGGAAAAGTACCGGACGATCGCGCACAGGCGAGGAAGATAAGACACAAGTCGCAAAACTATGAACTGCTTGATGGTACACTATATCGACGCTCTTATCTTGGACCGCTCATGAAATGCCTTGATGCTGAGGAAGCAAGCTATGTGATCAGAGAGATACACGAAGGAATCTGTGGAATACATGCTAGCCCGCGCATGGTGGTTGCCAAGGCAATGAGCGCAGGTTACTATTGGCCAGGCATGTACTTGGACGCTTTAAAAGAGATCCAAAAATGCAAAGCATGTCAGAGCTATGCGCCAAACACCATGCGGCCAAAGAACAACCTGATTCCGGTGACCTCCGCATGGCCTTTCCACAAATGGGCAATCGATATTGTGGGTCCCCTACCGCAATCGCAAGGGCGAGTAAAATTTTTGGTAGTGGCAGTAGACTATTTTACAAAATGGGTTGAAGCCAAGCCACTAGCAAAAATCACAGCCGAAGCAATGAAGCAGTTTATCTGGAGCCACATCATATGCCGTTTTGGCTTGCCCGTGGAAATTGTGAGTGATAACGGCAAGCAATTCACTGACAAGAAAATATCCAGCTGGCTCAAGGAATTGCGCATCAACCAAATTTTCACTTCAGTGTACCACCCTCAGGGGAATGGCCAAGTGGAACGAGCGAACCAAAGCTTGCTGAATGGGCTGAAGAAAAGGTTAGAGGGAGAATCCCATTCTTGGGTTGACGAGCTACCTAATGTCCTGTGGGCGCACAGGACATTAAGCAAAACCAGCAATGGCGAATCCCCGTTCAGCCTAACCTATGGAACGGAGGCAATGATTCCAGCAGAAATTGGATACCCATCCCATAGAGTGCTCATGATGAGCAAGATTGATAACGAGCGCGAAAGAAGGTTGGATCTCAACTTACTTGAAGGGCGCAGAGAGGCGGCTATCATCAGTGAGGCCAAGTACAAGAAAAAACTGGAAAAATATTACAACCAGCGCGTGAAAGAATGCCACTTCAAGAAAAATGATTTTGTCCTTCGAAACAATGAGGCTAGCCGCGCGATACCCCCGGGAAAAATGTCCCCCAATTGGGAGGGACCTTATCAAGTCTTGGAAGAATTGGGAAAATGCGCATACGCCTTAAAAGATTTGAATGGAAAGAAGATCCCGCGCGCATGGAACGCAGCACAGCTTAGAAAATGTTTCATGTAAAAAATGTCAAGTTTGTAATCAAGGCTTTTTAAGCCATTATGAATAATGATACGCGCTAGCTTCTCTTAATGTGGATTCTATCACCTTTTGCATACATGTTTCACACTTCCCTTTATTAATTTTGAGCAATATGACAACATTGTATTGACATCAAAACGAAATAAAACGAAGTAAAACATACATGCGCGAGCTTCAAGCTCAAACGCGTTAACGAGTCTTAACTCTAAAACGTCAGGGCCTTAGCCCAATTCTATTACCTTTTGCATACATGTTTCACACTTCCCTTTATTAATTTTGAGCAATATCACAACATTGTATTGACATCAAAACGAAATAAAACGAAGTAAAACATACATGCGCGAGCTTCAAGCTCAAACGCGTTAACGAGTCTTAACTCTAAAACGTCAGGGCCTTAGCCCAATAATGTGAGCCTTAGCTCAAATCACTCACAACATCCAACCTACATACTGCGCAGCCTGACCATAGAAATACCTAAACACAACTAAGGTAAAACAAATGCCAAAACATAGTTGTTAGGGTCTCAGGTCGAGGTCGCGCATGAAATTGTAATGGATATCTGAGTAACACACATTGACACGTAAAGGCTAAAACTCAGAATTCCATATAATAAATGCGCGATAACGTCGCGCAAAAGAGGAATAATGAAAACGCCAAGGCACGTGTCAACATAATCAAGATATGGCAAAATCACTTACAATATGACAAGGATTAAGTACAAAAACTTCCTTACAACCTTGTTCTTATTTCAACGTGCAAGCATATCTTATATTCAACAAGCAAACATGCAATATAAAGAGATGAAAGGGGAATGCGCAAGATGCGAAGAAGAGAAAAACAAAATTTCATTCCAAAACATTGAAATTTACAAGTTTACAAGATGATGAGATACAAACTACAAATAAAAAACAAAAAACATGAAGGGCTTCTCAAGTCTCCACGTCGACGTCAGCCTCTTCATCATCCTCATTGTAACACCCCGACCAAAGGCGGATTATACATCGGGGCGCCACATATTGTTTCATTACTCGTGACACTATTGGGTGTCAATATTTAATAAATACATTCATTCGCGCACGCGCAAAGTAACCACAAGAACATAAAGCAACATAATTCAATATATTATAAGGCAAAATATTCGAACAACAAATAACTTGTCTTGATACATTTTAATCTAGGTCCAAAATAAAGAAAACTTCCTATGTGTCCACAAGCTCCAAACAGCTACTGCAAACCTGAACATGTGTTAAAATAAACGTCAAACACTTGCGTGTTGGTGAGAAATCAAGTTTAATAGATAATAGATAGCAATAAATCTGCGCGCAACACGTGTATGTCTGGTGTTTAACAAGGGTGTAATCAGATTGTGATCAAGCCTAAATAGATCATAGCTCATAGTTCATAGTTCAATCCGTGCTCCCAATTGAGCACAAAAACGAGAAAACATCTGTGCAAGTGTAAACAAAGAAAACCGTAAACGATAGGTCTCCCGTGTTCATCTAATGGATCCATGAAAACTTCGGAATAGGCCGAACAAAGCGGTTAATGATACACACATACGAATAAACAGCCAAGTAAACGTCCTCAACACATGGGATACTGCGCGACTAAAGTTCATAAACAAGTTTAAGACTCAAGTTTGTACGAACACATGAACATCCCAAAACATTAAAAATAAAAAGGGATTAGGTACGAGATTACTCACTTGATAAACGATGCGGTGTAAGATAAAGCAAGAACCAACTTTAAACAAGCATAAGTTAACCTATAAATAAGATTATTGTTTTAATGATTTGTTTTAAGTCTTGATTATAAGCTAGCATAATTAATAAGTAACTTAAACAAATTATTATATATATTATATATTACCGGAAAACACGGCAGAACAGGAGAGAGGACGAAGGCAGAGAGAGAGGGGACGGCAGAGGAAGAACAACGGCAAGGAGTAAAAGAGAACAGGAGAGTTTAAGTGCTTTGTGTGTGTAGTGTTAGGAAAAATAATACTATTATTTATAGGGAAACCCTAGGAGACATGAATCCAGAAAAAGGGGAAAAGATTCCAAGACAAACAGAACAAGACAAAACAAAAGATAACAAAAGATATCAAAAGCAAGTTCAGAAAAGTAAAAGATATCAAAAGATATGGCAGCAGGGAAAAAGAGAAAAAGGCTGACAGGGAACAGTAAAAAGGCATGGGCGGGTCAGAAAAAGGTGCTGGTCAAGCATGGAAAAAGCAGATCTCCAAAGATAATGTCAGTCACTTTTTCTGCCAACCAATGGGGTTGGTGCGCATGCTGCGCCGAAAGTAACTTTTCAGACATAAAGCAGATTAGGTCAACAGCACAAAAGATAAGACATCACAAAAGCAAACGGCTAGATTAAACAGAAGAAAACTCAAAGGGTTAGCGCGAGAAAGCTTGAGCGCGAAGGCAGACACAGAAGGTCAAGAGTGCGCGAGCGCGAAGGCAGACACAGAAGGTCAAGAGTGCGCGAGCGCGAAGGCAGACAGAACCAACCTTAACGCGTCGCGGGAAGAACTACATTTCTAAGCGCGCCGCGGGAAGAACTTCAATTCTAAGCGCGTCGCGAGAAGAACTATATCCTTAGCGCGTCGCGGGAAGAACTACCGTTCTTCGCGCGCTGCGAGAAGAATTACAATTCTTAGCGCGCTGCGAGAAGAGTTCGTCTCGCGCATCGCTGGAACAGATGGTCTTCACGCAGGCTTCCTCGTAAGGAGTCTGGCGCGTGGAGCTGCGCAGACAACCTTAGGCGGGAAGGAACAAAGGACAAGCAAAGAGTTAGAAGAAAAAGAGGGAAACAAGGCTTAAGGGCGGGACGGCGACAAGAGGGAAAAGAAGGCGGAAAGAGAGAAGAAGAGGGACGGGACGGCGGAAAGAAAGAGAGAGAAAGAGGCGGGAAGGAAAATATATATTATTATTAAAAGTAAAATATAAATATAAATAAATATTAAATCATAAAAGGAGATCGGGTCAGAGAAACGGGTACCTGGGTCGGGTCGGATCGGGGCAGATGTCACAGTCTCCCCTACTTTAAGAAATTTCGTCCCGAAATTTATCTCGAAGTAGGTTGCGCAGAGAACAGGTGCGGGTACTTGACCTTCATCTGATCTTCCCTTTCCCATGTAAACTCGGCTCCGCGCTTGGACTCCCAGCGAATTTTCACGATAGGGATGCGACTGCGCTTGGTTTGCTTAACCTCGCGATCCATAATCTCAACAGGCTTCTCAACGAAATGCATGGATTCATCAACTTGAACTTCATCAAGTGGAATGTGAAGGTTCTCGTCAGCTAAACACTTCTTGAGATTGGATACATGGAACGTTGGATGCACATTACAGAGCGCGGGCGGCAGGTCAAGTCTGTAGGCAACTTTTCCTACACGCGCGAGAATCTTAAATGGTCCAACATATCGAGGAGCAAGCTTACCTTTCTTCCCAAAGCGGACAACACCCTTCCAGGGCGACACTTTGAGGAGAACAAGATCACCAACTTGAAATTCGAGAGGCTTCCGTCTACGATCTACGTAACTCTTCTGTCGGCTTCTGGCAGTCAGCAGATGATCACGGATCTTGGCGATTTTATCGGTTGTCTCTTGAACAAGTTCGGGTCCTGTGATTTGAGCTTCACCCACTTCGCTCCAACAGATCGGGGAGCGGCACTTACGACCGTAAAGTGCTTCAAATGGGGCCATACCAATACTGGAATGATAGCTGTAATTATAAGAGAACTCGATCAAAGGCAGGTGTGAATCCCAATTACCTCCAAAATCAAGAACACAAGATCGGAGCATATCCTCAAGAGTTTGAATAGTTCGCTCAGACTGACCGTCAGTCTGAGGGTGATATGCCGTACTCATGTCCAAGCGAGTTCCTAGCGCAGATTGGAGAGATTTCCAAAAGCGAGATATAAAACGGCCATCGCGATCGGATATGATGCTCAAAGGAGTACCATGGCGGCAGACAATTTCCTTGACATAAAGCTGCGCGAGCTGCTCAACACGGTAGTTTTCACGAATGGGCAGAAAGTGAGCAGACTTAGTCAAACGATCCACTATTACCCAAATGCTATCATGTTTGCTTGCTGTCAAAGGTAACTTGGTAATAAAGTCCATCGCTACACATTCCCATTTCCACGTAGGAATTTCTGGTTGTTCGAGCAAACCAGATGGGCGTTGGTGTTCAGCTTTCACCTTAGAACAAGTCAGGCATTTAGCTACGAACACAGCAATATCCTTCTTCATACCGGGCCACCAATAAGTAATGCGCAAATCCTTGTACATCTTATCAGCGCCAGGATGAATAGAATACCGAGATTTATGCGCTTCACTCAGGATATCAGCGCGAATATTCTCATCAAAGGGAATCCAGATGCGATTAAGATAGCAGAGAGTTCCACTCAGATTGGGCACAAAATGTGCTTCCGCGCCACACGCTAACTCGGCGCGAAGGTTACCATTACTGATGGATGCGCGCTGCGCGTCACGAATACGCGATTCAAGGTTGCTTTGGATCGGCGCAAAGTGAAGATGCGTGCGCGGCAAGATACAGTTAAGCTGGCAGGGTTTTCGGCTGAGCGCATCGGCTACCACATTAGCCTTACCAGGATGATACCGGATCTCACAATCGTAGTCGCTGATGAGTTCGTTCCATCGGCGTTGTCTCATGTTGAGTTCCTTTTGATCAAAGATATGATGAAGGCTTTTATGGTCAGTGTAGAGGATACACTTAGTACCATAAAGGTAGTGTCTCCAGATCTTCAAGGCAAAAACAACTGCACCAAGTTCGAGGTCGTGAGTTGTATAATTCTTTTCATGAACCTTGAGTTGCCTTGATGCGTAAGCGATAACCTTGCCTCGTTGCATAAGAACACAACCGAGACCTTGGTTGGAGGCATCGCAGTACACGACAAAATCATCATTACCCTCAGGTAGCGCAAGAACAGGAGCTTCACACAACAAACGCTTGAGCGTCAGAAAGGCTTCTTCTTGCTTCGAGCCCCAAATATACGGTTTACCTTTGTGCGTTAGAGCCGTTAAAGGCAAAGCGATCTTCGAGAAGTTCGAAATGAAGCGCCGGTAATAACCAGCTAAGCCCAGAAAGGAACGGATTTCGGTAGGAGTGGATGGCGTGATCCAGTTCTTGATTGCTTCAATCTTGGATGGGTCGACATGGATACCCATCTTGTTTACAACATGACCAAGAAACTGTACTTCATCAGACCAGAATTCACACTTGGAAAGCTTAGCATAGAGCTGCTCGGCTCTAAGCTTTTGCAATACCAATCGGAGATGTTGCTCATGCTCGGCCTTGGTCTTAGAATAAATCAGAACGTCATCGATAAACACAATCACGAATTTATCCAAGAAAGGCCTACACACCCGATTCATTAGATCCATGAAAACGGCGGGTGCGTTGGTTAAACCGAAGGACATGACCAAGAATTCAAAATGGCCATAACGAGTTCGAAAAGCAGTCTTCGGAACATCTTCATCGCGGATGCGCAACTGGTGATAGCCAGAGCGGAGATCAATCTTCGAGAAACAAGAGGCACCTTGGAGTTGATCAAAGAGGTCGTCAATACGCGGTAAGGGATACCGGTTTTTAATGGTGAGTTTGTTCAACTCGCGGTAATCAATACACATGCGAAACGATCCATCTTTCTTTTTAACGAACAACACCGGAGCACCCCAGGGCGAAGAGCTAGGGCGAATGAATCCTTTAGCAGTCAACTCTTGAAGTTGGCTTGCCAATTCTTGCATCTCAGCGGGCGCAAGACGGTAAGGAGATTTGGCTACGGGGGAAGCACCAGGGACAAGATCAATACGGAACTCGACTTCACGAGCGGGAGGGATACCAGGAAGATCATCAGGAAAAACTTCAGGAAAATCGCGCACAACAGGGATATCGCGAAGCTTCTTTTCTTCAGCAGGTTTGACCACATGGGCTAAAAATGCAATACACTTCTTCAGCATGAGTCTTTGGGCTTCGGCGCAAGACATAAGCTTAAGACCACTGGAGGGTTTTTCGCCGTAGATATGAAGATCACCATTTTCTCGAGGTATGCGAATCATCTTCTTGGCGCAAATAACTTCGGCGCGATTCTTCGAGAGCCAGTCCATACCAATAATAACATCAAAGCTTCCCAGAGGCATGGGGATGAGGTCGATCAGAAAATCGTTTTCGTTAAGGTTAAGCGTGCAATCTTTAATCACTGAGTTAATTAAAACAGTTTCGCCATTAGCCAATTCAACTGAAAAATCTTCTTTTAAGTTATCGCGCGGTCGCGCAAGCTTCTGCTCAAAGGCGCGAGAGATAAAACTTCGATCGGCGCCAGTATCAAAAAGTATAGAAGCATAAAATCCGTTAAGCAAAAATGTACCATTAACTACGTCATTATTCGCTTGCGCTTGGTGCGCGGTTATATTAAAAGCTCGTCCGCGTGCCACTTGGTTCGAAATCTGGTTCACCGGATTCGCTTGCGTAATCTGAACTTGTAGCCTTGGGCACGCGTTCCGGAAATGACTGGGATCACCGCAGTTATAGCACGACCTGGGTCGTGGGTTTTGGTAGGTTGGTTGTGGGTTCTGCGGGTAGACTGGTGGGGTTGGCGCAATTGGATTGGCGGGAGGGATTCTACAGAACTCGGCAGAGTGACCAACGCGGCCACATCGGTTACATTGTCGACACGGGGTTTGGGTTGGGTGGTGAAGTCTACAGGTTGGGCAAAAGGGTTGATTTCCTGTGTAAGGTTTCTTAAGTGGCGGGGCAGGGAGTGCGGGATTGGTTAAGGCATAGTTATGGACTACAGGAGGTGTTGGGTAGGTTGACAGTGGGTTAGGTGCGTATACTAGAGGTTGGTAGGCGGGTTGCTGGACTATGGGCGGGTTGGTAAGCGCATAGGCTTTGCGCCTGCGCTTGAGATTGTTACGGTTTGAGGGTTCGGGTTTGGTTTCTGTTAGTTCAGGGACAGTCTTGGTGAGTTTGGTCTTTTCAGTTCCCCGCAGGAACAGGGTTCCTGCTCTGACATGGTTGTCGCTGAGCACAGCGGCCAACTCGATGGCGTCAGAGAGGGTTACTGGGTTTCTGGCCCATACAGAATCTTGAATTTCCATGGGGAGACCCCCAAGGAATTTCTCGATGGCTCGGCGGGAAGGGGTAACAAGGTGAGGGACAAGCAGGCTTAGTTCATGGAAGCGCGTCGCGTACTCGCGCGCTTCGCCACTGTATTGCTTAAGATTCCAAAATTCTTCCTCCAGGCGCTTAACTTCGTTGGGAGGGCAGAATTCTCGCGTCAGAATTTCTTTGAATTCCTCCCAGAGCATGCTAGAAGCAGCTTCTGCGCCACGCGCATGAGCTACTCCATTCCACCATGTAAGCGCTCTAGATTCCAGGACACTGGAAGCATATAGGGTTCGTCTGTCTGAAGGGCATTGGGTATGGAGGAAAGTGTTTTCAATTTTCTCGAGCCATTGGAGCATCACGGTGGCTCCTTCAAGACCTGTGAACTTTGGAGGGTTACCCGCATTAAAGGACTTAATGTTGTAACCAGAGGTGTTAGCATTGTTTTGGCTCAAAGCTTGGGCTATCGCGGCGGCCATTTCCTGGGAACGTTGCTGTCTACGCCTGCGCGAGGCTTCTCTCCTCTGATGACGGCGGGATAGCGGAGGCATTCTATAAAAGTTTTAGTTTTGTTAATATCTTAGCGTAAAGTATAATCTTATAAAGCTTGGTTTCGCGGGGTTAGATACCATCAATAGTTAAAGTAAAACATGAATTTGAATGCAAACTTAATACAGATAACAAATTCGAATCGAGAATCGACAATTCATGTATCACCATGACTTTCCGAATTTCTCAATTTAAAATGACGAGTAAACGAGTATTGGAGATTGACGATTCATGTATCACCATGACTTTTCAATCCTCAATATAAAATATACAAGAAAATGAGTATTGGAGGTTGACAATTCATGTATCACCATGACTTTTCAAGTCTCCAACCTCAGAACATAATCGTAAATGGAAATTGAAAATCAACTATTCATGTATCACCATGACTTTTCGGATTTTCAAGTCCAACAAACGAATATGTAAGAAAAATCAATAAAAATCGAAATTCAATCAAAAATCGAAATATCGCGAAATAAAACATAAGATCATATACTGCGCAAGCGCGAGCATATTCATAAATAACGAGTAATTAACAATAAGCGCGCAAACATGAGATTTCTCTCATGCGCGAGAAGGGACTCTTAGGTATTCTAGGCCGTTACGTCTAACCACCTATCCTAAAGTCAACGAGCTCTGATACCAATCTGTAACACCCAGACCAAAGGCGGATTATACATCGGGGCGCCACATATTGTTTCATTACTCGTGACACTATTGGGTGTCAATATTTAATAAATACATTCATTCGCGCACGCGCAAAGTAACCACAAGAACATAAAGCAACATAATTCAATATATTATAAGGCAAAATATTCGAACAACAAATAACTTGTCTTGATACATTTTAATCTAGGTCCAAAATAAAGAAAACTTCCTATGTGTCCACAAGCTCCAAACAGCTACTGCAAACCTGAACATGTGTTAAAATAAACGTCAAACACTTGCGTGTTGGTGAGAAATCAAGTTTAATAGATAATAGATAGCAATAAATCTGCGCGCAACACGTGTATGTCTGGTGTTTAACAAGGGTGTAATCAGATTGTGATCAAGCCTAAATAGATCATAGCTCATAGTTCATAGTTCAATCCGTGCTCCCAATTGAGCACAAAAACGAGAAAACATCTGTGCAAGTGTAAACAAAGAAAACCGTAAACGATAGGTCTCCCGTGTTCATCTAATGGATCCATGAAAACTTCGGAATAGGCCGAACAAAGCGGTTAATGATACACACATACAAATAAACAGCCAAGTAAACGTCCTCAACACATGGGATACTGCGCGACTAAAGTTCATAAACAAGTTTAAGACTCAAGTTTGTACGAACACATGAACATCCCAAAACATTAAAAATAAAAAGGGATTAGGTACGAGATTACTCACTTGATAAACGATGCGGTGTAAGATAAAGCAAGAACCAACTTTAAACAAACACAAGTTAACCTATAAATAAGATTATTGTTTTAATGATTTGTTTTAAGTCTTGATTATAAGCTAGCATAATTAATAAGTAACTTAAACAAATTATTATATATATTATATATTACCGGAAAACAGGGCAGAACAGGAGAGAGGACGAAGGCAGAGAGAGAGGGGACGGCAGAGGAAGAACAACGGCAAGGAGTAAAAGAGAACAGGAGAGTTTAAGTGCTTTGTGTGTGTAGTGTTAGAAAAAATAATACTATTATTTATAGGGAAACCCTAGGAGACATGAATCCAGAAAAAGGGGAAAAGATTCCAAGACAAACAAAACAAGACAAAACAAAAGATAACAAAAGATATCAAAAGCAAGTTCAGAAAAGTAAAAGATATCAAAAGATATGGCAGCAGGGAAAAAGAGAAAAAGGCTGACAGGGAACAGTAAAAAGGCATGGGCGGGTCAGAAAAAGGTACTGGTCAAGCATGGAAAAAGCAGATCTCCAAAGATAATGTCAGTCACTTTTTCTGCCAACCAATGGGGTTGGTGCGCATGCTGCGCCGAAAGTAACTTTTCAGACATAAAGCAGATTAGGTCAACAGCACAAAAGATAAGACATCACAAAAGCAAACGGCTAGATTAAACAGAAGAAAACTCAAAGGGTTAGCGCGAGAAAGCTTGAGCGCGAAGGCAGACACAGAAGGTCAAGAGTGCGCGAGCGCGAAGGCAGACACAGAAGGTCAAGAGTGCGCGAGCGCGAAGGCAGACAGAACCAACCTTAACGCGTCGCGGGAAGAACTACATTTCTAAGCGCGCCGTGGGAAGAACTTCAATTCTAAGCGCGTCGCGAGAAGAACTATATCCTTAGCGCGTCGCGGGAAGAACTACCGTTCTTCGCGCGCTGCGAGAAGAATTACAATTCTTAGCGCGCTGCGAGAAGAGTTCGTCTCGCGCATCGCTGGAACAGATGGTCTTCACGCAGGCTTCCTCGTAAGGAGTCTGGCGCGTGGAGCTGCGCAGACAACCTTAGGCGGGAAGGAACAAAGGACAAGCAAAGAGTTAGAAGAAAAAGAGGGAAACAAGGCTTAAGGGCGGGACGGCGACAAGAGGGAAAAGAAGGCGGAAAGAGAGAAGAAGAGGGACGGGACGGCGGAAAGAAAGAGAGAGAAAGAGGCGGGAAGGAAAATATATATTATTATTAAAAGTAAAATATAAGTATAAATAAATATTAAATCATAAAAGGAGATCGGGTCAGAGAAACGGGTACCTGGGTCGGGTCGGATCGGGGCAGATGTCACACTCATCACCACCCTCAGCATCTGGCGCAGCCTGCTCCTCGTCATCTCCAAACTGACCATAGTCAAGTTGTTCATCCTGAATGGAGTCTTCTGTCACAATAGTGTCAGGAGCAGATCCTTTGGCCACGCCAGAGCCGCTAGCAGGAGCAGCATTCCCCGCGCCATCATCGCCGCCACCAGCCCCTTCGCACTCGTCAAGCAATTTCTTTAGCGCGCCGAGGTCGGGCTGGTCAGCAAGCGCGGATATCTGCAAATCATAAGGAAAAGTATAAGTACACAAATACTTGGAAAAAAAATCAAAGTAATCTCATTAAAGTTAAAATACCTGCGCAAGGATAGGAATGGGAGTATTCAAATACTTCTCCCCCATCTCGGCCATGTCCGCGCAGGCAACGTCGCTCTGATAAGGGTAGTCGGATGGGTTCTTCTTCAGCATCCCATATTCATAGCCATCCGTAAACCCTTCAGCTCGACCCACCAAGCGCGCGGCAGCGTTGCAATCCATCACAAGGGCCTGAAAAACGTCTGAGTATTTCATTGCGTAAGCGCAACGAGTCATGCCCTGTGAGATTAGCCATTGGCGATCCTGCGCGAGGGAAGCAACAGACGTCTCTAGAGCAGGAATCTGAGAGTTTAACAACTCAACAGTTTCCTTAGTCTGTTTCAGCTGCTCTTTGTCAGACGTTGCTGCCGCCAGGATTTCTTCTTTTTCCGCTCGCGCAAGATCGAGGGCTTCCTGGCTAGACGCTGCCGTCGCCAGGGCTTCATCTTTTTCGGCCTACGCGGCCGCCAGCTCCTTCTTCAGGCGCACAACCTCACTCTCCAGTGATGATTTTTCAGTTATAGACTGGACAAGAGCTTGGTCACGCGCCTCCGCGTCCAGCTCCAAGTCGCGCGCTCTACGCGCGTACTTGGCCGCGTCCGCCTCCGCCGCCTGTAGCTTCTCCCGCGCAGCCTGAAGCTCATGCCCGCGCTTCACGAAGGCGCTGTTGGCACTTGCTCTGTTCTCACTGAGCTCTGCTTGGAGCTTCTCAGCTCTCTCTCGAGCATCAGAAAGATGCCAAGCAGACACTTTAGCCTCTTGCTTGGCTTCCGCAAGAGCATCACGTACCTTTACGTAATCATAGCGAAGCTCTTGGGAGGCAGCAAAGAAGGCCGACCCAGCAAACAGATGATCGTTGAGCAAGTCATCGCGAGCGCGGTCCTCCTGGAACCTCCTTTCAGCTGGAGGCACAGCATGAGCCCAGAATTCCGCACACACACCCATGGACTGAAATGTGTTGTCCTCAGTAATATTCCATCTCAGGCGGTAAATGTGATCGGCTTCCTGCAAAAACAAAGTAATTATCTAAGTCATCAAAACACTAAGATGGAAGTCCGCGAAGCGGAGCAAAAATGAACCTATACCTGCGGGGATGAAGCAGAAAAGTCAGCGCCTGGCCCACGAGAAGACTCCGCCACAAAACCTCGTGGCGCTACAGGGCTGGCGCGCCCACTGTCGGGGCCTTCAGCTTCAAACTCCTCATCCTCCTCTGAAACAGGCCTTTTCTCCTGCGACCTAGAACCGAAATCAGTCTCGCGAGGAGGGCTGTGCGCAGGAGGAGGTGAGGGAGGTCTCGACGCCGCCAGGTCGGCGCGTAAAACGGCCTCCTGCTCCTTTGTAATCCCGATAAGGGGAGATTCAGCGCTTGCAGGAGCAGGAGCAGAACCAACGGCGCTGACACCGGCGCCAGGAGTGCCGCTAGCAGCTTGCACGCCAGCAATGACTCCTGTGGAAAAATCAACAAATATAAATGGTTCATGACTTGATCTAAAAGAGTCAGAAAATAAAAGCGCAATACGTACCTTGGCGCAACTCCGTTCGCGAGGCAAACATCGCCATGAAGTCCATTCTACCCTTTTTCGAGGGTAAAACAGGGGACTTCGAAGCGACCTCCGGCGCAGCCTCGGCATCTTGTTGCGCTTGAGGTTGATCCACCAAGGTCGCCGGCTCTACAAACATTTGAGTGAGCAAAGATTCATTTGTAATTCGATCAGAATCGCGCTCATAGAACCATGAAAGATAAGCAAAGGATAAGCAAAGTATACCTGTCGAAGGCGCAACGCCGCTTCCCTTTTCCACCGCGCGAAGGGAGGAGGTAGTAGCACCATACCTCGTGTGGACAGGAGGTCTGTCCATTTTTTGAGGCAGGGAAGACAAAGAAAACTTGGGAGGAAATTCCTGGGTTTTCTCAAATCCACCCGCCTGAGTAGGAGGATCCTGAGCAACAGGGGCAACATCTTTTTTCTGTTTCTTACTGGCCCCTGCGCCAGTTTTCCCCTTAGCTTTACGCTTTAGTTTGGGCGCCTCCTCCTCCTCCTCCTCCTCCTCTTCCGCGAGCTCCAGCTCGTAGTTTTCGAGCGCATCTACAATACACGCAACAGAAGTGTTAGCAAAATTTGGTATTATAAAGGCAAATGCATAAGTACAAAGGCTTACCAGGCGCATCGCTGTCAAAGAGAAATCCCAGATCAACAGGGATGAACATGTCATCGAAGCGATCGGGGAAGCCAACCTCCCCAGCGCCCAGCGCGACGGAGCCACCCTCCATATGCTCATCATAGGCGGCGTGGACATAATCCTTGCTGACTGCACAAAACAATTCAAATGATATCAGCAAAAAGAATTATATTCGCGCAGAAGTAATGCAATGAGATTAACTTACACAAGCCGTCAACTTGGATAACGGGCTCAGTCGCGCTGTCAGCCCACCTCCTGCTCATACCGACCCCCACCAGCGCCTCCTCACAAATTTTCTTGGCGGGGGATGGTTCGGCGGTCAACTTTTTAACCCAGGCGCCAGTTGGGTTCTTGAAGACACCCACATCCGCAGGCGCAGAAGAGATCGCGCGCATGGTCATGCGGATGGGGATCACACCAGCCCTGATGTAAAAAAACCTCTCAGACCAGTCATGAAGGCTCTTGAATGAAACAGTGGAGCACTTGACCTTCTGACTGCGATGAATAAATGAGAACCAAGAATCTTGGATCTTGGGCTTATAAAAAAACTGAAAGCGCCGAGGGGTGGGCTCCTCGCGCTGAGATTTGCACATGAACTCAAAGTGAGTCATGCGCACGAGTCCAAACGGATGGACTTGGGATATATGAATCCCATAAAACCTAAGCACCGCACCCACAAACCTTGTCATCGGAAGACGAAGGTTGCAGTGGGTGAAAAAATGGCAGTAAAGGGATATATGACCGGTAGGCGGGTCCGCCGCCGTTTGCCCGGCCCCAGGCAACATGCAGCCAAACTCAGGGAGAAAACCCTGAGAGGCGATAAGGCTGTCAAGATCGGACTGCCTAAGTTTGCAGGGGATCTCATCCCACTTCTTCACGGCCTTGGTCCTCCCTACCTCCTCCGATGAGGCCTCAGCAGCCCTCTTCCCCTTGCCGGTCTTCTTCAACGTCGACATCACTAACGATTTAACACGGCGATTGATGGGGGAGGTTGTGTTGTCTGAGCTATCAGACATACAACTGTGACAACGAACAAAGGATGCTTCTGAAGAACAGATATCTGGAAGCAGAACAAAGGTAATCGGAATACAAGGAAAGAAAGGAAAGCTTTGAATAAAACAGCAGAGAAGATGAAGAAATAAAACTATAAGGGCTGGCTTTTATAGGCCCAGGAGAGAGAAAAATTGGTGCTGATCGGACTTCACGCGCCCCCACTCGCAGGTGTAAACCAACGTGAGCGCGACACGTGTCTCTGACACTGTGCGAGGGGACACGAAAAGAAACGATACAGCTGCTGCCAGAGTTCACGCGCCACCACTCGCAGGAACGGACCAACGCGAGCGCGACACGTGTCCCTGACACTATGTGAGGGGACACGAAAGGCAACTGTAGCACCTCGAGCACACGAAAGGTCTGACACGTCTCCATCACTGACGCATTTCGTTTTCAACGAAAAGGATAGAATTTCGCGCAACGATGAATAATAAGAAGAAAAAGACAAACCCCTACTAAAAGAGCTAACTATTAAGTCTAATATCTATCTTACCTCGCTCGCGCGAGACAAGACACACATTAGACTGGGGGGGCTTGAAGAGGTATGCACCCGCCTCAACAACGAGCGAGGCGGGTCAACCCACAAGATATAGACAAGAGGCTTGAAATCAAGACATTATGAAGGCACAAAGCCAAAACCTATGCGCATGGCGCATATCACATATGCTCACGCATATCGCACATGCTCAGGCATCATATGCCCAGGCACCACAAATGCTCAGGCATCACATATGCTCACGCATCACATATGCTCACGCATCACATATGCTCACGCATATCACATATGCGCGTGGCGCATCAGCGCGTGGCACATATCACATGCTCGTGCATACCACATCTGCGCATGAAACATCTGCGCGTGAGAATAAAGAGAAGACCTCGCGCATCCTCAGGATTGGCGCATATCACACATGCACATAATCAACCTCGTCCTTATCCAAATCAGGATTAGGGCAACCTTGATTGTGCACGTCAGACAACCTTCCAGAGGGTATCTTTTTAAGGAATAGGAATATGCTGATGTTGACAGCTGCCAATGAAAGGTGGACAACTCAGCATAAACCATGTGCTACCACGTGATTATAACCAATGAAAAAGCACCATGTGTCCCCAAGGACACGTGGCGCAAAGCAATTGGAGGAGGCCAGCAAGGCCCTGATTAGGTCTGAGCCCAATCATTGGAAACCCTAGCACTATAAATACCACATTAACTCCACAAGGAAAGATCATCAAATAACAGACAGTCACATCCAATTACAGAGTATTCAGCTATTAAGCAATACATTCCCCACTTTCCTTACTCTCATATTATTATCTTCTCCTACAAACACTTATTCTCACACCGGAGGGTTACCCCAAAGAGGACCCCCCTGTCCCTTTCTGAGGGGTAAGTTTACGGTGCTGTTCATTTTGTAGGTGGAAGAACCCAGATCCCAGAGAACCATCGGTGAAGTAGCATAATCACACCCGAGGAAAGTAGATTGTCTACCAGTGAGTCGATCCACGTTTCTTCACGTATTATTAATAATTTTGGGCTTTTTTGTATAATCTATATAACATATGTGGGTTATTGATCGATTAATAACGTTTGTTACTAACTTTTGTAGTTTTTTTAGAAGTTTTTGTATTTTATAGAATATTATTCATTACTAAAAACCCTTTTTAACCAATTTTTTCATAATCAATGGATTCGAATACTTTTTCAAAATGATGTTGGGTTCGCTCGCCAGAAAAAAATGAGTTCACTTGTTAAATCGTACCTATAGCTTATAAATGAAACCGAAAATTGACTGGGTTCGGCCGAACCTAGTGAAGCACATGTGGCTCCGCCACTGAGCTGACTCATGAGTTGTTTAAGATGGGCTCATTAAATAATATTTATTATACGAAAAGTTATAAATTAAATAAAATATAAAACATGTATAAATTAATTAATAAATAATAAACGAGCCGAGTCAAGCCTAAGCTTGAAAAATCTACTAATAAGCCAAGGTCAAGGCAAGCAGTGCACATGTTGAGCTTTCATAATTTAAAACGAGCCAAGCTCGGGCTCGGTTCGTTTACACCCATAGTCTTAGCATCACTTGATTCCAAGACGTTAGTAGTACCAAATGTGAGAGGCCAAATCTTGAAGATAAAGTTAACTCATAAACGTGCTTAAAGTTTTGAGTAGTTGGCCAGTCCTAATATCCTGTGTGATGCCTCAACTATTAAGAAAATATGTGTCCATAAGTGCTTATACTTTTTGGCATGTTATTGGTCGGGAGTTGGACCATTTCTCTAAGGAGCCATTGTCAAGACGAAACCTACACCCATGGGCATAAACGGTACAAAATGGCAGGCTTTTGGACATTCTGAGACGCCGTAATAATTTTACCCTCAAATTTTATTAATTAAATTGAAAAGTCCTAGCTTTTAAATCAACTTTTAAGTGAGAATAATACCATTTGAATTCAAGCCTTTTTCCAATGACTTTCTTGTCACAAAGCAAACTTTACAATTATCATATAGAAAATCATTGTCAAAAATTGCATTTCTTAGGTGATCTCAGCATGAAAAGCAAGAAAGTTTATACTTCTAAGTAACATAAAGTGTTTTTCACACATTCATAATCTATGTGTTGTCTTACATGTTAAATCATGGTTCTATCCCTTTTAATGCTAGACAACTATGAATCACAGTATCCGTCCACTACGAAACTAGCAAAGATGTTAAGCTGGTTGTGCTCATGTGCAGGCCCGTCTTCAAGATTTTGGTTGCCCAAGACAGGCATGGAAAATATATCTGATATAAATTTTTTTTCGAAAGATTAGCGATAAAGGCCCAATTTATCACTAATTTATTAGAACTTAGAAGAACCTCCATTATTTTGTTTATATTTGGTGGATAACTTTTAACCCTTTATATAAACCCAAACACTTAAATAAACATTTTTTTTACATACATAATGTTTTAAAACAATTTGGGCCCCTGTCGAAAATAGGCCAGACATGGTCGCTAAGCTTTGTATGGTGTGAGAGCCGGACTTGCACGTGTGTTGGTTGTCAATGACATCAACCCGAAAAACGTGTTCACGCACACTAACACTGCATTCTCGGGTTTAAAAGACACGGAAAAGAAATGATAAAATTGGACAGGGGAAGAAAGGAAAAGAAATTATATACTTAAAAGACATTCTCGAGTTTAAGTAAAAGAAAAGAAAAGTAACGCTAATTATTTTCTTGAGTTAGATCGGAAGGAAAAAATAGGAAAAAAACTTATAACTTTACAATTATGTCCTCATAGTCAAATGGAAAAAAGAATTAAAATATGGTAAATTAGTAATATTGTAATGGGCTATAAACTTTCATTCACAATCCGGCCATATTTGGCAGGAAACTTTTGGAGGAAAAAAGACCCAACTTTTCTTTCCATTCTCTTTCTTTTCTTTTAAAATGAAAACTCTTATATTTTCCTTTCCAAATCATTAAATAAAAAACTCAAGAATGCATTGTAAGTTGACACGAGGATCGGTTTACCCTCTATTTCTTTATTTTCCATATTGATACTCTAAATTTACAAATTTACCAAAAAGAACACCAAAACATTAAAATTTTAACCATAAAAACTCGACCAACTTAAGTTTTGACATAGCATACCCTTTAAAAATTCTAAACATAAATGAGTCAACCTACAAATGCGTTAGATTGACCTAACACTAACTCGCTAAAGCTAACACGGGTTCTACATGAAACTGTGTCAAATTTCATGTCAGATTCATGTCGTATCAGACGTCCACATCTTTACAAACATGCCCTTACAAACTGGACAGGTGGCTTAAACGTTGAGATTGTGATTTATCATAAGTACTAACCTAAACCGTTTCATTAAAGTAGAACATAAAAAGCTTTTATTCAAGTGTAGTTCCTACAATTAGAAAAGACTAGTAGATTGAACCACAAGCAATAAAAAGTAACTGAGGATCCCACATGTTTGAGGATTTTGATGATATATGAATATAAAGCAACTGATCATAATCTAGATGGTATCAAATCATTGATTGTAAATCTTCAATAAGGTTCTAAGCATGATTGACTGCTACCTAAAACAATAGTACACCACAATTATTATCATTCATATAATATGAAACCACCCAATCAATTACCAATAAAATAAATAAAACAGATAACATAAACTAATAATATTAACAATAACAATAGTTGTTTGGTCAAAAATGGAATAAGTATATTTATTCAAAGTCACAAAATTACAGCATCAAATCTAATTATGAAAACAAAAAACAGTGACAAGAATATAATGATATGAAATATAAAACTAAAATAATAAAATGTTACAAAAATATTCCTGTAATTCCTATAAAACGATTCGGTTTATTACTAAATATAGTAGTATCTTATTGCGTATAAAATAAGAATTTCTTCAAAACTATTAAAAGAAAAGAAAAACATGAAATCTCTATATGTGAACTATGAAGATGTGACAGCTGCTGCTGTGAAAACATTGGTGTGGACATGAATGTGAATCCTTAAACTGTCACCTGTAACATTTAGGTAGCAAAATCCAAATTCATTAGATTAATTGACCAAGAAAAGTAAGAGTTTTGTGATGAGTCATATTTGAAATGCTCTGATTTATAATTTAATACAAGGATTAGTGGAATCATGACCCAAAAATGGGCTGCCTAAAAAGTGCATACCACATTTTCAACATTGCAAACCTAAATTGACAGTTAGTTGTGCAAGAATTGTCAACTAGATTAATAATCTTATCCTCTTATTGACAAGCTGACAATAAGAAATGTATTTCTTGATGCTTTAATCCACTTTCAAGAATACATTTCTTGATGCTTTAATCCACTTTCAAGAATAACAATCGCCGCGGCTAAAAATCAATCAAATATTATTCAACATGTAAGAAAAAACAAGCGAATACGTAAGCGAGTTAGATTCTTTTGTATATTAAATGTTAAAGATACCCAACTTGGACCAAAGTTAGCATACAAGTTTACAATTACTATCATACAATATAATAAATAGCCTTAAGCTTACAAAAAGAGAAAGTGACATTGGAAAATAATCTTTTATAATAAAAAGAAATATGTACAGTGAGGATACAGTGTGGAAATGAAAGACATACACTAAAAAGCAACATCAATGAGCTTTCATTTTTCAATTATTATTTCTCATTTCCTTTTTATTATTTGATTAAACAGAATTTGGACTTTTGTATACTATAAGAAATCAAGAATTTTGTTTGCAGTAAGATTCTTTATTCCATGATTGTAAGATGAGATAAGATACGATGTACAATGGTGTCCATACCTTCAAATCTTTAATTTTTCAAAATGTAACAACAGCACACAAATTGTGTTGTATTCACACATTTCAATTTTCTTTTAAGCATGCTTTAGTATGCTTTAGTTTGCTAACATAAAGTATATAAGAATGGACCAATGTAGAAGTTTCTAAATATATAAAAATATGAAGTTGTATAGCAAGTGTTGAATAATTTTCGATAAACATGTCGTATATCGAACGAAAAAAGGTTAGCTTTTATTAGACAATTTGAATATTATGAGCCCACAAATTTGGTGGCAATGGGGTCCCAACAATATCATCTTAGAAAGATGGTGGTGTTGGATTTTTTTCAATGGATGCAACAACTTTCAAATCATAATCTTATGATTCCTTGAAGATATTTTGCTATTATGGCCATTATGAACTCAACTAATCGGTAGGTTAGCACCGGTTGGTGACGAATAACTGAATAACTTAATAGCCTTTGACATTTACAAATATGCCCTTGAATGCATGACATGATTGGAGTTAAGAAATTACCTTTAAAATCCATCCTCTTTAGGGACTTTGGGCCCCTATGTAACTTGATCATTAAATTATATAATCAATGTTCATCTCTTAAGCAAAAAGTAGGATCCAAGAAGCAATATCAGAAGGTTGAATATAGAAAATACCTGCAAACACACAAAAAATAAATTACATTAACATGTACGAAATGTAACTTAAATATGAATTAAGCATACGCGTTCTTACATTTTTCAACGAGGACGAATAATCAATTCTTGGAAGAACATAGCTTTTTACACCAAGGTTATAGACCAAGGTGCCATCCGGATAATACAATCCGAAATTCCTCTCTGAAGTTGGACCATTCTTCTCATTCTCGTTAAAAAGGGCAAAAATGTAAATATCAATCGGTTGTGAAGGTCGAGCCGGAGTACCTTCGCCTTGTTGCATTCTTTGCATCAAATTCCTGTTGTATATTCCTGCATTTTGAACCGTTGCTCCTGCTTCATTTTCATCGCCTTTAGACGGCCACCCAGTCTCCGATATTTTAACTTCTACATCGGTATGTCCCAATGCCTTTATAGCTGAATAAACCGCGTCTATTTGTGCATACAACATGTTATCATATTTTAAATTAGTATTTGGGTCAACTGACCCTTCGTTCGGTTCAAAAAGCACATACTCCAACTTCACATTGTTCGGGTCACCTTTATATGCAAAATAAGGGTACGCGTTAATGAAAAAGGGCGAGTCAACCTGAGCATGAAAGTCAAGAATCGGTTTAATAAACTGAACCATATCTTCCCGAAACGCCCCTTGTGAAGGCGGGAAGGAAGTTGCTAATATTTGAAGCGAATGAGCCGTGGTTATGTAAACTTGTTTGTTTAACCCAAGGCTAACTAAAGCTATTTGCATAGTTTTCATAGCGGGAAGAAGGTAAGACGCTAGCTGACTATCGGTCCCTCCTAAAACCTCGTTTCCGACATTGATACATGTGATTTTAGTTTGTGAAATATAAGGTTGAACATTTTGTTGAATCCATGTTTGAGCTTGCTGCGGGTCCCGCATTCGTTGAAGGTATTCGTTGCCTAAACCGACGATTAACTCGATGTCGGTTCCTGCAAACGCTTGTAACACCGTCGGATCTGCATCGTATACTTTAACTCTATTTATGTTTAAAGATTTAAGTAGTTTTGATACTTGTGATGGAGGTAGGAGATTATTGGCAATTCTTCCATAGTTCACCCCAACTCCAATGCTCAATATGCCAATAAATAAATCTGGAAACATATTATTTAATCACATTAGAGTTAAGTATTCAAACTCATAACTAGAAAAGATATAATTCATAACTGGCTCAACATTCTCGTTTTGGGGTGTGCATGAAACCGAAAAAAAAACGAAATAACCGAACCAGAACAAAAACTGACGATTTGGTTTTTTTTTTTCTTTTCTCAAGAATACCAAATTTCCGGTTTGGTTCGGTTCGGTTTCTAAAACCAAAGAAACCAAACCTAACTTATATGTTTTCAATTTTTATTTTGAATTTTAAGTATCTTATAATAATCTAATATATAATTAAACCAAAATTTTCAACTTAATTGTATAATAATCAGTTAACTATTAACTAACAAAATAATTTAAACCAAATTCAATAATTTTAACCTTAGCAAAATTTTAGCTTAAATGGCAAAACCGAAAAAGCCAAAACCGAAACCAAAAATCAAAAAACCGAAACTGTGGTACCTGAAATAACTCAAAAGCAAAAGCACATAATCCTAATTGATTAAATATGAATTAACCTAACTAGTCAAACTCATAATTTGACAAAATAAAGTCAAAACTGGGACAACAACAGCATTCAGCATTCTCATATCTTAAATAACTGAAAATCAAAAGCAAATAATTCTAATTAAAACAAAATTGCGACCATTTACCGACCAAGTTTGGATAATTATGGAACTTAGTTACCTGATAAAGTGAGGAGCAATAGAAGTTTATGGTATACAGCGGCCATTATAATTGAATATTAGCCGCCGCTTATTATTATTATTATCCCGTGCTTTAGCGACGGGATAACTTCTGGTGTCGTTAATACAGAGAGTTGAGACTTGAGATTAAAGGCAAGGCTTTATTTATATAAGAAACGGACGGACCGTGTGTACATCTCATTACCGACTTAAATATCTTTTATTATTTTATTTTATTTTATTATTTTCTTACCAAAGTTTGTAACAGACACCAACATCCGTTTCTGAAATGAGATGTGCTAAATATCTCATTCTTAATTAATTCAATTAAAATTTGAAGACTTGTTAGTTACACTACAGGGGTGGCAAATGGGTTGGGTTGGGTTGGATTGGGTTGAAACGGGTTAGGGTCAGAATGGGTCAACTAAAAAAAGGTTGTTTTGGTTCGGGTCGGAACGGGTTAGGGTCACAAAGTTAAGGTCGGAACGGGTCAAAACGGGTTTCGGATCGATTTTTTTTTTTGAAGAACGAGGGCAAAGGCGGAAACGTTTTGGTTTTTTTACATTCTTCGTTTTGATTTATATTTTGAGTTATCATTTTTTTTTATTAATTTTTTTGAATTTTTTTTAAGGGGTTTTGTTTGTTAAACGTTTCCTCCGTTGTCCTCGTTCTAAAAAAGCCCGAGAAATGACTGAAATCGAAAGTCGATAAAAACGAAACATAAACCAAAACTGAACCGAATTGATCGAAACCGAAAAAATCGATCAAAACGAAACTAAAAAACTAAAACCGAACAGAAATGAAACTGAAAAAACAGACCATAGCAAAGCAAAAGGCCGAAAACGAATCCGAAACCGACCAAAAACAATCAAAAGAAACCGAAACCCAACCCGTCCAGTGCTTCGAAACCGACCAAAAA
This sequence comes from Bidens hawaiensis, assembly GCF_021521415.1. Taxonomy (NCBI): domain Eukaryota; kingdom Viridiplantae; phylum Streptophyta; class Magnoliopsida; order Asterales; family Asteraceae; genus Bidens; species Bidens hawaiensis. The sequence continues at coordinate 330,165 of NW_027492994.1, read as the reverse complement.
GAAACAAAGGAAACCGAAACCCAACTCGTCTAGTGCGAAAACTCGTGTCGGCTCGAAACCTAAACCGAACTCGTTTCAATCCAAAACCCGTTTCAACCCGAGCGTGCCACTTTTCCTTAAGACACTAACCAACATCGACCCATTTCTTTAAATTTGTCAACCCATTTTGACCCGAAAATAGGAAGGTGGAATTTCAAGTGACCCATTTTGACCCATCTTATTAAAATCTATTAACCAGACCGACCCATATTATTTTTAAAATAACCCAAATTGACCCATTTGAAATGATTTGGGTCACATATGTCCCTTTGATTTACTCATAGTGCATTTTTGCTCCCTGCAGTACAATTTTTAGAATTGATAAAGCAAGCATGTGATGGGTAAACTAAGGTTGTAAATAGATCAAATGTTAAGCGAACTGCTTGGTATGAAGTTCGTTTACATCCATTTGTTTAATAAATGAACGAACACGAATAATAAATATTATACGTTTAGTTAGATGAACGGACATGAACAAAGGTTGCGTTCGTGAAAGATCGGTAATGTATTCATTTACGTTCACTTGTTTATGTTGATTAGTTAAAGGTTTGCTTTATATTTTTATAATATTTTATTTGTAACAGCCGACCTAACATTTAAGTTTTATAAATTTATTGTCTATGTTTAGTTTGTTTTGTTAATGCTTGGTTTTATAAAGACTTGCTTTAACAAACAAGTATAACTTGTGCTTCGTTGACTTTATGATATTATAACCCACAAATGTCTCAGATTGACCCAAGGTTAGCCCGTTCAGCTAAAGATGTTCGTTTCACGGGTTTGACCTGAAACCATTCATGTTAAACCCAACCCCTTGAATTTTATGTTAGCTTGGTTTCAGTACCTAACAAATCGTACAATTGGCTCGACTAGTGCCTAGTGAATTCTACAAAACTGACAATAAGTGCTTCCCTAAACTACACTGATTCATTAAAGTAGAACACAAAAACCTTTCCCACACGTGTATTCCCTACAACTAGAATCGTTATGAAATTGAACACGAAGAATCAAAACCAAGATGAAAAAGCAGTCACAAATCATTCGTATACTATTGAATTAGGTTTATAAATGATAACAAGAAGTAGGGATGTGATTTTTAACCGTACCCGAATAACAAACCCGAATCGAAGCGACCCGAGACCCGAATAACCCGAACCGATTAAGCTCCCAACCCGAATCCGAGATAAAATATTCGGGTCGGTATTTAGGTTGAAATACCCAAATTCGGGTTGACCCGAATAACCCGAAATATAATACATCGATGCATGTATCCCTAATTTTTATATGGTAGTTTAGCGGTGAAGTAACACAGTGACCTTATGTATTCTTGTTCGATTGTTCTCAAGACTCCGATTAATATTGGATTTATCACATCCCAATGCATTAATTACGATAAAATATGTTGAGAATGTATATTCAGTTCAAAAACTTAAATAGTATGGTATTTAAACCAATATGTATCGAGCATGTTTCTTTAATCTACACAAGTATTGATCCGCAGGCTACGACACTCTATCCGATCTAATACATGCTTGTATGATAAATTTCATGTTTTGCTAAATAATATATGCAATTGTTGAATATGGCTGTATATTATGGTTTTATAATGGCTTGGAATACGGTTTTTTAATTTATGATATTGTCAAAGGTGAATATATATTTTTAATTTGTTAAACCCGAAACCCAACTCGAATTAACCCGACCCGTTCAACCCGAAACCCGAACAAACCGAACTTATTTGGGTCGGTTCTTGGGTCAATTTGTTTTGAGCTCAAACCCGAACAACCCGACCCAAACAACCCGAAACCCGAATAAATAACCTGAAGAACACCCCTAACAAGAAGTGATTACAAGGAATTAAACTAAATTGAATCTAAACCCTAATTAAGAGTTTTCCCCTTTTTGTTGACACTAACTACTATCAATAAACTAAGTTCCATCTTTGACTGAAATAGCCCCTCAACTATCACTCACTTATTAATAACAAACCAAACTATTTAAGAGCATTCCCAACCCATCCTCTAATATTAGGCCCAATTACAAATTTTGTCCTTTAAAATAAGACAAATTACGGTTCGTGTCCTTTTCTAAGTTTCCTTGCAGGCGGTGTACTTTAAACTTTTTTTTCCTACAAGTTTTGTCCTTTACGCTAACTGGGTTAGAAAAAGTCAGTTAAATGCCCTCACGTGAGACGCATGTGAGGGCATTTTTGTCTTTTCGTCTACCTGCAACTTCTTCTTCTTCTTCTTCTTCTTCTTTTTCTTCTTCTTCTTCTTGCAGACCACCATCACCATACCACAACCACTCCGACCATGGATTTCCTCAAACACCATCACCACCGCCACCACAGGTCCGCCACCAACCACCGCTCCATCTCCGACGCCGACTCCCATCTCCGACGTCGACTCCCACTCCGGTCGAATCCCTTCTTTCCAAAACCCTAAACCCCTCTCACACCCAGAAACCCACAAAACGACGGTCAATTCCCCTCGTTCTGACGCCCAGAAACCCAGAAACCCACAAATCCCCTCTCACAAATCAAATCAATAAAATCAATATTCTAATATATTGAAGCATCACACCACACCCAGATCGTGTTCATCTTCTTCATTTCTTCATATGTGAACCACCCGCCGGAGCACGACACAGCTGACCCTTCATCCAGTGGCCCCACCTCTCCACTTTCGACGAGTCTCCGGCGAAGTCCGCCGCCGGGTCATTCGGATCCGGACCTTCCCGAAGCGGCGACAGGGCTTCCAATGGCCTTAAGCTGCCGGATCTTGACATAACGGGTTCGGGTTGACCCGCATGGTGACTGCTGCCTTTTCTTCTCCGGAGCAGGCCCGAGTTGGGTGAGCCGCTTTGACTCCACCGCATGGTGGCTGCTGCCTTTTAGTGTGTGAGTGGGAGTGTGAAGTGAGATGAGAGAGAAAAGAAATAGAACGGTGGTTGGTTTGGTGGTTAGGTAGTGGTGGTGTTGGTGTAGTGAGATGGAGGGAGAGAGTAGAGAGAGAGAAAGAAGACGGGAAGAGAGAGAGAGAGTATATATTTAATATCTATTATTTATTTTTGTTATAATATATTAATTTATTTTTTAATTATAAATAACTACCAGTAGACGAAAAGACAAAAATGCCCATCAAATGTCTGGCACATGTCATACTTAACTGAGTTTTTCTAACCCAGTTAGCGTAAAGGACATAACGTGTAGAAAAAAAAAGTTTAAAGTACACCGCCTGCAAGGAAACTTAGAAAAGGACACGAACCGTAATTTGGCTTTTTTTAAAGGACAAAATTTGTAATTCTGTCCTAATATTATGTGAAAAGAGTTTGTAAATTATAGGGTGGAGTTGTGAGTGTAAATTATAGGGTAGAGAGAGAAAAGGTAATGATTTTTTGTAAATTTGAGGAAAATATAGTGATTTTTTTGTAAATTATAAGGTGGATAGAGAAAACTGTAATGATAAAGGTACAGAAAAGTATTATTTAATTGCACAGGAGAAAAAAATATAGTATTTTATAGTATAATTATAGAGATGAGAATAGGGGACAGGGAATGCTCTTATGTAACTAAAGAATAGTTACAGTAACACCCCTCCAAGTTTCAACCAGTTAGCATAACTTGTTCAAACACCTTCTAACTCTAAACAAGAAAAGACTGGTAGATTGAACCAGAAGCAATAAAAAGTAACCGAGGATCCAACATGTTACATGTTTGAGGATTTTGATTATATGAAGTTCTACAAAACAACTGATCATAATCTGGATGATATCAAATCATTAATAAGTACTAATAGCAATAGCAATAGTTATTTGGTCACAAATGGAATAAGTAATATTTATTCTAATTCACAAATTTACAGTAACAAGAATATAATGATATAAAATAGAAACCTAAAATATAAATGCCACAAGTTATATATATAATTCCGCAATTTCTATAAAGCAATTTCGGTTTGTTAATAATATTGATCATTAAATTATATATTAAGTGTTTGTTTCTCAAGGAAAGAGTAGCATCCAAAAAGCAAGATGAGAAGCTTGAATATTGAAAACACCTGCAAACACAAAAAAATATATATATCTTGTTAACATGAATATATGCATTGTAACTTAAATATTAATTAAGCATGTCTTACATTTCTATACGAAGATGAAAAACCAAGTTTTGAAGGAACATAGCCTTTTACACCAAGGTCATACACCAAAGTGCCATCCGGATAATACAATCCGAAATTCCTCTCTGAAGTTGGACCATTCTTCTCATTCTCGTTAAAAAGGGCAAAAATGTAAATATCAATCGGTTGTGAAGGTCGAGCCGGAGTACCTTCGCCTTGTTGCATTCTTTGCATCAAATTCCTGTTGTATATTCCTGCATTTTGAACCGTTGCTCCTGCTTCATTTTCATCGCCTTTAGACGGCCACCCAGTCTCCGATATTTTAACTTCTACATCGGTATGTCCCAATGCCTTTATAGCTGAATAAACCGCGTCTATTTGTGCATACAACATGTTATCATATTTTAAATTAGTATTTGGGTCAACTGACCCTTCGTTCGGTTCAAAAAGCACATACTCCAACTTCACATTGTTCGGGTCACCTTTATATGCAAAATAAGGGTACGCGTTAATGAAAAAGGGCGAGTCAACCTGAGCATGAAAGTCAAGAATCGGTTTAATAAACTGAACCATATCTTCCCGAAACGCCCCTTGTGAAGGCGGGAAAGAATTTGCTAATATTTGAAGCGAATGGGCCGTGGTTATGCAAACTTGCTTGTTTAATCCGAGGTTAACTAAAGCGTCATACATGGTTTTCATCGCGGGAAGAAGGTAAGAGGCTAGTTGAGTATCTAGAGTTCCTCCTAAGATCTCATTTCCTACATTGATACATGTTATTTTAGTATGTGATATATATCGTTGTACATTTTGTTGGATCCATGTTTGAGCTTGTTGCGAGTCTTGCATTCGTTGAAGGTTTTCGTTACTTAAACCGATGATTAACTCGATGTCTGTTCCTGCGAATGCTTGCAATACTGTCGGATCGGCGTCGTATACTTTAACTCTATTTATGTTTAAAGATTTAAGGATGCTTGATACTTGTGATGGAGGTAAGAGATTGTTAGCAATTCTTCCATAGTTCACCCCAACTCCAAGGCTGAAGATGCCAATAAATAAATCTGGAAACATATTATTTGATCAAATTAGAGTTAACTTAAGTATTCAAACTCGTAATTTGAGAAGGTAAAGTCAACATTCATAATATCATTATCGTGCATGAAACTAAAAAAAATCTACCAACATTCTCATTATTCACATTAGGGATGCGCATAAAGCTAAAAAAACAATTAAAATAAAAAATACCTGATAAAGTGAGAAGTAATAGAAGTTTATGAAATATACCGGCCATTAAAATAATAAAAATGTTTGCATTTAACTAGTTATGTATGTATGTAAGGCAGGCTTATATAGTGAAGGAAACGAGTGACCGTATCTTATACAAACGTTGCTAAATATCTTATACATTCAATAAAAAATCTCTATAGTTAATTGTAATTTTTGAGATATACTCATGAGTAATTAACTCACAATCAATTTGTCAAAAAAATATATATGTTTAATTATTTTATCTTAATTGGTTTTCAAATGTCACTTTTTAATTAAAAAATTAGATTTTTTTTATTACTCTGTCAAACTCACATAGACGCTAAGATGGAGGGGTGAGCTAGGTGGAAAAGAGAGGGCAAGTTTGTGTCAAAAGTCCAACGTTGAGGTTATTGGCCTTCAATGTGACACTGATCTTATTATTTATTACTTTCGAGCATCTATTGGACAACTTAAATCATGGATTATGAAGAAGCAATAACCGCCAAATATTGAACCATAGCACGTATTTCGACGGAGATAAAGCATATATATATATAAGCACTTTAGGACTAAATTGACAAAGCATTGCCATAAAACAAAACGATAACGATGTTAGCCTGACCATGGGAAGGAAATTCGCCATTGACTCTCTCCAACGTAAAGTCATTCATCAAAATATCACTTTTGATGTTGTTATCTGTTGTGGAATAACTAGTAAGAGTTAGATTCATGTCATCAGACAAGATCTAACAACACCAGTTGAACTTTTAATATCCGTCATTTTAAATGGTAGATCACCTAAAAAAAAACTCTTACAAACTATTTACTCACGAAGGTTTTTTCCTATTTTAAAAAAAAATGCTTCATGTGACCCAGGTTTTATTTATGTCTCCATTATTTAGTTTCAATGGCAGCAGGTAATGATGAAAGACTAGGCGAGTAACTGGCATTCACAAGTTGAATCCTTTAACTAAGCGGGTTTTATCTCGCCACATTATCATGCATTTGGGCGAGTGTTCACGGGCGTTCGCCTTAGGTGAGATTAAGAGGCAAATGTAGTAGTCCAATTGAAGGATTCATTTGTCGTTCAAAAAGTATATATTTATTTATAACCAGTTCAAAATTGCATTTAATAACTTGAAAAGTTTCAATTTTTTGTATTTTTTAATATAAAATAGGTCATAATTTTGTATTTAATAACCATTATTATATTGGATTCATTTTTTTTTTCTTTAATTGTTCAAGTTTTTATAAACGTCCCCCCAAAATAAAATATTTTGCATGCGTGTATTTTTAATAACAGTCAAAGAAAAATGACTGAATATAATACTAAAATCGTTCCCCAATCTTTGCATTTAAATTTATATCAGATTTTATAAAACGATGACTTCTACTATAATAAAAAAATATAATAATTTATTAGTTTATTTTCGTACAAAAATCTGATTTTAATAGGTTGGGATACTATTTATTCGTTAAGCGAGCAATAGGTTTTCCTTTCAAAAAATAAATAAATAAATAAATAATTGGCGAGCAACAGGTTTTCTAAGGATTAATATTTAACAAAAATAAACATAAGAATTTATAAATATTGTTTCCACAAGAAATTATCCTATGAGTTTTTAAAAGTACGTTAGGTTTTAAACAATTTGTCATTCTCTCTTTGATAGGGTGTAATATTCATTAAGGTGTAAAATAAATGATTAAATAATTGTAAGGTGTAGTAAATAAAAATTATTCTAAACCAATGAGATTTGCTTTCGAATTATATAAAATTAAAATCGCTTTTACTTTATCGTTTTCAATGCATCTAAATATGTATATTCAATCGTTTTGAATAATAGATATTAAATAATCATATAAATTATATTTTTCTCGTCCTTTAAATATATAGATACTACACATTTCGTCCTTACACTACAGATCTTTTACGTTTAATGTAATAACGTTTGTCACGCGTTTCATCATTTTCATTAATTGACATTATGTTTTTAGTTAATGGGTATTGTCTTGTTTGCTAAAGGGGCTCACAATTTGGTTTTTGTTGTCGGGATGAGAATTTTGTTTTTGTGCGTTGAAGAGAATTTCATGAGTTTTTGTGTGTTTATTATCCAGGAGGTAAAATATCAATGAATAAAAATCTTAGGCTCTATGTATGCTTAGGGTGCCCGAAGTGTCACAAAGATGGGGTGGTGCCGGCGGGAAGGGAACACCACACCGTCTCCCTCGACCCCAAAAATAAACACTCAACGGTCATAAGATCGTTGGAAACACTCAACGGTCATATGACCGTTGGAAACGGTCATTTTTTTAAATAGCAATAATAACTTAAACCTATAAATATAACAATCACTTTACCCATTTTTCAAACAAAAACAATTTCACTCATCACCTAAAAATGGATCTTTTTAATCCGCCGCGTTACTCGGAATCTGAAAGCGATGATGATCAATATGCCATGAAATTCCTGGGTGTAGTCACACATTCGGCAAGTCGTCCTCAAAAAGAAACACGAGTTGTGGTAAAAAGGGACCGCGAAGCCGCACATGAATGGTTAATGAGAGATTATTTCGTTGAAGTTCCCAAACTCAACTAAGAAGTTTTTAGGTGTAGATTTCATATGTCGCAAGGATTATTTTTAAGAATTGTTGTGATATGGAGGCAAACTTTGAGTATTTTCAACAACGTAACGATGGTAGATCAAAAAGGAGTTTTCGCAATTCAAAAGGGCACGCCCGCAATTCACCAGTCAGCATACTGGACTTTTGCCAACGCTTACGCTAAGGTCCTAGTGTCTGAAAGAACATCAAGTGGCAGTTTACAAAACTTTTGTGACAATATTATTCAGCTATAAGACAAATAATATTTGGGTAACCCAACTATGCACAACATAGAACTTTTATACGATGCTCGTAATAGTATCCATAGATTTTTCGGGATGATAGGACCCCAACCTAAGGCGGGAATGCCGGGGCGTGAGCATGATTACTCATAGCTCGAGGTAACTATCATACAATAATTGTGACAATATCTAATAATTTATTTTATTCCAAATAAAACAAAAATATCCAAATATAACAAATAATTCCAAAACAATAATTCATGAAAATAAAGGAAATAAATCAAATGTCTCAAATTAAATTATTCTTGAATAAGCCTATGGTCTCAACTAGCAATCCATGACTTCAATTCTTCAATTCAAGCGATAACCTGCATATACGTAGAAAATACAATAGGTTTTGTCAACAATATGTTAAGTGAGCAAGTCATTAAGTTTTGCAATAATATATAATATGAAAAGATAGCAAAACGTAGATAAGGTGGTAAAATAACCAAACCAATGAGCAAATAAGTGTCAAGCGAATCGGGCGCCGGTTAAAACTAGACGGTCGTATGATCATACTATAATGAGAATATGGTGGACCTCTCCGAATGCGCAAATTAAACAAGTAATCAAATAGCATTTATGTCTAGCAATTCACACACAATATAACGTTTGCTAATGATTGAAATATGTATAATATGAAATACTATAAGTATGTATACGCCCCCAAAACGTTTGAAAATATGTGAAAACGGGGAATGACAAAACTCACCTTAATAATAAGCGAGTTAATTAAAATATTAAGGATTAAATAGAAGTCTTCCGATTAACGTGCCGAACAAGAATATCCAACAGAACTTGAAACTTAGCAGTATGAAAGTAAGTAAAAATGAACCTAACTCCGCTGGAATCAATCCAAACGGATGAGTAGAACTCAAGTTATGTCAATTTTAACGTTTAAACGAGTCGAGTCTACCAGAATCCGAACTTCGAGTCGGGAGTCGGGTTTTGGTCAGAACCCTTAAAATTTTATTACAAGAAGAAAAGTCTTCTGGACCGAATGTTGAATCCGACCAGAAGTGTGAGAAAACGAGAAGTCAAACAGATTGACTATTTTGCCCTTTTTCGATTTTTAAAGCAATTGACCAGCCAATACCGTTCAATCTCAGAAATTGATTGAAGGTTATCGACTAAGAAATGTTTACGAATGAAAACTCAGTTTACAACTTACCCGAAATGTGTACGAACAACGAGATATAACGAGTCAACGGTCCTTGGACTAGCAAAGTCAACCGGTTATGAACGGTTCTTCAACAAAAACACCAAAAACCGAAGAGATTTGAGAGAGGCAGAGAGGGTGACGGCTGAGATATGTTTGTTAGGGTTTAGGTAAAGTTTTGTGGCAGATGAATGAGGTTAGTTTATATAAGAAAAGCCTAAACGAACTAATTAAAGGCTTTTTGGCCCGTTAAGCAACTAAATATGACTTTTATGATGAAATCTATGAATATAATCATAAATATCTGATCTTGAATGATAAGAAATGAATTTAAATATATATTTAAGTTATAATAAGATATCTTGATCCTTACTTCTCTCGATTCATGCTCAAAATAACCGATTTTATGCCAAAACGAGCTAATAAACGAAAAACGAACTCATATTCTGTGTAACTGACTGTGCAGCAGCACCATAGTGCTGTGTGGCCAGCTTCTGGACCACCACCGTGCGGCGCTCCGACATCCAGGTGGTTCAAGTTTCAGTTTTGTGCAATAATGGTCCCTATAGTTTGGTTTTGATCAATTTATGAACTATTTTTGTTATAGTTAGTGAATAAACAATCATTAAAATATTAAGGGCTTAAAGTGAATATAAGGAAACTACATGACTCATAAATGCAAGGTTTTATTAAAGATTTGGATCCGAAATAGGTTCGTACAATGATAAAGTAAAATGAACGAATACGATAAAAACCCGAAATGTTACATAAGAAGCATCGATTGTACAAACTGGTCTTGGAAGAATTGTCAAAAAGAGTTGGGAGGCCAATTCATGCGAGAAGATCATCAGTGACCAACGATATCCCTCGAAGCGATTGCCTCACAAGATTTATGAATATAGTCGTGCATTTTTTGGTGTCATCGGGTCAAGCAGCGACGTCTTAAACGTCCTATACAAGTTGCTATTATTCAACGAGCAAATGCATGGGATGACACCCAGGTTTCCGTTTGATGTGAACGAGGACCATTTTCATTTAGGTTACTATCTTGCAGATGATATATACCCTACTTGGGTGTCTTCATAAAAACACCAAGTTTTTCGATGGAAACAAAAAACATAAGTTCGTAGATACACAAAAAACAGCAAGAAAGGACATTGAAAGGGCATTTGTGTTTTGAAGCAAATTGGGGAATAATTCGATTACTGTGACATCTGCCCCGATCCGACCCGACCCAGGTACCCGTTTCTCTGACCCGATCTCTCTTTTATTATTTAATATTTATACTTATATTTTACTTTTAATAATAATATATATTTTCCTTTCCGCCTCTTTCTCTCTCTTTCTTTCCGCCGTCCCGTCCCTCTTCCTTCTCTCTTTCCGCCTTCTTTTCCCTCTTGTCGCCGTCCCGCCCTTACGCCTTGTTTCCCTCCTCTTTGCTTGTCCTTTGGTTCTTCCCGCCTAAGGATGTCTGCAGCTCCACGCGCCAGACTCCTTACATGGAAGCCTGCGTGAAGACATCTTGTTCCTGCGATGCGTGAAGAGAACTCTTCTCGCAGCGCGCTAAGAATGCATGTTCTTCCCGCAATGCGCTAAGAATGTATGTTCTTCCCGCGATGCGCTTAGAATTCTTGTTCTTCACGCAGCACGCTAAGGATTTGTGATTCTTCCCGCAGTGCGCTAAGGATTGTTGTGCCAGCCTTCGCGCTCGCGCACTCAGCCTTCCCGCGCTTAACCCTTGTATCTTCTGTTTATTCCAGCCTGTATGCTTTGTGTTGTCTTATCTTCTGTGCTGTTGACCTAACCTATCTAATGTCTGAATAGTTACTTTCGGCGCAGCATGCGTACCAACCCCCATTGGTTGGTAGAAAAAGTGACTGACATTATCTTTTGAGATCTGCTTTTGCCATGCTTGACCAGTACCTTTATCTGAACCGCCCATGCCTTTTTACTGTTCCCTGTCAGCTTTATCTTGCCCCCTGCAGCTGCCATATCTTTTGATATCTTTTGTTATCTTTTGTTTTGTCTTGTTCTGTTTGTCTTGGAATCTTTTCCCTTTTTTTTCTGGATTTATGTCTCCTAGGGTTTCTCTATAAATAATAGTATTATTTTTCATAACACTACACACACAAAACACTTACTCTCTCCTGACCTCCTCCTTGCTCTCTCTGCCGCCTCCCTCTCTGCCTCCGTTTTCTCCTCTCCTCTGCCCTGTTTTCCGGTAATATATATAATAACTTATTAATTATGCTAACTTGTAATCAAGACTTAAAACCGATCATTAAAACAATAATCTTATTTATAGGTTGACTTGTGCTTGTTTAAAGTTGGTTCTTGCTTTATCTATCACCGCATCGTTTATCATGTGAGTTATCTCGTATCTAATCCCTTTTTATTTTAAATGCTTTGGGATGTTCATGTGTTCATACAAAACTTGAGTCTTAAACTTGTTTATGAACTTTAGTCGCGCAGTATCCCATGTGTTGAGGACGTTTACTTGGCTGTTTATTTGTATGTGTGTATCATTAACCGCTTTGTTCGGCCTATTCCGCAGTTCCGTTGGTACCATTAGTTGAACACGGGAGACCTATCGTTTACGGTTTTCTTTGTTTACACTTGCACAGATGTTTTCTCGTTTTTATGCTCAATTGGGAGCATGGATTGAACTATGATCTATGAACTATCTTAGGCTTGATCACAATCTGATTACACCCTTGTTAAACTCTAGACATACACGTGTTGCGCGCAGATTTACTGTGATTATCTATGATTATCTATTAAACTTGATTTCTCACCAACACGCAAGTGTTTGACGTTTATTTTAACACATGTTCAGGTTTGCAGTAGCTGTTTTGGAGCTTGTGGACACGTAGGAAGTTTTTACTTTTGGACCTAGAATTAAAATGTATCAAGACAAGTTAATGTTGTTCGAATGTTATAATTTATAATATATTGATTTATGTTTGATTTATGTTCTTTATTTTCCCCGCTGCGCGTGCGCGATAAAATGTGTATTAATAAATATTGACACCAATAGTGTCGCGAGTAATGAAGCAATATGTGGCGCCCCGATGTATAATCCGCCTTTGGTCGGGGTGTTACAGATTGGTATCAGAGCTCGTTGACTTTAGGATAGGTGGTTAGACGTAACGGCCTAAGAATACCTAAGAGTCCCTTCTCGCGCATGAGAGAAATCTCATGTTTGCGCGCTTATTGTTAATTACTCGTTATTTATGAATATGCTCGCGCTTGCGCAGTATATGATTTTATGTTTTATTTCGCGATATTTCGATTTTTGTTGAATTTCGATTTTTATTGATTTTACTTACATATTCGTTTGTTGAATTTGAAAATCCGAAAAGTCATGGTGATACATGAATAGTTGATTTTCAATTTCCATTTACGATTATGTTCTGAGGTTGGAGACTTGAAAAGTCATGGTGATACATGAATTGTCAACCTCCAATACTCATTTTCTTGTATATTTTATATTGAAGATTGGAAAGTCATGGTGATACATGAATCGTCAATCTCCAATACTCGTTTACTAGCTATTTTAAATTGAGAACTCGGAAAGTCACGGTGATACGTGAATTGTCGGTTCTTGATTCGAATTTGTTACCCTTATTAAGTCTGCATTTAAAGTCATTTATTTTACTTTAACTTTTGATAGTATCTAACTCTGCGAAACCAAGCTTTATAAGATTAAAACTTTGCGCTAAAACCAAGATATTAATTAAAATTTAAAACTTTTATAGAATGCCTCCGCTATCTCGCCGATTTCAGAGAAGAGAAGCCTCGCGCATGCGTAGACAGCAACGTTCCCAGGAAATGGCCGCCGCAATAGCCCAAGCTTTGAGCCAAAACAATACCAACACCTCGAGTTATAACATTAAGTCCTTTAACGCGGGTAACCCTCCGAAGTTCACAGGTCTTGAAGGAGCCACCGTGATGCTCCAATGGCTTGAGAAGATTGAAAACACTTTCCTCCATACCCAATGCCCCTCAGAAAGACGAACCCTATATGCTTCCAGCGTCCTGGAATCCAGAGCGCTTACATGGTGGAATGGAGTAGCTCATGCGCGTGGCGCAGAGGCTGCTTCTAGCATGACATGGGAGGAATTCAAGGAAATTCTTACGCGAGAATTCTGCCCTCCCAACGAAGTTAAGCGCCTGGAGGAAGAATTCTGGAACTTGAAGCAATACAGTGGCGAAGCGCGCGAGTACGCGACGCGCTTCCACGAGCTAAGCTTACTGGTCCCTCACCTTGTTACCCCTTCACGCCGAGCAATCGAGAAATTCCTTGGGGGTCTCCCCATGGAAATTCAAGATTCTGTATGGGCCAGAAACCCAGTTACCCTCTCTGACGCCATCGAGTTGGCCGCTGTGCTCAGCGACAACCATGTCAGAGCAGGAACCCTGTTCCTGCGGGGAACTGAGAAGACCAAACTCACCCAGACTGCCCCTGAACCAACAGAAACCAAACCAGAACCCTCAAACCGTAACAACCTCAAGCGCAGGCGCAAGGCCTATGCGCTTACCAACCCACCCATTGTCCAGCAACCCGCATACCAACCCCCAGTTTACGCGCCTAACCCTCTGTCAACCTACCCAGCACCTCCTGTAGTCCACAACTATGCCTTAACCAATCCAGCACTTCCTGCCCCGCCAACTAAGAAACCTTACACAGGAAACCAACCCTTTTGCCCAACCTGTAGACTTCATCACCCACCTCAAGTCCCGTGTCGACAATGTAACCGATGTGGCCGCGTAGGTCACTCCGTTGAGTACTGTAGAACCCCTCCCTCCAATCCGATTGCGCCAACACCACCAGCCTACCCGCAGAACCCACAGCCAACTTACCAAAACCCACGACCCAGATCGTGCTTTAACTGCGGTGATCCAAGTCATTTCCGGAACGCGTGCCCAAGGCTACAAGTTCAGATTACTCAAGCGAATCCGGTGAACCAAATTTCGAACCAAGTGACGCGTGGCCGAGCTTTTAACATAACCGCGCACCAAGCGCAAGCGAATAACGACGTAGTTAATGGTACATTTTTGCTTAACGGATTTTATGCATCTATGCTTTTTGATACTGGCGCCGATAGAAGTTTTATCTCTCGCGCCTTTGAGCGGAAGCTTGCGCGACCGCGCGATAACTTAAAAGAAGATTTTTCAGTTGAATTGGCTAATGGCGAAACTGTTTTAATAAACTCAGTGATTAAAGATTGCACGCTTAACCTTAACGAAAACGATTTTCTGATCGACCTCATCCCCATGCCTCTTGGGAGCTTTGATGTTATTATTGGTATGGACTGGCTCTCGAAGAATCGCGCCGAAGTTATTTGCGCCAAGAAGTTGATTCGCATACCTCGAGAAAATGGTGATCTTCATATTTACGGCGAAAAACCCTCCAGTGGTCTTAAACTTATGTCTTGCGCCGAAGCCCAAAGACTCATGCGGAAGAAGTGTATTGCATTTCTAGCCCATGTGGTTAAACCCGATGAAGGAAAGAAGCTTCGCGATATCCCTGTTGTGCGTGATTTTCCTGAAGTTTTTCCTGATGATCTTCCTGGTATCCCTCCCGCTCGTGAAGTCGAGTTTCGTGTTGATCTTGTCCCTGGTGCTTCCCCCGTTGCTAAATCTCCTTACCGTCTTGCACCCGCTGAGATGCAAGAATTGGCCAGCCAATTTCAAGAGTTGACTGCTAAAGGATTCATTCGCCCTAGCTCTTCGCCCTGGGGTGCTCCGGTGTTGTTCGTTAAAAAGAAAGATGGATCGTTTCGCATGTGTATTGATTACCGCGAGTTGAACAAACTCACCATTAAAAACCGGTATCCCTTACCGCGTATTGACGACCTCTTTGATCAACTCCAAGGTGCCTCTTGTTTCTCGAAGATTGATCTCCGCTCTGGCTATCACCAGTTGCGCATCCGCGATGAAGATGTTCCGAAGACTGCTTTTCGTACTCGTTATGGCCATTTTGAATTCTTGGTCATGTCCTTCGGTTTAACCAACGCACCCGCCGTTTTCATGGATCTTATGAATCGGGTGTGTAGGCCTTTCTTGGATAAATTCGTGATTGTGTTTATCGATGATGTTCTGGTGTATTCTAAGACCAAGGCCGAGCACGAGCAACATCTTCGGTTGGTGTTGCAAAAGCTTCGAACCGAGCAGCTCTATGCTAAGCTTTCCAAGTGTGAATTTTGGTCTGATGAAGTACAGTTTCTTGGTCATGTTGTAAACAAGATGGGTATTCATGTCGACCCATCCAAAATTGAGGCAATCAAGAACTGGATTACGCCATCCTCTCCTTCTGAGATCCGTTCCTTTCTGGGCTTAGCTGGTTATTACCGGCGCTTCATTTCGAACTTCTCGAAGATCGCTTTGCCTTTAACAGCTCTAACGCACAAAGGTAAACCGTATATTTGGGGCTCGAAGCAAGAAGAAGCCTTTCTGACGCTCAAGCGTTTGTTGTGTGAAGCTCCTGTTCTTGCGCTACCTGAGGGTAATGATGATTTTGTCGTGTATTGCGATGCATCCAACCAAGGTCTCGGTTGTGTTCTTATGCAACGAGGCAAGGTTATCGCTTACGCATCAAGGCAACTCAAGGTTCATGAAAAGAATTATACAACTCACGACCTCGAGCTTGGTGCAGTTGTTTTTGCCTTGAAGATCTGGAGACACTACCTTTATGGTACTAAGTGTATCCTCTACACTGACCATAAAAGCCTTCAGCATATCTTTGATCAAAAGGAACTTAACATGAGGCAACGCCGATGGAACGAACTCATCAGCGATTACGATTGTGAGATCCGGTATCATCCTGGTAAGGCTAATGTGGTAGCCGATGCGCTCAGCCGAAAACCCTGCCCACTTAACTGTATCTTGCCGCGCACCCAGCTTCACTTCGCGCCGATTCAAAGCAACCTTGAATCGCGTATTCGTGACGCGCAGCGCGCATCCATCAGTAATGGTAACCTTCGCGCCGAGTTAGCGTGTGGCGCGGAAGCGCACTTTGTCCCTAATCTGAGTGGAATTCTCTGCTATCTCAATCGCATCTGGATCCCTTGTGATGAGGATCTTCGCGCTGATATCCTGAGTGAAGCGCACAAATCTCGATATTCTATTCATCCTGGCGCTGATAAGATGTACAAGGATTTGCGCATTACTTATTGGTGGCCTGGCATGAAAAAGGATATTGCTGTGTTCGTAGCTAGATGTCTGACTTGTTCTAAAGTGAAAGCTGAACACCAACGCCCATCTGGTTTGCTCGAACAACCAGAAATTCCTACGTGGAAATGGGAAGGTATAGCGATGGACTTTATTACCAAGTTACCTTTGACAGCAAGCAAACATGATAGCATTTGGGTAATAGTGGATCGATTGACTAAATCTGCTCACTTTCTGCCCATTCGTGAAAACTACCGTGTTGAGCATCTCGCGCAGCTTTATGTCAAGGAAATCGTCTGCCGCCATGGTACTCCTTTGAGCATCATATCCGATCGCGATGGCCGTTTTATATCTCGCTTTTGGAAATCTCTCCAATCTGCGCTAGGAACTCGCTTGGACATGAGTACGGCATATCATCCTCAGACTGACGGTCAGTCTGAGCGAACTATTCAAACTCTTGAGGATATGCTCCGATCTTGTGTTCTTGATTTTGGAGGTAATTGGGATTCGCACCTGCCTTTGATCGAGTTCTCTTATAATAACAGCTATCATTCCAGTATTGGTATGGCCCCATTTGAAGCACTTTACGGTCGTAAGTGCCGCTCCCCGATCTGTTGGAGCGAAGTGGGTGAAACTCAAATCACAGGACCCGAACTTGTTCAAGAGACAACCGATAAAATCGCCAAGATCCGTGATCATTTGCTGACTGCCAGAAGCCGACAGAAGAGTTACGCAGATCGTAGGCGAAAGCCTCTCGAATTTCAAGTTGGTGATCTTGTTCTCCTCAAAGTGTCGCCTTGGAAAGGTGTTGTCCGCTTTGGGAAGAAGGGTAAGCTTGCTCCTCGTTATGTTGGTCCATTCAAGATTCTCGCGCGTGTGGGAAAAGTTGCCTACAGACTTGACCTGCCGCTCGCGCTCAGTAATGTGCATCCAACGTTCCATGTTTCCAATCTCAAGAAGTGTTTAGCTGACGAGAACCTTCACATTCCACTTGATGAAGTTCAAGTTGATGAATCCATGCATTTCATTGAGAAGCCTGTTGAGATTATGGATCGCGAGGTTAAGCAAACCAAGCGCAGTCGTATCCCTATCGTGAAAGTTCGCTGGGAGTCCAAGCGCGGAGCCGAGTTTACATGGGAAAGGGAAGATCAAATGAAGATCAAGTACCCGCACCTGTTCTCTGCGCAACCTACTTCGAGATAAATTTCGGGACGAAATTTCTTAAAGTAGGGGAGACTGTGACATCTGCCCCGATCCGACCCGACCCAGGTACCCGTTTCTCTGACCCGATCTCTCTTTTATTATTTAATATTTATACTTATATTTTACTTTTAATAATAATATATATTTTCCTTTCCGCCTCTTTCTCTCTCTTTCTTTCCGCCGTCCCGTCCCTCTTCCTTCTCTCTTTCCGCCTTCTTTTCCCTCTTGTCGCCGTCCCGCCCTTACGCCTTGTTTCCCTCCTCTTTGCTTGTCCTTTGGTTCTTCCCGCCTAAGGATGTCTGCAGCTCCACGCGCCAGACTCCTTACATGGAAGCCTGCGTGAAGACATCTTGTTCCTGCGATGCGTGAAGAGAACTCTTCTCGCAGCGCGCTAAGAATGCATGTTCTTCCCGCAATGCGCTAAGAATGTATGTTCTTCCCGCGATGCGCTTAGAATTCTTGTTCTTCACGCAGCACGCTAAGGATTTGTGATTCTTCCCGCAGTGCGCTAAGGATTGTTGTGCCAGCCTTCGCGCTCGCGCACTCAGCCTTCCCGCGCTTAACCCTTGTATCTTCTGTTTATTCCAGCCTGTATGCTTTGTGTTGTCTTATCTTCTGTGCTGTTGACCTAACCTATCTAATGTCTGAATAGTTACTTTCGGCGCAGCATGCGTACCAACCCCCATTGGTTGGTAGAAAAAGTGACTGACATTATCTTTTGAGATCTGCTTTTGCCATGCTTGACCAGTACCTTTATCTGAACCGTCCATGCCTTTTTACTGTTCCCTGTCAGCTTTATCTTGCCCCCTGCAGCTGCCATATCTTTTGATATCTTTTGTTATCTTTTGTTTTGTCTTGTTCTGTTTGTCTTGGAATCTTTTCCCTTTTTTTTCTGGATTTATGTCTCCTAGGGTTTCTCTATAAATAATAGTATTATTTTTCATAACACTACACACACAAAACACTTACTCTCTCCTGACCTCCTCCTTGCTCTCTCTGCCGCCTCCCTCTCTGCCTCCGTTTTCTCCTCTCCTCTGCCCTGTTTTCCGGTAATATATATAATAACTTATTAATTATGCTAACTTGTAATCAAGACTTAAAACCGATCATTAAAACAATAATCTTATTTATAGGTTGACTTGTGCTTGTTTAAAGTTGGTTCTTGCTTTATCTATCACCGCATCGTTTATCATGTGAGTTATCTCGTATCTAATCCCTTTTTATTTTAAATGCTTTGGGATGTTCATGTGTTCATACAAAACTTGAGTCTTAAACTTGTTTATGAACTTTAGTCGCGCAGTATCCCATGTGTTGAGGACGTTTACTTGGCTGTTTATTTGTATGTGTGTATCATTAACCGCTTTGTTCGGCCTATTCCGCAGTTCCGTTGGTACCATTAGTTGAACACGGGAGACCTATCGTTTACGGTTTTCTTTGTTTACACTTGCACAGATGTTTTCTCGTTTTTATGCTCAATTGGGAGCATGGATTGAACTATGATCTATGAACTATCTTAGGCTTGATCACAATCTGATTACACCCTTGTTAAACTCTAGACATACACGTGTT
Organism: Bidens hawaiensis; assembly: GCF_021521415.1. NCBI lineage: Eukaryota > Viridiplantae > Streptophyta > Magnoliopsida > Asterales > Asteraceae > Bidens > Bidens hawaiensis. Next base: position 310,778 of record NW_027492994.1, on the reverse strand, counting down.
GCGCGCAGATTTACTGTGATTATCTATGATTATCTATTAAACTTGATTTCTCACCAACACGCAAGTGTTTGACGTTTATTTTAACACATGTTCAGGTTTGCAGTAGCTGTTTTGGAGCTTGTGGACACGTAGGAAGTTTTTACTTTTGGACCTAGAATTAAAATGTATCAAGACAAGTTAATGTTGTTCGAATGTTATAATTTATAATATATTGATTTATGTTTGATTTATGTTCTTTATTTTCCCCGCTGCGCGTGCGCGATAAAATGTGTATTAATAAATATTGACACCAATAGTGTCGCGAGTAATGAAGCAATATGTGGCGCCCCGATGTATAATCCGCCTTTTGTCGGGGTGTTACAATTACCGACATGACAGGTGCGTCCTAGATGAATAAACAAAACTCATGTATGTTTGCGTCATTTTACACAACATGATCATAAAGGACGAGGGTAGGGCGCCAGGATACGTGCTCGTCCTTCAAACAGCATTTGGCTTTGCAATTTAGTCTTATCGAGCATTTGTAGAAACTGATATAATGCTAAATATATATAAGTCCCATGTATATTTTAATTAATATTTTATTACTTTTTGTTCGGTTTTTATTAGAATTTGTATATTACTAACATATTTAAATAATGTAGGTTTCGGGACTTGTTCATGGTTAAAAAGGGCGAAAAAAGAGCTAAAACAAGCCAAACCGGTGAACCGGAGCATCAAAAATGAACCGGACCAGTCAGCCACTCCTAGCCCGCGGTGCCGCTCGATCGGGAAGCAAAATCCCTCCGCGCGGCGCTCTGGGCACCCAGTTTCTCGAATTTCCTTCTTTTTTATCAGTTTTGGGCCCAGAAAACCTATATAAACATCCTTAAAATTAATTCTGAGCATACCCTGCAAACCAGAGCCGAATTTGGAGTTTCCTGGAGCTTAGGATTGCAATATTTGGCGGGTTTGAAGGCAAGGAATCAGCCGGTAAAGTGCCAATCGATCAAGAACGAAGACTACGGGTTTTATCACCTATTTTCTTCCGTTTACATTATTTTTCACCATGATTTCCTTTAAGTTTGTTTTGTTTGATTTTATAATGATAGGCTAAACATTATAGACTTCCTAGGCTTATGATGAACCTATTTTGACGTTGTGTTTTGATTTGGGATTTATTTATCGTTATGGTTTTATGATTTAGTAACGGTTTAATTATATTAAATTGATGCATATGGATGCTTAGGATTTTTTGATTGATTGTTATTATTCGAGTTTTTTCCCAAACTAGTGGTGGTGAAAAAAGTATTTATCACGTTGATGTTCATTAAAAAATATTTACCAAACTAGTGTTGGTGGGAAAAGTATTTTTCATTTTGGTGTTTTTCATTTATTTTATTCACCTTTTACTTTTAAATCTAGTTTTTCATTAGTTAATCTATTATTTATTTTTGGTTCATATTTCTTAATTATACATTTTTTATCCAATAAATCCAATAACTTATTTTTTTTAATATTTTTATCAATAAACATTTTCTTATTATTTTACTAACTCATTTTAAATCTTGTCTTTTGATTTTTTTCTCAAATATATGCATTTTTTTGTCTCTTTGTTTAATTATATTCATCATTTTACGAATCAACGTATTTTTTACTTTCCATTTTGATTTGGTTAATCTGTTATCTAATTTTATATTGTATTTCTTATATATTTTTATGTCTAATCACTCCAAAATGTTTTTTTATTATTTTTTTAATAGTCAATATTTATATATTTTTGCTAACTCGTTCTAAATATTTTCTTTTACTTAAAAAAGAAAACGTGTAATTAAATTTGACTTGCTTAAATGTTTATGTTGAAGAAAAACACACCATAAAAAGTCGATAAAACCCATACGCTAGAAAAACACATGCGTTATAGCGATTATTCGATGAGAATTTGGTTAGTCTCGGCTATGTTCGTTACAGTGTTGGAACTAGACCTAAAAATAAAATTCGTAGAACTATCATATTAAATATAAAAAAGATCGCTAAAGCCCGGGCGTTGATAACAACCAGGAGTCGTGGCGGTTATTCAACGCGAATTTGGTCAGTATAAGCCAGGTTTGTTAAGGTATCGGATCTAAACCAAAAATATAAACTCGTAACACATTAAAAACACAATAAAAAACAATTTAAATCAGTAAAACCCAGGCATTGGTAAAACACAAATATTGTGACGGCTATTTAACCCGAACTCAATCAATATCGATTAGGTTCGCTACGGTGCAAAACTAAACCCAGAAAATAAAATTCATAAATTGAATATACTTAAACAGAAAGACAAAAAAAATATTTGAAGACAAAAAATATCAGATAAGAAAAGAAATAAAAAAAAGATTTAGAACGAGTTAATAAAAAAATAAGAGAACGTTGACTGGCAAAAAAAAATATATAAAAAAGAAGTTAGATTTATTAGATTAAAAATTATAGGAAATATGATAAAAAATAAAAATAGAAATAGTAAATTTTAAAGTAAAAGGTGAATACAAATACGTGGAAAACACCAAAATGGTAAATACTTTTTTCCATCAACACTAGTTTGGTAAATATTTTTTAAAGAACACCAAAGTGGTAAATACTTTTTCTACTAACACTAGTTTGGGAAAAAGTCTTATTATTCCATAGTTGCCTTGATTATTGTTTGTCATCATTATAGGTTTGCTATTATGTCAATTATTTTGTGTTCTTGATTATTTTATGATTGATTTGCAATAAGATTATAGGAATAATAATTATTATTTAAATAAACCTATGTGCGCTGCTAACCTAAAATATGTAAAGTGCTAGATTATTGATAGATCTTTATTATTTAATATTGCTAGATTTAGTTTTTCGTAAGGAGTCCGTCTGTCACACCCAGGCTCAGGGCCTGGGTGTGACGCCAGTTAGTTGGTATCTGTTTTGAAAATAAATCAGAGTTGCGGGTTTGTTTTAGCGGAAGTCTTTAAAATATATTATTCATTTATAAAATGTCGGGTTAGAATATCCATTTGGATATTGTATAATAAAATATCAGCGGAAGTCTTTTCAGATAAAATATTATTATTTTGAAATCACGGGAGTTGAATACCCGTTTGATAATTTAAATACATATATTTTGAAAATATCATTCTTTATAATATTCTAATTAAAATATCTGAGCCATCATATCACCTCTAACGACTATGTCTCCAATCTTCTATCAATTTTGCCTGTCGGTTCAATTCTTTACAGTTCCCTGAAATATGGGGGGGGGAGGAATACGTCAGCATACAGCCGGTGAATGACGATGACTCAATAATACCAGTGTGTAAACAATAATAATACCTTTGTGACAATACTCATTAGGCACCCAACTCAATTGGGTTAAAATCACCCTAAGTACATGTACAATTAATCATATACACAATATCATTTCTCTTAAGAGTCCTGAAGACTTCCAGATGCATGTTTGATGATATGCATGGCCTCGGGGAACTCCAAGTCACCATGTATGTATGGATCCAGACACATGTATACTCTTAATTTGAGTATGCCCGTTTCTTATTATTGTAACACAAAGTTTTACGGATTCGTAAATCCTATGTAAACAGTTCAGACTCTATAAGAGTTGTAAAATTTTAGGGCGTATTCACCTTTTATGATTGTAATCAGTTTCTGACACTGATTCCTGTATATTGATCAGTTTCGGTTACTGACCCCTGTCTGTAAATCAGTTTCTGTTACTGATTCCTGTTTCTATTTTCAGCTTTCTAATTGATTGATTGAGTGTTACCTTGGACCTATAGTACGAGAATAACATTTGTATAAATGTCTAGATCTACGATCTAGCTTCAGACCCCGTAGTCTGCTTTGTATAGCTGTAACCTTGACGATTTATTTGTTTGTATAAAACATTTGAACCTACAGTTCTTTTGTTTATTTATCAATTTTATGTCAGGTTTCTTCTTCAAGAAGAAACATTTATACCAGGTTTCTTCTTCGATAAGAAACGTTAACTATAACCTGTGTAAATGAATAGTATGTTTCTTAATCATTAAGAAATACTATTTAACTATATCTTTTGTATGTAAACGATTACGTTTCTTAATCATTAAAAAAAATATTTGACTATAACCTTTGCTTATGAAAAGTTATATTATACTTAACAGTAATCAAGGTTTGGGCTATACCCCCGACTATGGTCTAAACTATTATTATAATAATAATAAAATAATAACTTAATCAGAACCCCTACCTCTCACCGGTATGTGGAGTTAATTGCTTATGACTGATCGAGCGGCACTTCTACTTTATCGCGTACTACTACTAAAACCGTCAGAGCTTCGGATCTTGGCACGTTCCATGAGACCGGCACGCAAACCGAGGCTTAGTGTGTGTAAAAGTGTGTGAAAAGGTGTGTTGGAGGTGTGAGTTGTGAATACCGTGACCCCTCCCTTTTATAACCGAAATTGGGATCCATCGCGTCCCGCGATGGTCCCTTGCCTTAAGCCATCGCGTAGCGCGATGTCAGAGCTTTGACGCGTGGCTGTTGACTCAGCCCTAGCGTCTGCCATGTGTCCCCCTGACGCGACATGTGTTGCTGCGTCATCATAGACCGTCGCGTAGCGCGATGGTCTTGAGTTTGGGCTCATCGCTTAGCGCGATGGGTTCCAAAATCCAGATTTTTATTTTTAGTCCCTCGTCTTTGATAACTTGCAAATTCTTGACCATACTTCAATTTTCCAAAAATACTAAAGCGGCCCTTATGCGGCGATGCGAGCGAAGTGCAAAGTGCGCCATCAAAACGCCACATTACGCCCATCGCCAGAGTCCGTGTCCGAGCGCGTGCGCGTCGGGTGCTTCGCACCCTCCGCCGGGACTATGGAGAGTGGTTAGCCTCATTAAAACATTTATATGGAAACTTGTTTCCTTATAAAGAGCTTCCATTTCTTTCCTTGTTTCCATGTGGGATGAAAATTCACTTCCTTATTTATACCCATGTGGGATGCTTCTCTTTTCTTCCATATTTCCATGTGGGATGGAATTTTCTCACTTTCTTAACATGAGATGTTTTCTTTTCCTTATTTTATATTTTTCCATCACTTGTCTTTGAGATTATTTTTAACCCTTCAACTTTCAAAGTTGACAACTTTAGGCCAAAATAAATATGGGTTTTTCCTAGATGTTACACCGTATAGGTTTGATTATTTATTATTGTCTATTGAATCAATTAAATATATTAGAATGTCTTTAATTTCCACGTTGTAAGGTAGGATTTCATATAAAGGAACTTAGTCATAATTAATTAGGTTACCGTAAGGAAACTTGATTTTTAATACCGGTGTGCGTTAAAACTTATTAGAAACTCGTAGGTGTCTCTTGAGAAGGGTCAGGGGTCCTGTTCGGGTTTTCTCTTAAGTGTCTATTTTACGACCCAGTCCATAACTTAATATTTTCACAGTTAATTCATAACTTAAATTTAGAGGATTCTAGCCTAGGTAGTTTTCTCATCATCATCTTATTTACTCAAACTTGTGTTTTCGTTTATTTTACTTTTTTTCTTTAATTAGTCTTAAATTAGTATTTTAAATAAAAAACCCCCCTTTAAACAAACAAATAGTCGTGTCAGTATTAGTTGAGTCTAATTAGCTAGTAACGTAGTTTAAAGAGTCTCGTGGATTCGATATCCAGACTTACTTAGCTTTACTAGAGTCGATCGGTTCACTTGTCAGTTAGTAGTTTAGTCGAGTTTTAGAGAGTCTAGAGTATTACTTAATGCCTAGATTAGCGTAATTTATTTAATAATTATTAGATTACTTTTAGCACATCAAATACCGACTTGCCACAACTCAACAAGTTAAATAATTAAGTGAGGGATGAAATGATATAGCCCTGCTGCCCTAACGTGAAGAAGTGAGAGTGTGAAAGATGGCTATAGATGGACACTCACACCACCTTTGTAGGTGGAAAAATGTATTACATGTATAGAACCGATTTTAAAAAAGTTTAAAAATATGTAAAAGGTAATGTATAATTGGGTTTCGAAAATATAATAACTATTATTTGATTAAAAACAAAAGTTTCATTATTAGATTTCAAAGTTTTTTTAAAACAAACGAAAAATAAAATAAATATGTTTTATTAATGTAATTAATATTTTATTTGAAATAAATTGTTGTTAGAAAAATAAAAATATATTTAATGAAAAAATAGACCGGAATACCATAAGAAAGAAAATAGATGACATATGAATGCTATGATATAAGAGCATTTCCAGTGGGTTCTCTAAATTATGTGAGAGAGTTCTCCATATTTTAGAGATGGTTAAAAATGGTTGTGAGAGGAGGAGTGAGAAAATGTTACTGTTCATGGTTAAATTTTGAGAAACACATTGTTCACCCCTATAATTTTATAATGTTTTTTAAAGTGGTTGTGAGTGAAGGAGAGAGAAAAGATAATGATAAAAGTATAAAAATATATTATTTAATTGAAAATGAGAGAGAAACATAGTGTTTTTAGTGTAATTAGAGTATTCCCTATGGATTTCCTAAATTATATGAGGGGGTTCTCCATTTTTTAGAGATGGTTAAAAATGGTTGTGAGAGGAAGAGAGAGAAAATGTTACTGTTCATGGTTAAATTTGGAGAAGTGCACTGTTCATCTCTATAATTTTTTAATATTTTTGAAAGTGGTTGTGAGTGAATAAGAGAGAAAAGGTAATGATAAAAGTATAAAAAATTATTATTTAATTGAAAATGAGAGAAAAAAGATAGTGTTTTTAGTATAATTATAGAGATGGAGATTGAGAATTAAATGGGAATGCTCTTATAGAGATGAAGATGGAGAATGAACTGGGAATGTTGTAAGTGATTTTTTATTATGTAGTATATAATAGATGTAGATAGGTGAAATAAATATATATGATATCATATTCTTCTCCGACCAAACCACCAAACCTGCAGTCAATCAGTCATTAGCAGCACGACCATATCCGCCAATACAGGTATGAAAAGGGTCCTGCTAGGGACACCCTCCACACCCATGAATACGCAACGTATAGGCCTATACGCTGCGTATTAGGGTACGATTTGACGTCCTAGTCTGGCTCTGTCATAGGGTTGTCGGATCGTACCCTAATACGTCGCATATAGGCCTATACGTGGCGTATTGGGTTTTGTTTATTATTGGAGCCCAGCTCCCTCCCCTCCCTCTCCACCATTTCTTTTCCTCTTTTTTTTTTCCTAACTCTCACCCTCTTCATTCAACCAACACCAACAAACATATATGTTTCCGGAATCGGACGAGGAGATGCCGGACGGTGCTAACGGTCAGTCGGAGTTAAACCAAGTTTCGTTTTATCTTTATTTAGTACATGTTAGGACATAGTTGTAGATATTAGAACAGAGATTTGGTGAATGGTTTACTTTAAAATTTTGTCTAGGCACCGACCGTTTTACGGTAACCCTAGTTCGCCGGGCCTCCCAAACTTAAAATAGATATCCCGTACTGTTACCGTTGTTCAAATTTGTATTATATTATTACTATTAAAATATTAATATTATGATTAAGATATTGTTGTTATGAAAATATTATTGTTAATAAAACAAAATACTATTATTGTATCTATTAAAATACTATTATTATTATTATTATTATTATTAAAATAATAATTTGAAAATACTATTTAAATATTAATTATTATATTATTATTATTAAAATAATAATATTAAAATACTATTATAATATTAATTATTATATTATTATTATTTTTATTCTAAACATATAGTTGTTAGTATTAAAGTATTAATTTTTATATTATTATTAGTACTAAAATATTATTATTATTAGGTACGTGATGTATACTAGAGATTCAGATGCCGGGGTTAGGCGGCGACGCAAGACGTTCGGAGGTACGTTCGTATACTGTATTGTATAATATAATATAATATTTTATTATTATATTATATTATGTTATATTGTATTATGTTATATTGTATTATATCAAACGGGTAATGTTTATGTTAGTCAGTTTTTATAGAAAAACCCACCAGCGTTGTCTTATTATGGTTTTTTTTTTCTTTTTTTTTTCTTTTCTTTTCTTTTGTTATTATTAATGTTATTTATGATTATTATTATTATTAATATTAATATTATTTAATTATCAATAACATATTATTATTAGAAATCTGATAAAGGGCGTTTAGTAGCAGGACTTATTTCGGAAAATTGACAGTGTGAAACGAACTTTTAAATTATTAGTTGGTTTCGTTATGGGCATCTTCAATCAGTTATAGTGGCTTACTTGGGAAAATGGCATTTCCAAACAAACTTTCAATTTCCTGGCTGCTTTCGTTATCGACATCTCAAATCTGGCTCTTCGATTTCTTCGAACTCCAACGGTCTTGACCGCCGGTCACCATTGACAACCGTAGTTTTGTTCACTCGTACACATATCAGTCGTCACTAAGCTTAAGCTTAGGCTTGTTATTAGTTTTATTTTTAGTTGGGGGTATTCTAAGTTGTTCATGTTGTGTATATTAAAGAATTATAGGCTTATATATATACGTATATATATATAGTAGATGTGCGGTATAAGAATTCATTGCGTCGACATAACCAGCACCAGATTGAGACACTAGTTTGATGAGTTTGAATCTCTCGAATCCGCGGTATCCGTTAACGGCAGCGAGAACGGGAGCCCATACTTTGGAGAGATAGGTGGAAATTTGGTCATTGTTCAAACATAACGAGCACCAGATTGAGATACTAGTTTGCACTTAGCTGAACTGGTTGACATGTATGCAGACGTGGATTTAGGTTCGGTGTTGACCCGGATATTAACACGTTTGTTTACAGCATTCGTTGACACGTTTGCATAATACACAATGAAAGCACAAACTCAAACAACAATCCATACAATAGCAATTGTCTTCGTTATTTTTCTCTTTTTTTTGTTTAACTGGTCGTTGAAGATAATTGCTATTGTATGGATTGTTGTTTGAGTTTGTGCTTTCATTGTGTATTATGCAAACGTGTTAATATCAGCACCAACACGGAGCCTAAATCCACGTCAGCATACGTGTCAACCGGTTCAGGTAAGTCCCGGCTAATATCTCAGTCTAGTGCTCGTTGAGCTGGAGCAATGACCGAATTTCCACTTATCTGTCCAAAGTATGGGCTCACGTTCTCGCTGCCGTTAACAGATACCGCGGATCCGAGAGATTGAAACTCATCAAGCTAGCGTCTCGATCTGGTGCTGGTTATGTAGGCGCAATGAATTCTTATAACGGACATCTACTATATATGTATACGTATATATATATACGCTGATAATTCTTTAATATACGCAACATGACCAACTTAGAATACCCACAACTAAAAATAAAACTAATAACAAGCCTAAGCTTAAGCTTAGTGACGACTGATATGTGTTTGAGTGAACACAACTGCGGTTGTCGGTGGTTGCCGAAGGTCAAGACCGTTAGAGTTTGAAGATATCGAAGAGGCGGATTTGAGATGCCGATATCGAGAGCATCCAGGATAGGGTTCATTTGGCACTGTTAGTTTTTCCCAAGGTAATCACCGTAACTGATTCAAGATGTCCATAACGATAACAGCCAATAAATTGAAGGGTCGTTTTGCAATGTCAATTTTCCTATAAGGCCTGCTACCAATGGAGGTTTACTTCCGCATGTTCGTGCAGGACATCCATATCTCGATGGAGGAGTTCGCGGTTGCTCTGGGCTTATACACCGAGCAGGAGGTACGCAGCCCGATATACACGGAGAGCATCCACCAGATGCCGGAGGACGCCTGCAGGTATGGTGGCGGGCCATCAGCGATCACGACTTCGGGGATAGGCCCTTGGACGCCAAGTCCAAGGTATTGGCTATTAGGGACCCGTTGCACAGGTACGTTCTTAAAAATATATTGTATTGTTTAGTATAACGTAATATATATTAATAATATAATATAATAAAATATATTATATTATATTATATTATATTATATCATATTATATTATATTATTGTTAATAAATTATATTATCTTATATTACACAGGTACCTTCACAAGCTGATTGCGATGTCCATCGCGGGTCGCAACCAAGGCGCGGAGCACTGCAGCCTGCGCGACCTGTTTTTTTTAGGTGTTTGTTGACTCACACGCCCTGCAACCTCGCTAGGGGGTTTGCAGACTATTTTGTCGGCTACCAGTTCAGGCAGGGACGAGGGTCCTTGGCGCGGGTACGTCACCCAGCTTGCGATATCTCTGGGCCATGGAGCCCTGGTGGACGGTCTGCGTATCGCTCCGACCCCTCCGAGCGAGCTGGACCGCCTCCGTTGCGGCGGCATGCACATTGTGCGTTCGTTCCCCTGGCCCAACAGCCCGCAGGAGCGACTGATGGCCGGGCCGGGGGCACGTGCGCCTTACGTCCCGGTGCCTTTAGTCGAGTCTCGCCCGCTCGCGGCACCGGAGGTGGAGCTTGTCCATCAGCCTGTCGACGCGGGGGAGGGGGCCGGCGGGGATTCGGACGACGGTAGTGACGGACGTGAGGATCCGGGCGCATCTCAGGTACGTTTTAATATATTATAGTTTTATCGTTTCTTTTAATTCGTCCAGACGTATTAAACGTATTTCTATTGTTTTGTTGTTAGGGGCCGATGCAGCACGTTCCACGCACATATCGCGCGGTGCGTCTGAGTCCCGCCACCGACGCCAGGTTGCAGGCCCTTGAGTTGACGATGAGGCAGATGTTACGCCAGATCGACTGGCTTATTAGCAGTCGGGTAGCGGAGCTGTCTAGACAGCCCTACGGCGTGCCACCGCCACCCCCCCAGTTTTGACCACTAGGCGAGCACGTCTGGCGTGAGACGCGGACAGGGCGACGACGTGGATGCCGCGGACGGTTCGGGGCCGAGGCGCAGGGGAGAGGACGACGCCGAGGTTGCCGACGCGTTCCAGGGCCTCGGGGGCCACGACGACGGCATGGGTATGAACATGGAGGACTTGCTGTAGATTTTTATGTTTTAGTTGTCGCATTTTCTTTTATTTGTATAGATTATCAATATAACAGTGATTTTTGGTATATATATATATGTTAACTATCTTTCACCGAAATAATATTAAATATTAAATAAATAATTAATATATAATGATAATAATAATAATAATAACAAAATAACAAAGAAAAAAAATAAAAAAACCACATAATAAGACAAAATTTGTGGGGTTTTCTAGAAACACCGATCTATACGTCGCGTATAGGTCATACGCGGCGTATAAGTCGGTGTTTTAACAATTGGGGCGGTGTCCCTAGAAAATCCGTATAAAAACCCCACTTGTTTCGGGTGGTTGTGTTCCTAGTAGCCGACAAGATAGACGAGAGAGAGGTCGGCAGTCCAAGCTCAAGTGGCATTTATATATATTTTTTTAATTTCTTGTATGATTGTTTTTTATTTAATACGGGCATTGACATTTTGGTCAAATCATATGAATTTAAACAATTCTTTTATTATTTCTTTTATTTTATTTGTTTTCAAGCGGCAATCTGAACACCTAATATATTTTTGGGTTCCATGGCTCACTTCAACCAACCTGGGTTGTGGATCATTAGCACATAATATCTTTATATTAGCATTTAAGCAATTATATGTGTGGTAAATATTTGACTATAATTTGATATATTATATTTGTCAAATTATTACTCATTAAAGGAACACATAAGCCTGCCGACGTTTATATAAAATTGCCATTCTACCAGTCATTCTCCCTAACTAGTTTTTTTTAGCAATGATTATCAATAAGTAAACAACAATATTCAAAGTATACTAAAATAATGAACTTAATTGACTAATACGATAGACATGGAGTCTAAGTAGATGGGTGGATTGGATAACGAGTCAACAAGTGCTAGAACCAATCTGGGTTAGAACTTAGAACTAAAAGGGTCCCGACTAAAATGGCATGCGTCAAAAGTCCAAACATATATCATTTTCAAAAGTGTTAATTTGGTCCGAGTTAAAACGAGTTTTAATTCATCTTAGACCTGATGGTTTTAGGAAAAATAAATTATCAAAATGATATTTTCTAATTGACACTTCTTTAAGTTTTCTCTTATTATAAACTATTTCTAATTTAATAAAGCAGTTAAAGAATGCTTCAATTGGAAGTTAGCATGATGATCTCTTTTAGTTCTTAAGATTGCTTTTTATTGTAGAAACTGATTTGTCAATAAAAAAAAATAATCTAATAATAAGTATGTTTGTTATCATCAATGTGTCCTCAACAAACAAACAAGCAAAGCATCTAAAAGTCTTAAAATTTAAGTAATTTTGTTTTAAGGTATCTAACTATATAAAAATTGAATTCTTTTCAGTCATAGAAAGTCTTTTCAAGGTAATACACGTGTGCCATGACATGCAGCCACAACTCACACGTACGAAGTCACGTAGACAACTAGTATGACAAAGCATGTTAAGTGTACCGCAGTACCATCACGTTAATACCTTGTGTGACAAAGATGACAACAGTTTAGGTGGGAGAGTTTGTAACAATGAGCCATACATAATATGTACATACAAGTTAAGACTTCAAATTATAAATTATTGGGTAATTAGTATATTACTTTGGGTTTTTTTGGGTGTTATAAAAGACAACGAATTTGATAAAATAGAAAACTCTTTTAAGTATTTTAGAATATTCCTAACATTTTTCCTTTGTCGGGTTTGGCATCAACAAAATGCATATATAATGATATATGCCGTCTTAACTATAAAATTAAAAACAAACTTACCTCTAACCACGCTATCTGTTTTTTTTTTCTTTTTTTAATTTATAAAGTTTCTAGATGGTATAAAATCATTAGGTTCGAATTCTCGTGATCGCGTCTAGTGTTGAGAAACATGCATCCAAGATAAAAGTTTGAAGCAAGAAATTAGTTAAATGTTCAGTTTATTGTGTGTAAAGCTTACCTTGTTATTATAGTTGTTAAATAATTAGTTCAGTATTTATACAATTGTTTGTTAATTTAAATTTCTTTTTCAATCGCGTTTGGAACTACCACCAATACCCAGGTAGAGTCTTTCTAAACGAAATTTAAAGGTCTATACTAATTTAGATGTCGCAGTACTAACTCACCCAAAAACACCATCAAGAAGGAAAGTCATCACACTATGGAAAAACCCTATTGGGTTAGGTATCAAACTTGAGACCTTAAGATCCCAGTCTTAACCATCACTTAGTGGCAAAGCTTGGGCTTAGACCGAAGTCACGAACCAAGTACCTCGGGGGGTGACCGTGCTCAATACCTATAAGAATTTTCGGACAAAATCGCGTAAATTTATCCTACTGAGCGAAAAAGCGGTAGCGACTAGGGCCACCCCTGTCCCCATTATACTTCGCCCTTGCCATCACCCTCATATAATTGGAGTAAGAGAACGAATCAAACTTTTATATGGTTATAATTAAGTTACATTCATGTTATCATGCCCATCAATATATTTTGATCAATATCTAGTAGTCGTTGTTAGGTAGTTGCTATACTTAACCTTGCGAGATGGTGGATATATATAACAAAATATATTTTTACGTAATTTGTTGTCAGTATGTTTTGTACTCTATAACTCACTTTTCAAAGTGATTTAGATGACATCAGTTTTTTGTGTACAAGCAATTATAGTATTTGTTAGTGTTCAAGTTTAATAAGTTATATAACCTAACTAGTGAAGAGAAAAATATCATATGCACGCCACTAGCTATGATGTGAGTCGTTGCCACAAATAATCACCTATATGAGATAATATTGGACTATATGTGGGCAACTTCTTGGTAAGATGATGTATAAGTGTCTGTTAGGTGACATTGTGATGGCTAAGTTGTTAGGTATTAAATAGTATAGGGAGGTTATGTGTCATTGTTAGGAAGTAGGAGGTTATAGGTGTAAATAATCATTGTAACTGAGTTCATTAAATCTCTATGCAGTTGATATCGCCGATATATCAGTGATATATCAGTTATCGGTCACTTGGCGATATATAAATCAGAATATCGGTTCAGAATATCGGTACCACTAATATCAACGATATTGACCGATAATTGACCGATATTGGACTAATATTTGACCGATATATCACCGATATCCCAATATCAATGTTTTAAGTCTTAATTATCAACTTTTAGTGTTCAATGTTATTACTTGAAGTCCTAATCAATTCTTACTTGCTACGATTGTTAGTGTTTTGAAATTTGCAAAAGGTTAATTTGTTAATGGTAGGTTACTATACTGAATTATTAGTGTTCAATTGTTATATATATGAATTTTACACGATATTAAAATTACCGATATCTCACTGCGATAACCGATATCTCAGATATCGGTCCTTGACCGATATCCGATATTTTTCCGCATTAACTGCTTACGAATTGTTTTTTTTAACTAAACCTACTCAATCAAATATATTATTGTTTCTTTTTAAACTTTAGTGTAGCTTTAGAATAAATTTAGCTGTGGCCGATTGTTGAATATTCAGGATAATGCAAAGACGATTCAAGAGGCAAGAAAGAACAAGGGACAAGCTTAGGTCTGACTAGGGTTGCGAAATATATACTTAGTTTAAAGATGCATAAATATTTAGAAACCAATTAATTTAAATTTACCAGATTTAAAGTGTGTATGAATTAGTTTATTAAAATAAGTTGTGTTAAGCAAAAGTCATTTTGTGGTGTTCTAACATAATATAGGTATTTATCGTTTGATAATCTAATTAGCACTTCACTAGTGTGTAAAATTCTTCTTGTATTTTGATGTTGTGATAAGTTGAGAAGTTGTTTAGATTAGCTAACACGACATCACTTACTATATATTTATAATGTGTTGGTTCGGATATCAGATTCTTCTTGCTGAATATTTTTTTGAACAACAAAGTTACAATACTCGTCTATTTTAATCAGTAATTTACAAGTCAATATATATATATATATATATATATATATATATATTGTTAAAAGTAACTTGATCAACTTATCCTTACTGATTTTCTTGATGTCTTATCATATTTTCTATCTAGAGAACAAGGTCATTGGGTTTCAAAAGTTCAATTGCAACGAATATAGTAAGGTAAGATTGGGTGAGACGAGAAAAGTAAGACGTCACAGAGAGCATGACATTTTACAAAATTTTGGATGCTAAGTGTGATTTGTTATTTAAATACATGATATGTGATTATTATAGTTGTAAGAGTATTGTAATTTATGTGAATGAAGTAATTTTCTCAAGTATATATCGGGCATGTCTGGCAGAGAGCTTTTAGGAGCTTCAAGCTTTTTAAGAAAAAGTTTATATTCAATTAAAAGGCTTGTTTGATTGAATGAGTTTGAAACTTTTAGGTCATGTGAAAAAACTTAAAGCTTGAAGCTCCTACTAGTAGCGTTTAGAAAAAGCTACAAGCGTTTAGCATTTTAAATTACTTAAATAACCTTCCAAAATATATACATTTACTATTATATTTTTTAGTTATGTCTGTTTTGGTCATTTTATACATGTTATTAAAACCTCCAGCTACTCTGCCAAACATCTAAATATATCTAAACTACAGCTACCACCTACCAGCTTCAAATCATCAGCCACCAGCTTCTAACTACAACCACCAACTAGTTTTGTCAAACATACCTATCTTCTCTCAAATTTAAAATCATTTATAATAATAACAAGTATCAACGACTTGTCACCATTTCTCACATCCGCCACCATCCTCCACGGCCCCACATCATCCTTTAATATTCAAACATATTAATATTGATGTGAGCCATGAAACCTACGTCATATATTCATTAAATTTCTTAGTTTATTTGCATATTGATGGTAAAGTATGGTGTAATAGGGTTATACATATATATTTTTTATTATTCTTATTATGGTTACTTATTATCAGGGCGGGCCCTAGAGGGGGGCTGAGTGGTGGACGGCCTAAGCCTGATGCTCCGTTAGACCCGGTTTTTTTAAAATTGTATGTATTTTTATTAAAAACAATATGTATATTTAATGTTCAATCTTAATTACATAATTACTAGCCTGGTCTAGTGGTAAAGGTGTATTACTCCCAATTAAAAGGTTATTAGTTTTAGTCTCATTAGAGAAATGTTTAATTCTATTTTATATAAAAGTTTTTTACACAACCTAAACTATAACCCAGTAAATCCATATAAAAATTAAATTGTTTAAGTCTAACAAAATACTCATTTTACTCAAGGCCCAAAAAAAATTTTGAATTCGACCCAAAATTTATTTTTTTTTTTTTTGCTTTTTCTGAGCCGGCCCTTGTTATTATTATTTGATTTATCGTTTATTTTTAGATGTATTTTGTTAGTTATTATTTTATCTACAATTTGAACATTGAAATATATGACTAAAAGAATGTTCTGGCTAAAACATTTAGAGTCCATTTGGTAGTATTTTTGAATCGCTCATAGGTAGAATGTGTTTGGTTGACCTAAAAGATACCTTTTAATGGTTCTTAGTTTTTTAATTGGTAAATTTTAAACACATTCTAATCGATTCATAGACTACCTCTTTATGACTCAGTATGAGGTTCCCAAATAGCCCCTTACAGTTTGGCCAAACCAATTCTTTAAACAAAGTTGTAGTCTTGGTTGCCAACTGGTGAGTTTCGTGGCTTATCGATTAGAAATACAAAAGATAATAACATTATACTTTTAATTAGGGATAATCAATCAATCAATCAATCAATCATGCCCAGTAAAAATTCCACCGACAGCAAAGCTATAAGTAGGGTCTGGGGAGGGTGGGATGTAGGCACACCGTACCTCTATCCAAAGGAATAAAGAGGTGGCTTCCAGAGAGACCCTCGGCTCTAAGTACATGTGTATGAAGCAAAATAAAGGAAATCAAAGTTTAACAGTTATATAAAAACTACTACTAATTATAATAATATTAATAATAAGATCACAATTTAACAGCTATATAAAAGCTAATAATAATTATAATAATAATAATATATGTAAGGGAAATACCATTATGGTATGTGACCTAAATAAGTTAAGTCTAAGCCCTAAGGTATTCAATTCTCTCTAAAAATCCTTAACTTTAATTCTACTTCTCCACGAATTCCTATCCTCAACCATGTCCTCGGAAAGGTTTAGGTCTATCAAATCATGCCTAATCCTCTCATCCCAAGTCAATTTCGGTCGTCCTCTACCCCTCCTCCCCTCTATAGTAATGTTTTCTACGGATCTAACAGGATTCGTCGTCTGTCTTCTCTTTACATGTCCAAACCATATCAATCTCCACTCTCTTATCTTGTCTGCTATGTTCGCCACCCCTAATCTCTCGCGAAACACAGCGTTTCTTATTCGGTCTAGCCTTGTGTGCCCAGACATCCAACGTAGCATTCTCATTTCTGCTACCTCCATCTTCCGCACTTGTGCCTTCTTGATGGCCCAACAATCTGTTCCATATAGCATTGCAGGTTTAACTGCCACCCTATAGAATTTTCCCTTTAGTTTAGTCGGGAAACTCTTGTCGCACAATATACCTGTGGCTGCTTTCCATCTACACCATCCTACCTGAACTCGGTGGGTCACATCACTGTCTAATTCCCCATCGCTCTGTACAAATGATCCTAAGTACTTGAACTTCGTTACCTGCGGGACCACCTGCCCTTCAATTGTGATCTGTGCGTCTTCATTGTCGTTTATCCCACCAAAATCACAGTGGAGGTACTCCGTCTTAGATCGGCTAATCTTTAAACCTTTTGTCTCTAAGGTTGTTCGCCACTCCTCAAGCCTCATGTTTAGATCTTGTTTTTTCTCAGCAAGTAACACAATATCGTCTGCGAACATCATGCACCATGGGAGAGTCCCCTGAATCGACTTTGACAACTCATCCAAGACTACTGCAAAAAGAAACGGGCTCAACGCTGACCCCTGGTGAAGACCTACCTCTACAGGAAAGAAATCAGTATCCCCCACTGGCGCACGGACACTTGTTTCACTCCTGGTATACATATCCATAATTATCTCTATGTATTTCCTGGGCACTCTTCTACCCTCCAAGCACTCCCAGAGCACCTGTCGTGGCACACTGTCGTAGGCCTTTTCTAGGTCAATAAACACCATATGTAGATCACGCTTCTTCTCCCTATACTTTTCCATTAATCTTCTTATAAGGTGTATTGCCTCTGTGGTGGAACGCCCCGGCATGAAGCCAAATTGGTTGACCATAACCTGAGTTTCTCGTCTAAGTTTAACCTCAATCACTCTTTCCCATAGCTTCATAGTATGACTTAGTAGTTTGATTCCTCGGTAGTTACCACAACATTGGGCGTCTCCTTTGTTCTTATAGATAGGAACTACAACGCTGCTCCTCCACTGGTCTGGCATCTTACCTGATTTGAGAATACTATTGAACAGAGTAGTTAACCACATGACTCATTCCTCCCCCAGACACTTCCACACCTCGATGGGTATGTTGTCTGGGCCAACCGCCTTAGACCTTCCCATCCTCCTAAGTGCATCCTTCACCTCTTCTCGTGTGATCCGTCGGCAGTAGCAGTTATTCGATTTTGTATTTAATAGTGTTTCAATTTTGTATTATTGCATTGCTAATGTAATATTTAATAGTGTTTAATAGTGTTTCAATTAGGGATAATGTAATATTTAATTAGGGATAATGTAATATTTAATAGTGTTTCAATTTTGTATTATTGCATTGCTAAAAAGGCCAAACCGATAATTTATCATCTTATATATTGTTTGTTGTGAATTTTTTAGATGATGTGACCTAATGATGGAATTAGCATATTTCAATTAAATCAATCATAAGTCTGTTTAGGTGACTTGATAATGTGATATGCTATTTTTTTTACCGGCCAATCTAATAAAATAGTAAAATACCCAACTAGTTCATTATAAAAAGTTGCAATTATTAGGTAAAAACATAATATCAAGTATTATTAAAACGGGCCATCAGTCAAGTACGTCTGCCCGTTTAATGTGTGTTTGAAAACATTTGTGTTGCGTCAAATTTTGTCACAACGAGATATACATGATAAGAATGTCATGGTTGCATTATATCGATATTGATGTCAATGCATGTCGTTTTAAGCATTTTCTCTTATACAAAAATAGTCAATTGCCATCCCATCCTTTTCTCCCTCACCCTAATAAGCAACGTTTTTAAACGAGGCACGCAATTCTTACCAATGGTAGTTGGCCAAATGGTAGAGACTTATGATTTTTTTTAAGGTCATACATTCAATCATTCCATAGTGTTAGTGTAGAAAAATAGAGGTATAATTTAGGAGTATTGTAGTTTTTATTTAAAATATCCTATTTGTGGTGCCACCATATAATGTATATACATGTGGGCTCTTGGGTGGGCAAAAGTGAAATTGCTCTAATTTTAAGTTTTTAACGTTATTTTACTAATTTCGTGAAAATAGCCTTACAAGTGGCGGATGGTTAATTAGACATCATGTGGTGGCGTTGATAACCGAAAGACAATAGTACATGCACTAATCGGTCAGGGTCCCGATGGTTGAGTGTTATGTGCCTTATGTCCAAGGCCCGATGCAAAACCACTATCGAGTTGGGGGTCTCACTGGAAGCAATCTTTCTATTCCAATGAGGTAGAGGTAAGACTCCCTACATCTTATGATGATTGCAACATGGTTTTCATTTAAAAATAACATATGCTTTACTAGTTCACTACTAAGATTGGTCAAACCAGATTTAAAAACAAAGGCCCCTGATACTTGTCCCCGTCCAACCTTCGATCACGGTACACCAGGTTCAATCTTCATTCGTAAAAACCAGTTAGAACTACTCAACCGGATCGGCAGTGTATGCTGTCATCAAAATGATTGATGATCCTTAACAGGTTTAGATTTGACAAGCATGCTATTAGTAAATGTATAACTAGTTTGGGGTGGGGGGGGGGGGGGTTGGACGGACAAAATTGTCAAAAAAACACAAATCAAGCCAAGCTTAATTAAGCAAGAGTCTAAAAAATAAGTTTTTTAATGAACAAGCCCAAGCCCGAGTTTTACTTACCGAGCTTGAGCTCACTCACGAGCGTATTATTTACAAAGTTTATTTGATATACCAAATATATATTATATAATAACTATTATTGTATATAAAAATGATAAAACTAAATAAATAATACTTATTTTCATATATATAAAACTACAGCTAGCAAGTACATTAAAATAACAAAAATATGTATAAATTAATAATTGAGCCAAGCACAAACCGTCCTCAAGTTTTAAATCTACATGAGCAGCCGGGCTCGGGCTTTAGAAACAAAGATTTTTTAAGTTAAGTGATTCAAGCCCCGGGCCAACACATTACATTTAAACCCCTGGTTCTTAGGATTTTTTCGATGAAACCAAAAGACCAGCCTACAAAATATGGTAAATATCAGAACACACTAGGATTTATTCTATTTTATTTTAATTTCATTTTAATCAAATAAAATGAACTAAAAAAAATAAACTACATGTAGAACTTATTACTACCAACAGAAAGAAATCCAACAGAAAACTAGCATTCTACCATTCCCACAACCCAAAACAAATCCAACTCTAAACCAACAAAGTTCCAAATCATTTCACAAAATTCAAATAACAAAACATGTCTTCAAAACACATCAAACTCAGTAAAGATCACCTTCTTTATGAGTGTGAATAACACAATCAGAAGTCGGGTACGAAACGCAAGTCAACAGGTAACCCTCTTTCATTTGATTGTCATCAAGAAACGACCCGTCTGACTGGTCAACACCACCCGAAGCTATCTTTCCCGCACATGTCGAGTACGCACCCGCCCTGCAAGAATAAGGGAGCTCGACTCCCGTACTCTCAGCTGAATCAAGAATGTAACAATCATCAGGAGCGTCAAACTCGTTTTCCTCACCCTCGGGCCCCACAAGTTTGACTTTGTAGGTAGCCATGACCATGAGGGTTGTCCTGAATGATGATCCAGACTTTAAGCCGAAGGCTTTTGAGATGCTTTTGACTGATGGAAGTGTAGATGGGTATTTTACAAAAGTGTTGACCATGGTTTGGGGGGCGGTTTTGACCATGGCTTGGGGTGTCGTTCTGACCATGGTCTGGGAAGGGAGCGAGATGGACGACATGCTAACCTGGATACAAATGCCAAAAAAAAAATAAGATGATATCGAGACATAATTGGGCAAGATGTAAGCATTTTAAAAGTGACACTGAACTATAAAAAACAGATAATAGATTGTAGCAAAATGGGCTGCAGGATATAGTGTTTGGACATTGTTCCGTTGTTTGAAGTTGGAACAATCCTATAATCAAAAGCCTGAGTGTTTGATATTTGATTATTTAATACAAATAAAGGTAAATCACCTAAAAACTAAAAAGGCCATATTTTGTGAGAAAAGGGAGAAATTGTGTAACAGGAGTAAAAGTCTATCATATTTGGTTAAAAGATAGAACAAAAACAATATATAAGTTTACGCTTAAATAATCAAGTAAGCCCAAAAGAAAGTATGATCCAAAGTTAATAAGACCTGAGTAATCAGGATAATAATCAAAAGCAAAATCTGTTTATCCAAATATTAAAAAAAGTGGTTATTGCTCAACTTCATGCCATAAAACACTATCAGCATAATAATTTGGAGTTCAAAAGCCAAATATAACATATTTTTTGCTAAAAGGTGATTATGTTATCCCAACTAAAGAGGGTTCTTCATGGCATCAAGAATGAACCAAACTCAATGAAAATAAACAAACACACATAGCAGCACTTTTAAACCTTTTAAAAACCATACAGCTAGCCAACATATGGTGATGTAAATAATTGATAAAATTGTGCACTAATTCATTTTCAGGAAATCCAGAGTGAAGAGACAGACCATAGGCTCAAAGAAGTCCTACGCGCAGTCTGTAATTGTGTATAATTACCCAATTGAAAAGGAATGAATAGTTTAGTCTAGTTGTAAACAGCGTTGTAGACCTCACTAGGCGTAGTTGAGCGGTGGGGCAAAGACTAGCAACTAATCAGAATTAATAGGGATTAATCGAATTGGATTTTTATATGTAATTTTTCAAATATACCAAATTTTATACATAAAATTTCATTTTTGACCGATTCAACGAATCAGTGATTAATTGGCGACTAGTCGGCGGGGTCCCCGCCTAATCGCTAGTTGGTGCTGCCGATTACTCGCTATTTGGTCAAAATCGGTTAAAATTGAAAATTTTATAATAAATTTTGGTGTATATACAAATATACATGTAAATTTGAAAAATTACAGATAAATTCCATTCTGATTAATCCCTATTAATTGCTAGCCCTACCCCACCACACCACCGGACTAGCGCCTAGCGAGTTCTACAACCAGCCATTGTACTTGGTAAAATGGATAAAGAATGACCAGTATGTGAAACTGAACATTATTATTATTATTATTATTATTATTATACACGCAAACCCTAGATGACAACTCCAATTAAATACACCAGAAATTTCTGATTTGGCAGACCAAACGCATCATCAGATTAATTTGTTTTGCAATTGATTTCACAATCGCATGCATGTAATGTAATGTAAGCTTCTATCGCAACAAAAAACTTGCCCAACTTTTAAAAAAACAAGTTGCAGTTAGCTACACATGATTCCAACACAGATCTATTTGATTGATAATAGTATCGATTGAGAAGACGTAGCGTGACAGAATGAGATGAAAGTAAAGGATTTGAATGAAATGAAGCGGAGTAATCGAGGGTTAAGCAAGCTGGATTTGGAGACTGAAGGAGGGTTTATTTATATATATATATATATATATATATATAGTGGGGGTGGTGGCGCTTGGAACCTGTTGAGAGACGAGACGTACATTACTACTTTCACGTGATTTCAACTAAAAGGAGAAAAAATAAATAATAATAATAATAATAATATTTATAATAAGTTGTGTTAAATTGCACGTCGGTGTAGAGTTTGTGTTAAGAAACAGATCAATTTTCAGTAAAGTAGTAGACACCACGCCGGAGGTAGTTTGGAGTGGTGCAAATTTAATTTCGTTTATTTTTTCGTTATAATTTATAGACGGTTTGTAGTTCCTTTTGTATTTTGTAATTTATTTTCTTTTTGGGCCTCTTGCGGCTTGTAAGGGGAATCCTTTTTTTACGAAATTGGCCTTTCCGAAAGATAGTAGACAACCACGCCAATTGCTCCAATGGTACTTTCATAGCTTTCCATATAATAGATTGCGGGTAAGGTTCGAGTCTCGTCTGAAGCAATTTGTTGGTTGAGTCAAGGGGGTTATTTTTCAAGTTGTGGGTTTCTTAGACAACCAAAAAAAATTGTGTAATACATTAAACCTAGTTACATAAGAGAAGAGAAGAATAGGATAAATATTGGTAGCTTACTTTTCTGATAAATGGACGGGGTAAAAAACGATTTGATTTTTGTTAGGTAAAAGGATTTGATAAAACCATTATAAACTGTCGGTTACCTTTGGGTAAAGCACGTATATAAGTATATTACACTAAAAAATGTGTATGATTTCTAAAGGTGTTGTGCGAAACCACAACTCCATAAAAAGTTGTATTTGATTTATTTATTCAACTTATAATAGTATAGTGACTATTTAACTTACCGTATATTATTTTCAAATTTCCATTCCCGCAAAGTTGTCACTATTCATTTACATTATTGGTTGACTTTGTTGTGCTGCTACCTTGTTGGGTTGTATCTTTGTAGTTTAACAGCATTCTTAACCGATCTCTTATCCCCATTTCTATAATTACACTAAAAATACTATATTTTTCTCTTCTTTTTAATTAAATAATATTTTTTTTGTACTTTAATCATTATAGTTTTCTCTCTTCACCCTGTAATTTACAAAAAAAATCACTATCTTCCCCAAATTTACAAAAAATCACTACATTTTCTCTCTCCATCCTATAATTTACACTCATAACTACTCAAAACCTCACCCTATAATTTACATCTCCCCTCACAAAATTTTGGGAAACCCGATGAGAATGCTCTAATATACGATTAAATTTGTGCAAGTGGGAATGGTTGCCTTACTGATGTCAGCCTCCATTTGGATACCCTAGGTGGTGGTGTGGTGGCAGCAATGGTGCGGTAGTGTGTTTGGCTCACTGCTTCATCAATTGTACGTATGACTATGATGTGCACCTTTGTTCCATTTGGGAACACTCTGTGACAGCGGTGTGGTGGCGCCATGACGGTGTTTTGCAGCTGTAATGGTGTCATTTCCGGTCGTTTGTAACAAAGGAGTTTGTTGCTGCCTTATGTTGTTCTTGGTTTTATCGTTTAAATTTTCAGTCTAGGCTATGACGACACTCCGCTATTTAGCGTGACAACCTCTCTTGCGGCCATAGCGGAGTACTGAGCCACGAAGTGTCAGTTACTGATTTTGCTTAGAGTTTAGTTATATATTTTTCTTTTCATTTGTGATTAAAGTAGCATTCAGATTTTAAGATGTTAACGTATTTTTTTACCGTGTCTCAAACACAATGCAACGAGTAAGTTTTAAAAACTCGTTATGTTAAAATTGCATGCTTTTTATTTCAAATAAAATAATCTTGTTATCCACCATTAGTAGTCAAAATATGGCTTCTACAAATTAGTAAATTAATAAATTAATTCACTAAAATACAGTTTGAGAAAACTAAAACATGAATAAATTACATATTATACTAACAAATTACAAGTTTGCTGTCGCAAGTGTCTTATTGGGCCATTTTGCGGCACCGAATTGACCCGCAAATTGTGTTTTTGTTTTTTAGTTTAGTAATCATTAAAAACGTAACGAAGACCGACCGAACGCCAATTTTTTTTGTTCCGTTATTTAACGAACGTGACGGAAACCGACCGAATCCCGTAGACTCACCGTTTCAACGCCCGGGATCGACAACGGTTGGGTTTTACCAACGCTCGAGTCACCTCATTGGTCCACCTCAATTTTTATAGTTTTTTTGTTTTATATTTGGTTTTAATTCCGGTACAATAACGTACGTCATAGATCGAATTCGCATCGACTTAACGGCTCAACACCTGGGTTTTACCACCGTTAGAGTTTTACCGGCCTTTCCGGTGCAATGCGCTGGGTTAAAAACTAGTTTAAAATAATCAGTAGTTTGGCCTAGTATATGAACTTCAATTAAAAGATTATGAGTTCTAGTCTCTGTTAAAACATGATGAAAATATTAATCATTAAAGAAAAGATAATAATAAGATCACTTTTTTTTCTTTCAAACAAAATATAATAAGAGTATTGTTAAAGTACACTATACTAGTCGCTTTTTTTTTGTTGAAATTGAGTATTTCGATTTAAAGATTTTACAAAAACGGTAACCCACTTAAGAATATTTTCCATTAAAAGTAATATTATAAATATATAATACTTAAAAAAGGGATAAATAGTTACACCTTTTCAACGTTCTTGTGCTTATTATGTAATATATTTTAGATAGCTATCATTTTTGGAAAATCACCTCTCTTTAAACAAATGCAACACCTTATGTCCCATATGCAACATGGTGTCATAGATGGTGTTTCTAATTCAAGTATAATATTAAATCTATTACTATCTTTAAAAAAATAAGAATATTTTATTAATGACAAACCGAGTAACAATTTGATTTACCAGCATACGATCCTGGTTTCGAGCTATTTTGGTTTGTTTTCGGTTATTTCCGGTCCAAACTGAGATCTACACAACCAATGACTAGTAATAAGATGAGTTTTAACATAGTTTACGCTAGACATGTGGTCTTTAAGAACAAGAACTAAAAGAAGTAATTTTAATCTAATTCTTATAACTTCTTTTCTTTTTGGATAACTTTTTATCTTTTAGATTTTTTTAACTGAAGTATTTAAAAATTTAACTAAAGTTAGTATACGACAATAATGTATAATTAAAAAAGAACAAAACGTAAATGTAATTGAGTTTTGAGTAGACCAAAAAGAACTAACATGAGAGCTTTTAGAGCTATAGAAGGATGACTACATATGATTGATTGGCTCTTTCTCATGACTAATAGCTACTTCTCTATTCAATAAAGGCTGCCAAATAGCAATTGTTTTACACTGTTTAAATTTTATATTGCAAATGATTTGCCTGCTCAAACCATATCATTTTTTGTTGGTAATAAATTTTTGGGTTAATTAATCTCAGTTTCGAGTTGAAGTAAATCGTCAAGAAACAAAAACATAACACAGAAAATTTTGATTTAGGTTCAACTTAGAATGTACGATTCAGTTTTGAAACAAACACATTTAGAGGTGCACAAAACAACCGGGTCCGGACCCGACCCGGCGGTTCCTACCTGGAACCGGACCGGACTCTACCCTACGGGTATGGACCGGGTCTTGGGTTTCCCTCTGAAAGTGGAACCGGAACCAACCCGGACCCGGTGTAACCGGTTCCTTCAATACCCGGTCAAAACCCGGCTGTACCTTACCCGAAACCCGAAAAAAACCTGATGGAACCGAAACCCAGTCAAATACCCGACTATACCCGGAACCGGTTCCTACCCAGACCCGATTTTGACTTTTGTTGACTATACCCGGTTCCGGTTCCTGAGAATACCCAGTTTGTGCACCTCTAAAACACATCATGTTTGAGAAGCAAGGTCAACCTATTTTTTATTTCTTACACCATTTAGGTGATTAAATGTATATCATAACGCAATTTTAACGTATAAAAATCAAAATTGACGGTATTAGACAATAAATACTTAAGTTTTATTGTCTTAAGCCTGTTTGAATTGAAGTTTCAAAAATAGATAAAAAGTAACAGCCTGTTTCAAGTTGCAAACCATTGAAAATTTGAAAAAAAAGCTGTCCAACCAGAATTCTGGTGAGTCAGCAAGTTTCTATGATTTACAAAAATCTTGTAATTCTGGAGCAAGCTGATGAATGAATGAAACTCAAACAAACAAATAGAAGAATAAAAAAAGGTCTGTAACCATTAAACATAATGTTCATAACAGCATCTAATACAATAAGTAAACAAACATCCATCAAGTCAAAAACAATAGCACCCATTAAATAAAATGCTTCCAAAAACTGACCTCAAACAAAAAAAAAGATAAAACACCTAAAAGATGCGAACCGGCTTTCCCATGGTTGTCTTCAAGTACAAACAACGAACCTGCAAGAATCAATTTAAAACGATAATAAGATCTCAAATCTAATAACCAATAAGACACGATTAGATCAACTTATCAAACACATGATTAGAAAAAACTAACTCACATTCTGCCAGTTTTTCTTCAGCAACGAAACCAGAAAGTTAACGCTCATCTGCACGTTCTGAAAAATCTGTTTTTCCTCCATGCTGCAGTTCCCGACAGCAACTCCCATACACAGCACTTTCTTCAGTTGAAACTTGATAGTTGCTTTCGTCTCATTCACCTTAGCCTCAAGAGACTCCTGATGAGTAACAAGTGTCGGGAATTTACCTGCATTACCATAAACAAAAGTATTTAAAGCTTAAAACAACAACAAACATAACAAAAACCAAATTTGTTTCAACTGATACACTTACCTGCCTTGTTTAGACCAGGGCCCAACAAACGGGGAATCTGCTTAATAACAGATTCAGAAGCCAAAAACGCTTGGTGTTTCTTGGCGAGCTTCTTAACAAGCTTTTTGTTCTTGTTAAGCTTCTTGAGACCTTCAACATCCATGTATTCAAGGCCAATCTTTTGAGCCTGAAAATACCAACAGACGAGTTCGAGTCATTTGTATATCATAACGTGTAACAAAGATTTATAACAGAATAACGAAAACCTACCTCTTCTACATGCTGAGCATCACCAAGCATGCAAACTTTCAATTTAGGACGAGGAATGTGAGGCAATTTCACGGTGCCACTGAAACGTTTGTCCTTTTGTGGGTCGTAGTTCTTAAGCCCGATCTGAAGCTCGATTGTCTCAGTGAAGTTACGCTTTTTTTCCTTGGCATCGGTGGTAATTTGAGTAATGGCTTCACGCAAGGCTTCACTCTGAAGCTTACTGTAAAAATCAATGATAAAAATTAAAAATAAACAGTCATAAAACCAAAACAGATAAAAATAGATATCCAAAAATGTCTTCCAGAATTAAACCAAATTAATGTCAATCTTCTTTTTAAAAATCTAACTTTTTGCACAACAAAACCAGCTTCCACAAAATTATCATAATTTGAGGTGCAAACAAGCTCGCGAGCTACTCAAAATCAGATAGATAAAAATCTCAAAACAAGCCAAGCCTTTTCAAGCTCAAGCCAAAGAACCCGAACCTCAAATAAAGCTCATTTAGCTATCGAGCCCGAGCTCAAGCTTCTGGTATTTTTAAATTTGATCTCTTTTGAACATCTATGCTATAATTTTACACTGCAGAACCGAGCTCGAGCCGAGGTTTAACTCGTTTAAGGTACTGTGTTAAACGTTTTTTTTTTCAAACTATATAACAGTAACTAAAAACATATATAATAAATATGCAAGACAAACCCGAGCCTGAGCTTGAAAAAAAAGCTCGAAACGAGCTGAGCTCGAGCTCTCGAGGTCAAAACGAGCCTAGTTGAGCTCAGGTCGACTCGTTAACACCGCTAAAATCATAATACAGATTGATAGACGTCATAAAATAGATTCCAGAGTCCAGACTCAGCTATACATAAATTTTATTAAAAAATAATAAAAATCAGACAATGAAAACAAGCAAAATTGCAATGGCTGAATCTAAACACGTACCTCATTTTTGCTGGGTTTTCCTTCGTTAACTGCGTATAAATAAAATTCATAACACATTATCAGTTCCATCATCAACAACTGATTAAACATTAGCATTCGAAGGTGTAATTCAATTTAAATGATGAAAACGAACGAGCTTAATTATATCACTATCTATTACAAATTAACGGAAAAAATGAAAGATGTAGATACAGAGGATGAAGATCTGTACCTTTGGAGGAACCCTAGCAGAAAGGAAAGGAATACGGCAGCCTGGCTATACTATACTCGACTTAATAGGAAGGTAGGTGTAACCCTAATTGGGCCTGGGTCCGGTAAATGTTGACCCACTATCATTTTTCGTCGGGTCGGTCAAGTGATCAATAAAAAGAAATTATTATTATTATTTTTTTTTAATATATTGGCCTCATGTAATCTCAACTATGGCCCATTGTTAGTTTTTATGACGTAGCGGCTGAGCTGTCTCATAACCGGCTGACTGGAATGCTGACGGGGCTGCTGAGCTGGCTATTAATTAAAAAAAAATCTTAAATATAGATATTTAACATATACTATTAAAAGACTTATGATGATATTATTAAAAATAGAATAAAATATTTATATACATATTATCTTCTCCATCTCCATCAAAACTCCCCACACAACCACCCACCTCATCGGCTGCGCCGATTAATTTCCGCTCGGCCACCATCGCAACCACCCCATCTTATCAACAATCCCTCCCGTGCTTGGTCACCTCCTATAACTAAAAATAATCGTAAAGGCAAGAGAGAGTGTGAGAGAGCTAAACTCGCCGGAAACCTGCAACTGGTATTTTCCGGCAAGCAGATCTGAAAATGAGGATAGTCAGTGTTGGTAGGCTTCGATTCTTAGTTCGATTAGGCCTGATTAGGGCTTTGATTTCCGTCATCGTTTTTCCGATCTCAATTATAATCCGTTCGTGAGTAGGGTAATGGTGGCCGACGTGAAGAGAATGGTGGTTGAAGAGGTATGCACCCGCCTTAACATCGAGCGGGGCGGGTCAACCAACAAGATATAGACAAGAGGCTTGAAATCAGGATGTCATGAAGACGCAAAGCCAAAACCTATGCGCGTGGCGCATATCACATATGCTCACGCATATCACATATGCTCACGCATCACATATGCTCACGCATATCATATATGCTTACGCATCACATATGCTCACGCATATCGCATATGCTCACGCATCATATATGTTCACGCATATCACATCTGCGCGTGGCGCATATCACATATGCTCACGCATATTACATATGCTTGCGCATATCACATGCTCACGCATATCACATCTGCGCATGAAACATCTGCGCGTGAGAATAAAGAGAAGACCTCGCGCATCCCCAGGATAGGCGCATATCACACATGCACACAATCAACCACGTCCTTATCCAAATCAGGATAAAGACAACCATGATTGTGCTCATCAGACAACCTTCCAGAAGGTATCCTCCTTTAAGGAATAAAGAATATGCTGATGTTGACAGCTGCCAATGAAGGGTGGACAACTCAGCAAAGCCCATGTGCTACCACGTGATTGCACATGGGTCAGGTGAAATACATTGGTCAGAGAATAATCAATGAAAAAGCACCAGGTGTCCTAAGGACACGTGGCGTGAAGCAATAGGAGGAGGCCAAATAGGTCCTAATTGGGTCTGAGCCCAATCATTGGAAACCCTAATACTATAACTACCACACCACCTCCACAGTGGGAGGTAAGCAAGAAAATATATTCTAAGTCCTTACTCACTTTTACATTCTTATCATCTTCTCCTACAATATCTTATTCTCACACCGGAGGGTTACCCCAAAGAGGACCCCTCTGTCCCTTTCTGAGGGGTAAGTTCACGGTGCTGCTCATTTTGTAGGTGGAAGAACTCATATTCCGAAAAACCATCGGTGATACAGCACACTCATACCCGAGGAACGTTGATCGTATATAAGTAAGTCGATCCACGCTTCTTCATTGGCGCCATCCGTGGGACCACGGCAACAAAACCACTATTTCACCAATTTTCTCTCTGAAAATCTTCACCATGGTTTCCGGTGTTCGAAACAGCGATCAAGTTCTGGAGGATAATGAGCTTGAGGATGTTAATGAGGGACATCAGTTTCTGAGGGCGCCGCGTGATACTGCGCACACCACCAGTAACCATCCCTTCATCACACCTCATAGCCAGACTGAAACTCCTCCAGACGATCTCACGTTCCAAAATCTGACTGGTGCAAAACAAAAAGGACCAATGGGTCCGGAAGTTGAAACCAATGACCCTAAAGAATGGCTCATAAACGAACAACGGCGTTTAATGGACAAATACAATGAACTAGTAAAACACAAAAAGTTAGCCGACTTGACACAAAGGCTCGCATTTGATAAACAAACCATTCAAGGAACAACAAAAAAGGCGCGCGCGCCGGAAGATGGTCACTATGTTCACACCGAACACGCTGATATTAGTGATGAGGAAGAGGTGCACAGCATGAGGAAGACGCGAGATACTCATGCAGGAGGGTCACAGCTCCGCGCGCACATGAACATAGCGCCGGAGCCAAAGCCGATATGGATCTATACACACCATACAACCCACAAGCGAAAGAGCAAGTGGACGTAATCACACCATATAGGCCAGCCATCTTGGTAAAACATTCAAAATTCACTGAGCGCATCGCGAAGGCTCCCATTCAACACAAAACCAAGATGCCAAGTGGTTTAGGCAAGTACGATGGCACAACAGATCCAGACGATTTCTTACAAGGTTTTTACAACACTGGAAACCTAGAAAGCTGGACGATGCCAACATGGTGTCACATGTTTGCTCGCTGCCTCACGGGCGCAGCGCGTGTTTGGTTCGAAAGCTTGCCGACAGGACAAATCGATGGGTTCGAAGAGCTATTGGAAAAGTTCCAGGCTCACTTTGTACAGCAGCGCAGACACACGCGCGACCCCGATGACATCATGCACTACGTGCGCAGGAATGATGAAACCATTGAAGACTACATAACTCGTTTCAATCAGGAATCTCTTGCAATTGGAGGTATCACTGAACAACTCTTGCGCGTGGCCTTTATACAAGGTGCGCGCAGTGATCAACTCCGCAGAGCTCTCGTGAGCAGAGATGGCATGCCAACCACTTGGGCTAAGCTTATGGAAGCATCGCGAGTCTTCGCGCGAAATGAAAAACAAATTGCCCAAGACAGAGCAAGAGATAGAGGGCATCAAACAGAAACACCACGCAACAATGAAAGGAGGAGCAAACAAAACTCCGTATGGTCCAGGTTGCAACAAACCATTTATTCTCCCGCATAAAAGCAAGCGCAACAAAGTTCACCCCAGCCCCAAAAAGACATGCTTAATCGCGGAGAGGGGGACAGGAAGGAAGGCGCCAGAGAGCCTAACAGACCTCTACCAAGAATATGGACCCCCCTCACCAAAACGCCTTCGCAAGTGTTAAACACAGAGAATGTCCAGTTTAAAAGCCCCAGGCCATTACTCCATAAGGGACCATCAAACAGTGGCAAGTATTGTGAGTTTCACAAATCCACAGGGCACAACACCGATGCATGCCACCATTTGAAGGATGCGATTGAAAAAGATGTAAAATCAGGCAAGTTGGCACACCTGGTAAAAAATCCAAGACCAGAGAATGAACAACCAGACGGAGCCCTAGCCAGTAAAAAGTTCAAAAGAATCTGTGTAGCTGAAGGAGGAAGGCAAGGGAAAAGATCGAGGAAGAGAAGCGCGCAAGTCCAAGGGGATTGGCACGAGCAACAAATAATCTTCCCAAGAATCAGAGGAGGCCCGTCTATCAGCAGTCCTCTAGTCATCACTGCACACATCGCTCATTATGAGGTGTCAAAAGTCCTGGTGGACACCGACAGTGAATCAGACATCATGTATGAGCAATGTTTCAGGAAGTTGGATCCAGCAGACCAAGCAAGGCTCGAAATTGTGAATGCACCAATCTCGGGTGTCTCAAATGAAATTATTCACCCCCTAGGTCAGGTACAATTCGAACTAACTATGGGGGATGAGAAACACAAGCGAGCTGAAATTGTCAACTTCTTGGTCTTTCCCACCACTTCATGCCATAATATAATCTTGGGTAGAGGAACGATTGCCCAATTCAACGCCATACCGTCACCAGCGCACGGCGCGTTGGGGTTCCCAACACCAACAGGAGTAACATTTGTATACCGAGATCATTTGTGCGCAGTAACAAGTATACCTCGAGAAGGGAGAATGAAGCTTCCAATGGCAAACAACGCGCCAGAGGAATGGATTCTCAACCCAAAATTCCCAGAACAAACAATCACAATTGGAGCTACGACATCAGATGACACAAGGGTAGGAATAAAAAGATTGCTCACAACGTATATATCGGTCTTCGCGTGGCAACATTCTGATATGACTGGGGTTCCGCGAGACCTGGCGCAGCATTCTCTCAACACATTCAAGTCTGTAGAGCCAATTGCTCAAAAGAAAAGAGTCATGGGAGATGAGAAGGCAAAGGCCATGAATGAGCAAGTAGAAGATCTACTGCGCGCAAATATCATCCGCCCAATACGATACCAAACATGGGTAGCCAATCCTGTGATGGTAAAAAAGAGCAATGGGTCATGGAGAATGTGCATTGATTTCAAGGACCTCAACAAAGCGTGTCCAAAAGATTGTTACCCCCTCCCAAACATTGACGCGAAGGTGGACTCTGTGGCGCCATTTAAGCTCAAATGTTTCCTGGATGCCTATAAGGGCTATCACTAAATTCAAATGGCACCACAATATGAGGACAAGACTGCTTTCAGAACTAACAAGGGTGTTTTCTGTTACACAAAAATGCCCTTTGGTTTGAAGAATGCATGAGCCACTTACCAAAGACTCATGGATGCAGTTTTCAACGAGCAAATTGGAAGAAACTTAGAAGTCTATGTGGATGATTTGGTGATTAAAAGCAGGGAGGAAAAACAAATGCTCAAAGACATCGAAGAAACCCTTCGGCGCCGAAGGGAAGTAAACATGAAGCTCAACCCGAGCAAATGCACATTCGGCGTAGAAGAGGGGAAATTTCTCGGTGTAATGGTCACCAAGGATGGTTTCAAGGTGAACCCAGAGAAGGTGGAGGCTATCCTCGACATGCCCTCGCCATCCACCATGAAGGAAGTTCAAAAGTTGAATGGTAGATTGATATCAATTAACAGGTTCCTAGCGAACCATGCAAGCAAATATACCCCATTCGTTAACACATTGAGAAATTGCTTAAAGAAAAGCCAATTCAAGTGGACGCCTGAGGCCGAGCAAGCTTTCAGTGAGATAAAAGAACGTCTGATAAATCTGCCTGCGCTCACAGCTCCACTACCTGGCGAAACTCTAACGTTGTACCTGTCAGCAGGCGAGCGCGCCATTGGCGCAGTGTTGTTGGTGGATCGCAAGGGAATCCAAACACCAATCTATTATGTAAGTCGGGTGCTGACAGATCCTGAGACGCGCTACACCATCATAGAAAAGTTAGTTTTATCACTAACACATGCGTCGCGTAAGCTTCATAGATATTTCAATGGTCATCCCATTGAAGTCCTGACTGATTACAACATCCAGCAAGTCTTGCGACGTCCCGCGCTCTCAGGAAGGCTGACAAAATGGGCGCTGGAATTAGGGGAGCACACGATCACCTACAAACCTCGTCTAGCAATCAAGGGACAAGTCTTAGCTGATTTCATTGCAGAAATCCCTGAAGGAAAAGTCGAAGAGGCTCAGCGCGAAGTAGACCCTCCGCAAGCCAATAATGAAGAAAATGTTTGGAGATTATTCACTGATGGAGCTTCAAACAACGAAGGGTCCGGCGCAGGCCTCAAACTGGTGGATCCAGAAAATCATGAGTATACTTACGCAATCATGTTGGATTTCAAAAGCACCAACAATGAAGCTGAGTATGAAGCCCTGCTAGCTGGTTTGCGCATCGCGCACAAGTTCGGAGTTAAAAAGCTAGAGGCTCATGTCGATTCATACTTGGTAGCAGCACAGGTCAATGGCCTTTATGATGCCAAGGAGAACACTATGCCTCTGTATTTAGAACAGGCGAAGAAACTCACCGAGCAATTTGACTTCTTCAGAATCATACATATTCCGCGCAGTGAAAACAAGTCTGCCGACGCGCTGAGCAAGATGGCATCAACCAGCTTCGATCACGGCAAAGATGTCAGAGTAGAAGTAATGAGCAACCCGTCGGTGGAAGCGAAGTCTGTTCTTGTAATTCATACAACACCTTCATCATGGATAACTCCAATAATGGAATTCTTGAAGGAGGGAAAAGTACCAGACGATCGCGCACAGGCGAGGAAGATAGGACACAAGTCGCAGAACTACGAAATGCTTGATGGTACGTTATATCGACGCTCTTATCTTGGACCGCTCATGAAATGCTTAGACGCCGAGGAAGCAAGCTACGTGATCAGAGAGATACACGAGGGAATCTGTGGAATACATGCTGGCCCGCGCATGGTGGTTGCCAAGGCAATGAACGCAGGTTACTATTGGCCAGGCATGTACTTGGACGCGTTAAAAGAAATCCAAAAATGCAAAGCGTGTCAGAGCTATGCGCCAAACACCATGCGGCCAAAGAACAACTTGATTCCGGTGACCTCTGCATGGCCTTTCCACAAATGGGCAATCGATATTGTGGGTCCCTTACCACAAGCGCAAGGGCGGTTAAAATTTTTGGTAGTGGCAGTAGATTATTTCACAAAATGGGTTGAAGCCAAGCCACTGGCAAAAATCACAGCCGAGGCAATGAAGCAATTTATTTGGAGCCACATCATATGCCGTTTTGGCCTGCCCATGGAAATTGTGAGCGACAATGGCAAACAATTCACTGACAAGAAGATATCCAGTTGGCTCAAAGAATTGCGCATCAACCAGGTCTTCACTTCAGTATACCACCCTCAAGGGAATGGCCAAGTGGAACGCGCGAACCAAAGCTTCCTGAATGGGCTGAAGAAAATGTTGGAGGGAGAATCCCATTAATGGGTCGAGGAGCTACCTAATGTCCTGTGGGCGCACAGGACATTAAGCAAAACCAGCAATGGCGAATCCCCGTTCAGCCTAACCTATGGAACGGAGGCTATGATTCCAGCAGAGATTGGATGCCCACCCTATAGAGTGCTCATGATGAGTAAGACTGATAACGAGCGCGAAAGGAGGTTGAATCTCAACTTACTTGAAGGGCGCAGGGAGGCGGCTATCATCAGTGAAGCCAAATACAAGAAAGCTAGAAAAATATTACAATCAGCGCGTGAAAGAATGCCACTTCAAGAAAAATGATTTTGTCATTCGGAACAATGAAGCTAGTCGCGCGATACCCCCGGGAAAGATGTCCCCCAACTGGGAGGGACCTTATCAAGTCTCGGAAGAATTGGGAAAAGGCGCATACGCTTTAAAAGATTTGAATGGAAAGAAGATCCCGCGCACATGGAACGCAGCACAGCTTAGAAAATGTTTCATGTAAAAATGGTCAAGTTTGTAATCAAGGCTTTTTAAGCCATTATGAATAATGATACGCGTTATTTTCTCTTAATGTGTGTTCTATTACCTTTTGCATACATGTTTCACACTTCCCTTTATTAATTTTGAGCAATATGACAACATTGTATTGACATCAAACTAAAAATAAAACGAAGTAAAACATACATGCGCGAGCTTCAAGCTCAAACGCGTTAACGAGTTTTAACTCTAAAACGTCAGGGCCTTAGCCCAATAATATGAGCCTTAGCTCAAATTACTCACAACATCCATTCTACATGCTGCGCAGCTAGACCATAAAAATACCTAAGCACAGCTAAGGCAAAGCACATGCCAAAACATAGTTGTTAAGGTCTCAGGTCGAGGTCGCGCATGGGATTATAATGGATATCAGAGTAACACATACTGACACGTAAAGGCTAAAAAACTCATTCATAATTCCCTATAATAAATGTGCGATAATGTCGCGCAAAAGAGGAATAATGAAATGCCAAGGCACGTGTCAGCATATTCAGAATATTGCAAAATAACTTGAAATATGACAAGGATTAAGTAAAATAATTTCCTTACAACCTTGTTCAAGTTTCAATGTGCAAGCATATCTTATATTCAACAAGCAAACACATGCAATATAAAGAGATGAATTGGGAATGCGCAAGATGCGAATAAGGAAAAAACAAAATTTCATTCCAAAACATAGAAGTTTACAAATTTACAAATAATGAGATAAAAACTACAAAAAAAAAAACATGAAGGGCTTTTCAAGTCTGTATATCAATATCAGCCTCTTCATCGTCCTCATCATTACCTCCTCCCTCAGCATCTGGCGCAGCCCGCTCCTCGTCATCTCCAAACTTACCATAATCAAGCTGTTCGTCTTGAATGGAGTCGTCTTCTATCACGATAGTGTCAGGAGTAGGTCCTTTGGCCACGCCAGAGCCGCTAGCAGAGGCAGCATTGCCAGCGCCATCATCGCTGCCACCAGTCCTTTCACATTCATCAAGTAATTTCTTTAGCGCGCCAAGATCGGGCTGGTCAGCAAGCGCGGCTATCTGCAAGTCACCAGGAAAAGTATGAGTACAAAAGATTAGGAAAATAAGTCAAAGTAAACTCATTAAGGTTAAAATACATGCTCAAGGATGGGAATTGGAGTATTCAAGTACTTCTCCCCCACCTCGGCCATGTCAGCGCAGACAGCGTCGAGTTGATAAGGGTAGTCGGATGGATTCTTCTTCAGCATGCCATATTCATAGCCATCCTTAAACCCTTCAGC
Source organism: Bidens hawaiensis (assembly GCF_021521415.1). Taxonomy (NCBI): domain Eukaryota; kingdom Viridiplantae; phylum Streptophyta; class Magnoliopsida; order Asterales; family Asteraceae; genus Bidens; species Bidens hawaiensis. Next base: position 273,223 of record NW_027492994.1, on the reverse strand, counting down.
TCGACCCACCAAGCGCGATGCTGCATTGCAATCCATCACAAGGGTCTGAAACTCGTCTGAGTATTTCATCGCATAAGCGCAACGAGTCACACCCTGTGAAACTATCCATTGACGATCATGCGCGAGGGAAGAAACAGACGTCTCAAGAGCAGGAATCTGAGAGTTTAACAACTCAACAGTTTCCTTGGCTTGTTTTAGCTCTTCTTTGTCAGACGCTGCTGCCGCCAAGGCTTCATTCTTTTCCGCTCGCGCAGCATCGAGCTCTTTCTTCAGGCGCGCAACCTCATTCTCTAATAAAGATTTGTCAGTGTTAGCCTGCGCAAGAGTTTGGTCACGCGCCTCTGCCTCCAACTCCAGGTCACGCGCCCGGCGCGCGTACTTGGCGGCATCCGCTTCTGCCACCTGCAGCTTCTCCCGCGCAGCTTGCAGCTCATGCCCGCGCTTCACAAAAGCAGCGTTGGCACTTGCCCGGTTCTCGCTAAGTTCCGCTTGGAGTTTCTCAGCCCTCTCTCGGGCATCAGAAAGATTCCAAGCTGAAACCTTAGCCTCTCGCTTGGCCTCCACAAGGGCATCACGCACTTTTATATAATCATTGCGAAGCTCTTGGGAGGCAGCAAAGAACGCAGACCCAGCAAAAAGGTGGTCATTAAGCAAGTCCACGCGAGCGCGTTCCTCTTGAAACTTCCTCTCAGCCGGAGGAACAGAGTGAGCCCAGAAGTCTTCACATACGCCCATTGATTGAAATGAGCTATCTTCAATGATATTCCAGCTCGGGCGGTATATGTGATCGGCTTCCTGCAAACACAAAGCAACGCAAAAGCAACGTTTTAGTCATCTAAACACTAATCTGGAAGTCCGCACAGCGGAGCAAAACAAACTTATACCTGCGGAGAGCCGGCATAAAAATCAGCGCCAGCCCCACGAGAAGAAGGCTGCGCCACGAAATCTCGTGGCGCTACAGGGCTTGCGCGGCCACCATCAGAGCCTTTAGAATTGACCTCCTCATCATCCTCTGTAACAGGTCTCTTCTCCTGCGACTTGGAAAAATCAAAAACAGTCTCACGAGGGCTGCGCGCAGGAGGAGGTGAGGGAGGTCTTGACGCCGTTAGATCAGCGCGTAAAATAGTCTCCTGCTCCTTAGTAATCCCAATGAGAGGAGATTCAGTGCTTGTTGGAGCAGGAGCAGAACTAACGGCGCCGGCGCCGGCGCCAGCAGTGCCACCAGCAGCTTGTGTGCCAGCTATAATTCCTATGAAAAAACCAACAAGGAGAAATGATTCATGACTTGATCTAAAGGAAAAAATCAGAAAATCAAAGCGCAATAAATACCTTGGCGCACCGCCGTCCGCGAATTGAGCATCACCATGAAGTCCATTTTTCCCCTTTTCGAGGGTAAAACAGGGGACTTCAAAGCAACCTTCGGCGCAGCCTCGGTACCTTGCTGCGCCTGAGGTTGAGCCACCAAAGTCGCCGGCTCTACAAACATTTGAGTGAACAAAGCTTCATTAATAACTCTATCGGAATCACGCTCATAAAACCACAAAATATAAACAAAGTATACCTGTTGGAGAAGATGAAACAGCAGGCGCAGCGCCGCTTCCCTTGTCCGCCGCGCGAAGAGATGAGGTGGCAGCACCATACCTCGTGTGGACGGGAGGATTGCCCACACCTCGAGGCAAAGAAGACGAGGAAAACTTGGAGGTAAATCCCTTGGTTTTCTCAAGTCCCTTCGCTTGGGTAGGAGGAAGATTCTGGGCAACAGGGGCATCATTTTTCTTCTGTTTTTTACTGGCCCCTGCGCCAGTTTTGCCTTTAGCTTTGCGCTTGAATTGTGGCGCCTCAGCTGCTTCCTCCTCCACCTCCTCTTCCGCAAGCTCCAACTCATAGTTCTCGAGCGCATCTACAATACGTGCAACAGAAATGTTAACCAAATTTGGTATTCTAAAGGCATAAGCATAAGTACAAAGGCTTACCAGGCGCATCGCTGTCAAAGCAAAATTCTAAATCGACAGGGATGAACATATCATCGAAGCCATCGGGGAAAGCAACTTCCCCAGCGCTCAGCGCGACAGAGCCGCCCTCCATATGCTCGTCATAGGCGGCGTGGACGTATTCCTTGCTTACTGCATAAAACAAGACAAATGATATCAGCAAAACGAATTATATTCGCGCAGAAATAATGCAATGAGCTAATAACTCACCTAAGCCATCAACATGGACGACAGGCTCAGTCGCGCTGTCGGTCCACCTCTTGCTCATACCAACCCCCACCAGCGCCTCCTCACAAATATTCTTGGCGGGGGATGGTTCAGCAGATAACTTGTTAACCCATGCGCCCGTTGGGTTCTTAAGAACATTCTCATCCGCGGGCGCAGAAGTGATCGAGCGCATGGTCATGCGGATGGGAATCACACCAGCCTTAATATAAAAAAATTTTTCTGCCCAGTCATGAAGGCTTTTGAAGGAAACAGTGCAGCACTTAACCTTCTGACTGCGCGGTATGAATGAGAACCAAGAATCTTGGATTTTTGGCTTGTAAAAATATTGAAAGCGCCGAGGTGTGGGCTCCTCGCGCTGAGGTTTGCACATGAACTCAAAATGAGTCATGCGCACTAGTCCACAAGGATGGACTTGGGATATGTGAATCCCTTAAAACTGAAGGAGCGCACCCATAAACCTTGTCGGAAGACGAAGGTTACAGTGAGTGAAAAAGTGAGAGTATAAAGAGATATAGCCGGTGGGCGGATCTGCCGCCGTTTGCCCGGTCACCGGGAGCAGACAGCTGTACTCAGGGAGAAAACCCTGAGAGGCGACGAGATTATCGAAGTCAGACGGTTTCAATTTGCAGGGAATCTCATCCCATCTCTTCACCTTTTTGTTCTTCCCCACCTCCTCTGACGAGGCCTCGGCAGCCCGTTTACCCTTGCCGGTCTTCTTCAAAGTGGACATAATCAACGACTTTACACGGCGTTTGCTGGGGGAAATTGTGGTGTTTGGGTTATCAGATATACAATTGTGAATCAAACAGTATGGTTACTTTAAGCACGGAAATCTGGAAGCAAAGGATAAAGGCTCTTAATCGGAATGAAAATTGAAGAAGAAAGAGCTCTGAAAATAACAATGAAGATGAAGAAAAAAACCACCCAAAAGGCTTGCTTTTATAGGCCCAGGAGAGAGAAAGAAACAGGTAATGATCAGAGTTACGCTCACGCGCCCCCACTCGCAGGTGCAGGCCAACATGAGCGCGACACGTGTTCTTGACACTGTATGAGGAGACATGAAAGGCCATTGTAGCACCTCGAGCACACGAAAAGTCTGACACATAACGTCTCCATCTCTGACGCATGTCAGCACCAACCAACCACGTACATGGACGATTCATTTCAACCAAAAGGATAGAATTTCGCGCAACTCACTTGTGAGAAATGAAAAAGAAAAGATAAACCCTATTAAAAAAGCAAACCATTAAGTCTAATATCTATCTTACCTCGCTCGCGCGAGACAAGACACACATTAGACTGGGAGGCTTGAAGAGGTATGCACCCGCCTTAACATCGAGCGGGGCGGGTCAACCCACAAGATATAGACAAGAGGCTTGAAATCAGGATGTCATGAAGACGCAAAGCCAAAACCTATGCGCGTGGCGCATATCACATATGCTCACGCATATCACATATGCTCACGCATCACATATGCTCACGCATATCGCATATGCTCACGCGTCATATATGCTCACGCATATCACATCTGCGCGTGGCGTATCTGCGCGTGGCGCATATCACATATGCTCACGCATATTACATATGCTTGCGCATATCACATCTGCGCATGAAACATCTGCGCGTGAGAATAAAGAGAAGACCTCGCGCATCCCCAGGATAGGCGCATATCACACATGCACACAATCAACCACGTCCTTATCCAAATCAGGATAAGGACAACCATGATTGTGCTCATCAGACAACCTTCCAGAAGGTATCCTTTAAGGAATAAAGAATATGCTGATGTTGACAGCTGCCAATGAAGGGTGGACAACTCAGCAAAGCCCATGTGCTACCACGTGATTGCACATGGGTCAGGTGAAATACCTTGGTCAGAGAATAATCAATGAAAAAGCACCAGGTGTCCTAAGGACACGTGGCGCGAAGCAATAGGAGGAGGCCAAAAAGACCCTAATTGGGTCTGAGCCCAATCATTGGAAACCTTAATACTATAAATACCACACCACCTCCACAGTGGGAGGTAAGCAAGAAAATATATTCTAAGTCCTTACTCACTTTTACATTCTTATCATCTTCTCCTACAATATCTTATTCTCACACCGGAGGGTTACCCCAAAGAGGACCCCTCTGTCCCTTTCTGAGGGGTAAGTTCACGGTGCTGCTCATTTTGTAGGTGGAAGAACTCATATTCCGGAAAACCATCGGTGATACAGCACACTCATACCCGAGGAATATAAGTAAGTCGATCCACGCTTCTTCAGTGGTGGATTCAAAATTTGTTGAATGTTGAATGAAAATGCAAGGTGGGTGGGATGGTTTAATATTATTTGGGTTTTGGTGGAGCGGATGATGGAGTCGGAGAGGATGATTGAACCGGAGATGGTTGGCGGTGGTGTGTAATTGTGGTGGGTATTGGTGGTCTGGTGGTGTATAGAAAGAGAGAAAGAAGGAAGATATGAGTTGAGAGAGAGAGAGAATTATAAATATGGTAATTTTTTTATAATTAATAGCCCCGTCAGCAGACCCGTCAACCGGTTACGACAACTAAGCAGCCACGTCACAAAAACTAACGGATGGTTAAGTTTCCGTTAATTTTCCACCCACATGCGTAGTTGAGATTATATTTTGCCATTTCGATAGTTGGTCCTTATATTTGCCAATGGTCATAGTTGGGATTATATGAGGCCAATATTCCTTATTTTTTTATAATAATGCTTCTAACATGCATTCGGTAGTCACGTTTATAGGTTACTAACACTTTATAATCTTATATTTTCTATGTTTACAGGAATAAAGGCTACAATTGTTAATCATCGTCTCAATATTTGATAGCATTCTTTGTCTCCTCACCCTAGTCTCCTCACGCTTATACAAGTTATGCTTTGAACTATCCTTAACCAAACGTGTTGGGTGCTTTGCCCCTTCCAAAACATCTCCAAAGCACCGTGCATACCGCCCCGGGGGCTCTATGGGGGCGCTTTGAGGGCAAAAATAGCTTGGACGATTTACGCAAAGTGCCTGGTGAGGTTGACTTTGATTCAAGCCAATAAAAAACAAGGTGGGGACACCACCACTACGCGTGATGTTAAAACTGATCAATTTGTACCAAATGATGCACAAAAGACCGTATAATGCATTTCTGCGATTCATAACTTCAACGCATTTGATACATGAACCCCCAAAACTAGAATTTAATATAAAAAACTTTGATTTCATACATGTTTTGGTGGACCTTATGTGTAGTGATACTTCACGAGTGAGCTAAGCCAACGTCAGTTTGCATGAGACTCAATTTTAGATGAGTCGGTTTTGGCTCAACTCGTTTGTTTGCTTAATTTTTAGTAAAGGTTGTTTGTGGCTCAACGAGCCAACTCGTTTATATTAAAACTAAATTTTAAAACTTAAGTAAATGCTAATATTAAAAATTAATATTTGGTCTCTAGTAAGCTTATGACCATGGGTATGTTTGGCATAACTAGCTGGTAGCTGTTAGCTGAAAGCTGGTAGCTGGAAGCTGGTATCTGTAGCTGGTAGCTGTAGCTTTTTAGATATATTTAGGTGTTTGACAGAGTAGCTGGAGCTTTTTAAATATATATTTAGATATTTGGCAGAGTAGCTTGAGCTTTTAATAAAACTAATTGGGTGCCAGCACGGTGCGGCGAAGTACGTGCGCAACTTGACATCAACCGCATAATTAGTGTCGGTACGTGATTGACTTGATATCGCATAACCCGAATGCAGACGTGTACTTCGTGCAAAGGCAGTAAGCGTGCAATCCGTGGCGAAAATCAAAAAATAAAGCTAAAATATACAGTAATTTCAAATAGATAATTTTTTAAACCAACCTTTTTTGATCTGAAACCCTTTCCGACCTGACACCATTTTAATCTGAAATATGTTTTGACCTCGCCTCTTTCGACTCAAAACCGTACCGACAAGAACCGAAGTAAATTAACCCTTTTTTATCGACTCACTCCGACCCTAATTTGGTCTTACACATGACCCGAGCTCGTCTGACTCGACTTGTTGCCAATCATAACCGGTAAAGAAGTATATCAATATCATACTTAAATTAAAGAGAATAAAATGCTCTTTTTTATGATGTAATGTGTTTAAAAAAATATTAACGTGTGAAAAAGTTATGGACTGTTAACGAGTCATGGGAGTAGTTAGTTTTGAATAAGGGTAAAATATGTAACTATTATATAAATTAACAAAAGTTGATTAAAGTTCAAGTACCAAATTGTAAATTCAATTGTTAAAGCTTATAGCTTTTTCTCAAACACTAGTAGTAGTAGCGTTTAGAAAAAGAGCTTTTTCTCCTAATATAAAAGCTTCAAGTCTATTGAACCAAACAAGGCTTTTTGTTAGATAGGAGCTTTTTTTAAAAAACTTGAAGCTTGAAGTCCCTAAAAGCTTCTAAAAACTCATTGCCAAACATACCCTATATGTCCATATTATGTAACCTTATTTAGGGTGCTTTGTGTGGTACTGATCTCGCCACAGAGCGGTTCCCTTTCTGATGGAGGGGGTGGTGCTACCACCCATACACCACACCATACTAGCAAAGTGTAACTGTGCTTGTACAAAGTAAATTTGGTGGTTGTTATAACCAGTGGCGGTCCTTTCTTTGGGCCAAACCGGGCCACAGCCTCACCATCTTTTTCGTTTAATAGTGTATTTTTTATTAGAAAAATTCCAAAAAAAATTATATTTATTAAGTTCGGCCCAACCATTTTATTTGAGTTTGGCCCATCCATGTTATTTGAGTCCGGGCCAACCAAGAAAGGTTAAAAAATAAAGCCCAATACAAAAAATAAGCCCGGATTTTGTTGGATGTAATTTCCATCTTAATAGGCTTGTAACGTGTAGATGACCGTGTCGGACCTATTGGGCCCGTGAGATTCATCAATATGTAATGGGTTTATGAGGTTGCAGTTAGGGTTTTATTATATTTGGTAATGTCTTGGCTAGCAAGTTAGGCTAGTATATATAAATCAAGTTTTTTAGACATTAGAAACACACACGAGATGCAACCGAGTTAGGGCTCATCTAGAGAAACACGATTTATGTGTAATTGAGGTTTTTGAGTTATATTTCCTCTATATAATATTGAGAGTTATTCAATATTAGTTGTTGTGTGTTTACGTTTGGTGAGTTATATCAATTCGTCCTTGAGATTTGAGTCTAGCCCATCCATATTATTTGTGTAAGAATGGTAATTAGAATGATTGAATTTAAATCTATATTATTGAATTGGTATTTGAGTTGATTGATTGAATATAGTATGTTTTTTATTGTTTGACCCAACCCGAACCGGATTACTATTACATTTCTCTCTCTCTCTCTCTCTCTCTCTCTCTCTCTATCTCACAACCAGACTCTTTGTATCCCCCCACCACAGTCTCTTCACCCTGCTTCCGTCTTGCTGCATCTCTGTGGTGGTCACTCCGATTGTTGCCAGGTTCCTTTTTGGAACCCTAGGTGGCGGTTGTGGGTGGTCATCGGTACGATTCACCCGATCGTTGCTGGGTTTTTCCGAACCCTAGGTCGCGTTTTTGGGTGGTCCGGTTCACCCCGATTGTCGTCGGGTTCCTTTTCTGAACCGGTGGTGGTCTGCTGAAGTGACGGTTGTCATAGTAATGCAAATTGGATTACATTGAGTTGGTTTCGTTTATAACGGTTATGATGATCATGTATCTAAGCCTATGATGATTCATTTTCTTATTCGTTTGAAGGTTAATTTAGATTTTCTTTTTCTTTTTTACTTTTAGTATGAGTTTTAATGAGGTTTGGTTGATAACGGGCCTTTTTGACTTGGTTTAGTTGATAACGACTATGATGATTGAACCCCACTGTTGTTGGGTTCCAATTATGAATCCTTGGTTACGGTCAATATATTGTTAATTGCTGGGATTGACGCGGGGGTGAAAAAGTTACATGATGTTGAAAGATCTTTACTTGATTCATAACAAGGCTACTATGATAACTTAATAAGTTGTGAACTGATTTGCTACAGAAGGTTGAGAGTGAAGGAAATAGGTTAAAAAACCTGTAATTGTGCAACTGGTAGCTCATCCAGTTCTTTGTGTATCAAAGTTCTTCGGTTTTGTGAGAAACAATTTGAATTCAGTCAAACTGGGAGGGTACTCTAAAAACCGTTGTGGGCCCTCCATATAATAAGTTCCATGAATCCCTATTCAAGTCCTAGAGTGAGTTTGTTGACCACAACGCAGGTGAGCCAGTTAACAAATTCAGTACCCATGTGTAGCCTTTTTGTTTAAAACCATGTACATGAGGCTCGAGCCGGTTGCAAGGCAGTATGCGATTTCGGCTTTGCACGGTCTGAATCAACTGCCACTTTTCGCTGTGGCGGTTGTCTAGCTGCACACATTTTATGATTTGATATTGAGGAATGCTACCTTTTACTAGCTGTTAAAGGCCACTACAAAGATAGCGAAGGTGTTATGTGTTCAACACACCCCCTACTCACAAGTTGGAAACTGAGATTTGAAATAATGTATATGTTTCTTTTCTTAGTTATTTGAAGTCATGTGATGTTGCTCTTGGTTTTTTTTTAAACTTTGGCATGTTGAAGACATAGGCGTGTTCATATAAAAGGAAATGATGTACACCTATTAAGGTTTTATAGTATATTATGTTTTGTGCAACATTCTCTTTGTTTGGCTAACTGCAGTTTATAGTTATTGTTTGGTGACAAGTTTTTTTTTTCTTGAATTTAAATTACTATAGTTTACACTTTGTGTATCACCTCACCCGCTTGCGGCAACGCGCGGGTTGAAAATCTTGTTATTTTCATTTTGAATCTTTTTTAAAACTTAAAAATAATTTTAGTTTCACTACTACAAAGTACAATCTCTTTGTTTAGATATACATATATTGAGAGCGATGATGATACAGTTAATATTTGACTTAAACTGATTCACCCATATATATTAATCTAAACTGATGATTGTATACTAGACCACTCGTTATGGTCTAACTAGCACTACCATATGAGCTTTTTTAAAGCCTTCAACATCATGCAAAGCAACGGAGGCGCCAAAAGCCAGGAAGGTTGCTCCTGTGCTCTTTTAACACAAAAAGAAGTCGGGGAGTGAATGAGGTCCATCACATTCCACCAATCACATGCCTCACCGTCACACATTTATTTTCTAATTAAATCATAGCACGCTTGTTAAATGATTGGTTAGTTAAAACCCATTGTCTATATAGCAGTAACATGATCGAACGTTATGCTTTTTTTAGTTATAAACCTAGAGGTGCACAAACCGGTTAATTTAAAAACCGGATAGAGATCAACGGTCAAATAACCGGTTAATTGGACCGGGTACTACCTAGTTTAGAGTCAAGAAACTCCTACCCGGTATAAACCGGTGTTTGGGTATAACTGAACTGGTTAACCGGTATAAAAAAACCTTCAGGTTAAATTGGGTACTAATCGATTAGGAAATCGTATAGAAACCGATTAACCTGGTAGGATGTGCCCCTCCATATACACCTATCGCCAGATATATATATATATATATATTAAAAACCAACTTTTGACACACTCACAAAACTTACTATTCATCAAAACATTAAATATGAATCACAAATTTTTTAAATTTGATAACTAGACGGTTATTCACGTAGACTCGCCGTAGTAACGTCTAGGACTGACAACTTTAGGGTTTTACCGATCTTTTTGTTTAGTTTCAGTGGTGTCACAAATGTAATTGAAACCGATTGAATTCACATAGACTCCCCGCGTTTTGTTTTAGTTCTGATACCGTAACGAAAACCGAACGTATGCCGATTTTTTAGTTATGGTATCGTAACGAATGTGACGGAAACCAACCGGATTTGCGTAGACTCACCACCTCAACGCCCGAAATCGACAATGGTCGGTTTTACCAGCACTCGAGTTTTACCGACCGAAGCCACCTCCATTGGTCTGTCTCAATTTTTTTATATATATTTTTGTTTTATAACACATGTAACCGAAACAGATTGAGTTTGCATCGACGTACTGCTTCAACGTTTTGAGTTTTAGCACTGGTATTTATAAAATTAGAATAAGAATAACGATAAAAACATTATTCCAGATTTTTGATAATATAAATAGGCTAAAGGAAGCAACAAGAGGCATCGCCACAGCCACTTTGACCAAAGCAGAAGAATCATTTCATTTCCGTCAACGAAAACCGTCGCGATGAGTTCGGCAGCTCGTAGAACCGGCGGACTATTCGAAGGACTGTACAAAGTCATCATGCGCCGTAACTCCGTTTACGTCACCTTCGTCATCGCCGGCGCTTTCCTCGGTTAACGGGTTAGGGTTTCCGATCTATATGCCCTAATTTCATTTCATTTCATTTCTATACTGTTAGCTTATTATTAGGTCTGATTGTTTAAATATTTGTGTCTCTGATTGCTGCTAGTAATTGAATTAAGGATCTGAGTTGCTACTTTGTTCGTTGTTTTTACCTAGATCTAGATAATAATAATAATAATAATAATAATAATAATAATAATAATAATAATAATAATAATAATAATAATACTCTATTTGATCATGAGTCTCTTTTAAAAACACGAGCTCGGCCGTGTATTATTTGTTAATAAATTTAATAATATTTTTATATTTAAACCTTAAACGAGTCTAAGATCGAGTCTATGTTCGGCTCGAGCTCGGCTGTGTAGTGTGAAATTAGTACATAGAAGTTCGAAAGTGCTAAAATTTAAGAATACACAAGGCTCGAGCCCAGCTCGGGCTCGATAACTAAATGAGCTTTATTTGAGGGTCGGCTTGCTTCGATCTTTTTATTGATCGGATGTTGAGTAGCTCGCGAGTGGCTTGGCTAGTTTGCACCTTTAGTTAAAGAAGATAAATATCTGTCTTAACATGCATCTGTTAGGAATACATTTAACTATCAATTTGTGAATTTACAAAGAAAAAAATTACTGGATTACGTTCTGTTGATTTAATACTGGACGTGCAAAGTTGTATTTAAGTTTTTATTAACCTATTGAGAAACTGTATATGCAGGATCTTGAATATTTGATTTTTTTCTTAGGAAAATTATGTGGCTTGTTTAGTTTTGGGGATAACCATAAGGTTATGTAGTTTGAGATAGATAATTGTTAGGACTCTCCCGTAATTGTTGGGTTTTTTGGCCCAATAAGCTCAAACGGAAACCAAACCGTTAATAACAGTTTGGTTTTGGTTTACAGTTATCAAAAACTGTTACTAATGGTTCTGTTAAAATTTAAAAGCCATATAAACCGGACCTTTACCACCCCTTATAATCATAGTAAAGGTTCAGAAACAAACATAGTGGTATTGTTAGTTTAATTTTGAATGTAATTGCTTCTTGAAGTATTTTATAATGTTTGTTAATCTACTCATGGAGCTGTGTGGATTTACATGTTACAGGCGGTGGACTATGGAGTTCATAAACTCTGGGAGAACAACAATATTGGGGTAATGTTTACTGTTTACACTTTTGTTAAAAAGCAGACGAGCACTTTCTGAGTGTTTGGATAAAGAAAACTTATGCTTATCTGCTTATTTGATGATGAAACAAGCTGTTTTCAATAAGCATTTTTGATATTGCTTATTGAAGACCGATTATGTTAGTCAAATCTGAATGAGCGCTTGTTAACACATTGTCAATTGTTATGCAGAAGCGGTATGAGGACATTCCGGTTCTTGGACAAAGACCAACTGAAGAATGAACGGCTTGCACTAGTTGATTATCTTTTGTGATTGTTTTGTCATCTTTTCAAGATCCTAGAAGAGAGGCCATATGAATCTTTTTAATAATTATGTATTTTGGTTCATGTTATAAGATTGCCCATTATGGCACCAAATTCACTTAATGTTCAATTTTCCGAATGCTTTATAAACCTTTTGGGCCATGGATTGAACCCAAATTACAAGTTTCAAATTGGGGATGAATTGGATATTTATATTTATAGCCGGCTAAGTGTGCAAGTCAGATGAATTGGATAACTAGTAAAAGAAGCAAAGCTAAGAGTGGTTTTTAAGTTCACAATTTTTTTATTATTTTTTTGGCTTGTTTTGACAAAATTTTGGGTCAACATGATAGCTATAATTTTGAAAAACAAAAAAGTACCAAACTGACTGGTTTTAGTGACTTAATAAGACTTGTCTGAACCATTTTTTAAGTTTGTATTGAAATAATAAAAATGATTATAGGGATTCATTCTTTTGAGAACCATAGAAAATTTAGGGAAGTGTAAGAAATGCATAAAACATGCGTATCTGGTGCATTAATGATTGAATGAGATAGTGGGTAGGCGGGTATGCAAATGACTTTTGCATGATATAATAAAGCAAAAGATAGGAAATGCGTTATGCGGTTCTTACAGTTTTCAACATTTCTTACATTTCTTTGTTCTCATTTGAATGCCAATCTTTTTGAATATGGTTGGTTTTAAGTTTTAAATCGCTAGCTAAAAAGGTAAGCCATCGAAAATTGATTCGTGAACCTACCGTAACAATTTCAAATCGACTAAAATTGTTGACTTGCTTCGTTTTGAACAATTCAATCTGTTACAACATTTTAAATGACTCAATCGGTTACAACTTACGATGGTATATGTCATATGACACCACTTAACTAATATATTAATTTTAATACTTTGGGTTAAAATGTACTTCATGCATCATGACAAGAAAACCAAATAACGAAGGCAAATTGAAACAACCGTCATAGAGGACGTGGTGGGAGCTCACAAGGGTAGTGAGTAAGTGCGGGTTAGGCGAGTAGAGCTAGATGGGTGCCCCAAGTGAAACGGGAAGCAAGAGGGTTGGAAATCGAGTTATGTATCCCGGAAGATACGAGGGTGGAAAGGGGGTAGGAAGGTGAGCTAGTACACCGCCCTGTCCAAATTTGGTTAAGTTGAGTAGAATTGAGTTGAAATAGATGACACAATATTATTGGTTGACTGATGAAATTGATGTTGGTTGTAGCAGGTGTCTTGTCCACCCTAACTGAACTGAAATAATCAAATCAATTAAGAAATTGATATTTTGGTCATGTTTATTTATAACCAAGTTTCACGATTTGATTATGGTTTTAATTAGGAGTGTAAATTGCGTTGAGTTGACATATTGAATTGTTTACCCCAAACACAACCCGTATTTTTGTTTGTGTCAAACCATCAACCTTAGCCCGTACACATTTAAGACCGTGTAGTTCGAACATGATCCGTTTCTCCAAACATGTCAAACATGATAACATGTAACAATCAATTGTAAACATGTTAATCAGGTTGGTGGGTTGTGAAATTTTTTTTAAACAAGCCATAAACAGTTTGTAGGTCGACATGCTTAAATAGGCAGACCTAACACACACAAGACCTATGTCATTAAACAGGTCAGCCTGATTCGCCTGAACACCGCCCGGTTATTAAACGAGTCAAATATGACAACCAAACATGTTCAAAAATTGCGACCCCTGGTATTAGTGGTTCGGTGAAGGACATTGTGCACCAAATCCAAACCTTAACTCAGCATCTAAAGCCACATGCATATACTAATGCCTCTGAACATAATATAAATCAAATGGATCACTTTTATAAAATTTGTAGGGAAAATCAGAAAGATCACCAACTGATTACATACAAGTAATTTCATTCACTTTTGACTGCATTGTAGATATGCTGCACGAATAACCACGATGAACGGAAACTGATCGTAGCAAGCATCAGGAAGAACACATAGCAGAATAGAAAATTGTAGCAAAAGAAGAATGTTGACTGCATGAACCCATTCATGTTTGACCTTGAAAAGTAGTAAACGCAATACCCGAACATAAAGATAGCAACCGAGCCCCCACGCCATATGGATCTATCACACAAAGTCAAATAATCAAGATTTAAACATTTCAAAAAAATAATTCTTTTTGGAAGTACAAATTGTTTAAAGTCAAAAACTTTCACATGCTTTTCAAAATTACAGTGCTATTGACGATAAAAACGTTTTTTTTTTCTAAACTTTTGGGAACTCATAAGAGAGATTCAATTTTTAATTTCATACAAATTTGCTCAAGTTTTACAAAAAGATTCATGAAATGTTCAAATTTCTACCAAAATGGTCCAAGTGGACACATTTTTGGTATTAAAGTTATTCTATAATTCGTATCAATTTTGCATTTCGTCGGTACCATGTTTGACCAGAAAACTCAAAAGTTAACTCTTTAACTTCAAAAGGAGGGTGTATTACAAATTTCACAGGTTTCCTTAATTTTCAAAGTAAAGATCTACACTTTGATTTTTAAGGTCAAACATACGGAGTTTCAAATTCTGATTTATTATGAACTCTTGAATGTTTATAGAAAAAGATCGACAATGCATTGATATTTCTAAGAAAATCTTTTCTTTAAATTTATTCAATCAACACCAATATAGATTGAAAAATGAAAAGTAATCCATTTGACAAAAGAAAAGGTCAAAGTCAACTTGATAACATACCTCCACCACCACTGATGATCTTCCACCGCCAACTGTATGTAAGTCAACCCGACACTCAAAAGTGACGTAAGCACAACCAGAAGAACAAACGTCAAAAACACAATACTCGGTAAAGTCAAGACTTTATAACTCCAAACCGTTGCATACACATTATGCAATTCAAGAACAATCGCACTAAACGATAAAAGGCCCGTGATTAACATTTGACCAGGAGTCTTCCTTAACCAACTCAACATAGGAATCTCTCTCGGTGAAACCTTTGTAGCAGAAGGTGCTTGAAACTTTGACCTTAAACGGTATCCCATAATCCCACCAAACGCAAGCAGAGGAATTGCAATTATTGTGTATGCAAGAATGATCACCATTATTGTGCCGAATGGGAGTGCGGTTGTAGCCCCAATTGATATGGAAATTGTATTAAGAATACAAATTGTAATAAAAAGTGGTCCAATGAAGAGAATTCCAGATAAAAGAACACATTGTTCCTGCAAAAATTTAATATATATAGCCTGATGAAAAGTGTACAACCAAATAAGTTTTATTTACAAGCAGAAGATGCGTCTCTATCATATGTCTTACGTATCAACCTTTTTATCAAGTAAATGTTTCATAATCCTTCATCTATTTGGTTGTTTTTACATATTAGCCTCCTACAGACCCAAATTTTGACCAAGAAAAACACACATTTTGAGTGGACGTGGCAAATGGATGGGTCAAGTCAACGATATATTTTTTTCTTTTTGTGTTAAAACGGGTCAGCATACGCTGGGTTGACTGGGAACACTTCTTGGTCAAAAAAATTAAAATTTTGATCATCGATAAAGAATCTGATATAATTTTAGAAATATCATATTATTTCAGAAAAATCCGGCTTTTAATAAGAAAATAATTAGGAGGTTTTAGGAATTAAAAATACTCTGGCCGACTTTAACCCGTTTCCATTACCGCAATTTTTTTTACAGTTTGACTCGTAGACCAATTCATAGGTAAACGATCTTCATTGCCACCTCTAACCAAGATTGGTATGGCATTTTGGAAGTTGAAAATCAGTTTATTTGACCATAAAAGTCAACATCCATCAAAGGATTATAAACTTGTTATATATGTTCTAGAGTAAGAAAATTACTTACCCAACTGGTTTCGTAGAATTGGCAAAAGAAAGAAGTAGCAGTGTATCCAGCTACCGGGGCAGTAAGAATAGAAAACACCACGAGAGAAGTTGAAATAACTCCACGACCGTATGGATATAAGACCCCGAAAAAGGCCAAAACGAATAACAAGCAAAGGCTGTAGAAGACATAAATATTATCAAAAGTTAAAAGAAACAATTAGGTATATGTTACAATTGGTAATCACACACACACACACAAACAATAACAAAGATGCCAATTTTGACTCATTTGTGCATAAATGAGTTGATTTGTGCCATGTTTTATCTCCAACATGTTAAATGGGCCAAATCATCATAAAAATAGTTAAAAAGAAAACAAGTCAAATAGTCGAAGACCCCCAAAGTGTGTTTTCAATGCAAACATCAGCCAAAATTGCTTTATGCAGTAAACTTATGAATGGGTAGATTTGTTAAATTTAGACCTGTAAACAAACCAAACGTTTAGTGAACCGTTTGTAAACGGTTGAAAGTTCGTTTTTTTTAATAAATGAACGAACAAGAACATTTTGTGTTCAGTTATTTAAACGAACGAACACGACAAATGTCTCGTTCATTCATTAATGCTCATGAATGTTCGTTCGTTAATATTTGTTTGTTTACGTTCATTTAGGCTCATTAGTTGATATTTGTTTAAGTTTGCTCATGTTTTATTCGTTTAAATCTTTTAGGTCTACTATCATGAAAATAAAAGATCACGTATTACAATTTAGATTAGTTTTATTAATTTTTAGATGTTCATGAACTGTTCTTTTTAACTGTTATTGAATGAACATAAACGAACATTAGCACATTCATTTTCTTAACGAACGAACACAAACAAGAAAAAACTGCTTGTTTAAATGTTCGTGCTCGATCATTCGTTCATTAAAGTTAAATAAACGAACATTAACATGTCCCGTTTGTGTTCGTTTGGCTTGTTTACATTCCTGGTTAAATCAGCTAAAAGGGAAGCAAGTCAAATGGTCAAAAGTTACCCGTCATGTATTTTTAATGCATAAAAACCTACTAATTATTTTAATCATAAGGTTACATTCTTATAGAAATAATATAAGTTTGTATAATATTTGACATCATAAAAAAATCAAAACTTTTGACAAAGTGTTCAAGTCAACTCAACCTAGCCCGACTCATTCGAAGTTACCCGTTTTGACTTACATGGTCAATAACTGAGTCCCGGTGCCCAAAATACCGCAAAACAAAGCCATTCGTGATGGACATCTAAACACATCACCATGAACATACTTCCAACCGACTTCTTTATCTTGTTCTTCATCTCCACTAGAAAATCTAAAAATAAAAAACCAACAAAATTATAAAAACAAAAACAAATAAAAGAGTTTCAAATTCAAATTAACTTCTTTGAAAAAGTACCTTTTTAAATCATTCTTCAGGTGTCGCATAAAAAGCAATATAAGCAGTCCCAACAAAAGCACAATAATCACCACACTATTAATAAAAGAAAACCAATGAATTTGCCGTTGTGTCGGCAACAATGAAGCTTTTGAATACTTGTTCATCCTGTTATTATACTTGCTTGTAGTCGAATTCCAATTTATCGAATAAGTAAACGTTACATCAATTTCAGTTTTGTCAGTTATATCCACAGCATGATTTGGGTCACTAAACGCACGTATTTCAATAACCTGATCACCATTGTAAAAGCATCGAACTGAACATGTTTGAACAAATTATAGGTGGGTCCTGACCCGTCACCAGCCCAACTGTTATCTTCCATCTTTCCGATAAATCCCCAAAGTGGAAGATTGTCGTAATACATTTGGAAGTAATATTCAGCTTTGATAGCGGATTTAAACTTTGTTATTTCGTCTAGTTTAAGGTTCTTGTTACATAGAAGTTGGTCAACTTTGTCTTCACGGAAGTTTAATGTGTATAAGGTGTTGGTCAACCTATCTCCATTTAAAACTTCCCCTAGTGTTTCCTTCTTTGGGATCACTTTATCTGCAAAAACATTAAAGAACATGGATTAAAGATATCAATTATATTATTAATTAGGGGGTGCTAAACAGGTTGTGTTCACGGGTCCAACCTGACAAGAACCTGAAAATCTTGTTAAACATATGAACCTGTACACAGAAGATATAAATGGGTTGACACGAACACGATCCGCTTAACCAAAATTATTCATTTCACATATTAATACTTTAAATTTGCATTCTTACAACAAAATAAACAAATGTACATAAAACAATTACAGTTTAATTATTTAATCTAATGCCAATTTCTTTTTTGGGTTTTAAATTTTGGCATCAGATACCCAACACATTTAATGTATGAAATAAAACACATTTGTAATAATAATAAAGGCTTAAATGGATCAACCCGTGAACCCGTCGGGTAGACACGAACGCGAACCGTGAAATAGTTTCAATATAAAAGATTAAATGATGACCATCTATTATTATGAGCCCGGGTGCTAACCTGGTTTGCAGAATGGCAAGTCATAATATTGATATGTTTCACTGCAAAAGATAAAATGAAAACAATCTTTAAGACAAACTTACACAAACCCATATTATAACTCTTGCAGTATATTGGTATTCTAACAGATCACTACAAGTTACAAAACATCTCCAGTTATCCATAAATCATGAAATCGAAATCCAAAAAACGAAAGCTCAAAATATGAGTATGACATTAGTAATTTCCCAACAAGTTTTTTCATGCTTATATACTACACAAATATTATTTGCTTTCCAATGACATAAAAATGCAAGCTTGGTGCTATCAAAATTCATGATATTTCTAGTCTATCACTCATACAACAACAACAACCATACCCAGTAAATCCCGGAAATAGGCAAAGGTATCAGTAGGGTCTCGGGAGGGTGGGATATCCCTCGGGCTGCTTCCAGTAGGACCCCCGACTCCAAAGCATTCTAGTCTATCACTCATCATATAGTTAAATGCAAATATGCAATTATCCACAAATCTTGTCAGTTGAAATCTTAAAGCAACTAACTTGACCTTCAAAAGTCAAAATATGTAACCCCTACATAATGATCAACCAAATTCCCATATGGGTATTCTTATATTCTACAAATTTTGACCAAAAAACCAAAACCCACATCGTATTTCCACACATTTCATCAAATTAATAAAAAAATTCTTTCAAAATAAGCAAAATTAGACTACAATTAATGATTTTTCTTCTAATTAAAACACATAATACTAACCTGGGATTGTTCAATGGGCCAACAATGTTGGCAAACAAAGGTACATTATCACCTACACTGTACCGATGATCAAATGATGAAGCTTTAATTTGGGGGGGAATTAAGTTTAGGGTTATTAACAGCAGTAAAAAGTAACTAATTAGGGCTGATGTTTGGCCCATAATAGATGGCTGGATCAATAATTTGGAGGAAAATTAACAAGATTGAAATGGGTTTCAAGAAAATTTGATGGATTCGTGAAGAAATTGGGGGAAAGGGTAACTGTGATCTGCATGATTCCAAGTGGTCAACTAAGTTGGTCAAAATCTGTTGGTGATAGTCAACGGAGAATTAGAAGTTAGGTTAACTTTAGGGGTGAAAATGAGCTTAGCTCGAGCTCGAATCATTTCGAGCTCCTTTTTAAAATTTGAGTTTAGCTTGTGAGATGTTTTTTAAAGCTCGAGCTGGCTTGGTTAGACTTGTTTATTATATACTAGTAATTAAATTATGCATTTTTAGTATATAATGTGTTGAGTCTAACATTAAACGAGCTAAGCTTGGTTTGAGCTAGAATGTAGTGCCTTAAACGAGTTAAAGTTTGGCTTGAGCTTGGGTGTGGAGTGTGTAATTATGCATAGAAGCACAAAACAGTTAAAACCTAAAAAAAATCACAAGGTTCGAGCTTTGACTTGATAGCTAAACGGGCTTTATTTGAGGCTCGACTTATTTCGAGTTTTGTATTGATCCGATCTTGAATAGCTTGAGAATGACTTAGCTCATTTGCATGTCATTCGGCATATTGGCATTTGGTTTCAATTTTCTAATGCATTTTCACCAAAAGGTACAATGCAAACAATAGTAATAAACCCCCTATTTATGTGTAATATTTCATCCAGTCGTTTCTGGACCTTATCTAAAGTTGTTACAACTTACATGAGATAACTCACTTGAAATGATGCTAAGGGTATATAATCTATAGTAGCATGTATGCAGAGAGAGTAAGAGAAGAAAGGAGGTGAAAGCAGAAGTCCATTCTTCAATTGACGACACCAAATGTTAATGTTGAAGTATCGGTTGTTAAAATTCACTTTTACAAGAGTTTTGTTTTTAAGTTGTCCCCAACTTGCTAGCAAAAAGGAAGACGTGGCTTGTGAATCATCA
The DNA here is from genome assembly GCF_021521415.1 of Bidens hawaiensis. Taxonomy (NCBI): domain Eukaryota; kingdom Viridiplantae; phylum Streptophyta; class Magnoliopsida; order Asterales; family Asteraceae; genus Bidens; species Bidens hawaiensis. The sequence goes on along the minus strand of NW_027492994.1, from coordinate 252,995 downwards.
TCGAAGACTTAAAAAAATACAAGTATTGTTTGAATCATCATCCAAGACTTTTTAACAATACATGTATCGTAACAAAAATGCTATGTTATGTTAAATGAGGCGTGTCCGACAAGGCCTCTTAAATACAATTATTGAATCCATGCACGACAAATTTAACTAAACATGTTATGTGACATGCGTATTGTTTAACACAACTTGTTAGATATCTTACACTAGTTATACACATTTAGATATCTTGAAAACAGTTAGACACATTGTTAGTTGTCATTAATGTGTCGACATGTTTATAACCAAAACCTGTTTATCCCAAACACTAACTCATCTTACTTCGTGCGGTGGATGAAACAAGACTACTAGTTTAAAAATAAGAAATATATATATATATATATATTACATTTTAGGCTTTTTTTTTTCCTTCTAAAAGATCCAATAAGGCCATGTTATTGGATCAAAAGCCCAAAGTGGTAAAAAGATAAGGAAAATTCTAATTCTTTAGTAAATCAAAACTTACTTATGAACTTACTTAAAAACTAGAAGCAAAATATATACATTGGATAATGAAGAGTTCTTACTTGAAAATTTTGGTAACATATTTGTTTTGATGGGTCATATATGTTCGACGAGTCATAGTTATAGAAATTAACAAATCCATGTATGTTCTTATATCCAGTGTCTTAGGAAATTGAGTATAAGTTAAAGCTATAACAAGTCCACGAGACCATGATAGATTGACAGTACATTTGTGGGCTACAATAATTCGATAAAATTATGAATAACACAGTAACATTTGATAAATTCTGTATGTATTTGAATTAGATTTTTGAATCTTTTGTTTGAAATAAATTTGCTATAGCTTTTTTATTATTAGTGTAATTATTTTGACCGATTTTAACAGATTCGTTTTAACCGACCTGTTTCTGGATCCATCACTGTATCTATAGCAAGAAATGCAAACAAATATTCAAATCAATAAAGCACCAAACAAAATAAGCATCAAGTCCTAAAATAACTATTATTAGAACACAAGGTTTGCTTCTCAATCTTTCCTAGGCATACAACCTTAAACATCAATTCATATACTAAGGCGAAACAAAATCAATTTCTATGTCTAAAGAGTCGATTTCAATGTCCAACTCAAGCTTGTTTGCCGCCCCGACTTCTATCTTTCATACGATTTTCCTACACAAAATCCAAACAATATTTATCAGGACGAAAAAGAAACAAGCTATTTATATTAAAAGCTAAGAATTGTTAGAAACCCGTTGTTTGAGCATGCACATTCGCCTGCGTCGCCTCGCTTTAGTAGCCATCGAAGTAGCAAGTCCTGTGGTCTGGTTGATTCCACCACTAAGCATCCCCAAAGGCACCATGACTGGCACACTAGTTATAGTTGACCAATGACTTACATCTTTCTTACGATTTTCCTACATGCAATTCAAGAAATATTTATCATGACCAAAAAAGAAACAAGCTATCTATATTCGAAGCCGAGAATTGTTACAAACCCGTAGTTTAAGCATGCGCATTCGCCGACGTCGCTTCGCATTAGTAGCCATCAAACTAGCGAGTCCTATGGTATGGTTGGTTCCACTACTAGACATCCACAAAGGCACCATGACCGGCATGCTAGTGATTGTTGACCAATGAGAGCCTAAAGAAGCACCTAAAGGAAAAAAAATATTCATTATATACACAATCTTTTCGTTTTAATAACATAACATGATTACTTTATATTAATTTGAAATTTGAAATATAAATAGATCTACAATATACATATACCTGTCACATGTGATAAAAAACTGTTATTTGTATCACGTGCTATGCTGTTATGTTGTTGAACCACTTGTTGGGGTTGTGGTGGGGCTTGCACTACACCCAAACCGATCAAAAGCTCTTCGAATGTCATCTCACCAAAGTTACTTTGTTGTGAGAAAGTTCGATTGTTGATATTTGAAAAGTTGGTCACATTTTGTGGTTCTTGAACTTGTCTTTGTGTTTGGTGTGGTTGGATATCCTGAAAAATGCCATTCAAAGTTTCTAGGGAGTTATCGAGTTGTAAGCTTGTGTCTACATTTCCTAGGCTTTGAAGTTGGTTATCACCCACTTGTCTTTGTGTTTGGTCTAGTTGGATATCATGCAAAATGTCATTTAAAGTTTCTAGAGAGTTATCGAGTTGTAAATTTATGTCTGCATTTCCTAGGTCTTGAACTTGGTTATCTCCCGCGTCAACATAAGCCAAATACTTTTCAATGGTCATTGACCTCAAGTCTTCCAAGTGTGAGTTGAGAAGCTCTTTTCCACATTGTCTTTTTATGGGTAATTTTTTCAACACCTGACAATTACATGTCACTTTAGAGTTGGAAACAAGTTTATTAAGCTATTGAAACAAGCCAAAATGATTGCATGAAACACAAACCAAACACCCGAATTATTAACGAATGAGGGAAATTCGACATTAACTTATGTTTTTTGAACATCTATTAATCATAAATGATGACAACTTCTATAAAAGTCTGACGTTTATAAACTTTTAAAATATCATATAAATACCCAGTTGAAACGTAAGTTATAATATATAATCCTTGAATCTATCTAAATTATCACATTCATTGATTTCGTTAAAAATAATTAAGAGTATTACTATTCTACTCGTATTCTCTCAACACTTTAAAATTTCATACTTGCCATAACACAACACAACACAACACAACATTCAATTCTATATATGATATCAACTAGGGATGTCGATCATAGCGGGTTGGCTTGTCGAAATTCTTCAACCCTAACCCAATCCATATATATATATATATATATATATATATATATATATATATATATATATATATATATTCATGTTGTGTCGTGTCGACCCATTTAAATTCGTGTCATTTTCTGGTTGTGTTTCGGGTCAATCGGTTTTATATTCATTTATGAATATGAGTAATACATAGAGACTTAGTAACAATTTAAACAATTAATTATTTTTAGATTCATATAAAAGATGTTAGTAATTTGTGATATATTTAATTGCATTTGTGTATTTATCTCTCATTCTTAACTAACAAACTTGGTTTACATACTTAGGTAGGGTTTGGTATACAAGAATGATAGTGAGAATGGAATGATAGTGAGAATGGAATGATTCATTACATGGGAATGGAAAAAGTGGTGTTTGGTTGCTCAATGGAATTGAATCATTCATTACACATGGAATCTCATTCCATTAAAACCATTCCTTCTCACCCTCTTCTTTTTTTTCATTTCATTCCTCCTTCACCCTACTTCCTCAACAACACCACCATCACCTAACAATGACCACCACCACTACCATTGTTGCCACCACCACCCGACCGCCACCGTTGTCGTTGTCACCACCGCCGCCGCCGTCACCACCGCCACCACCGTCGCTGCCGCCGCCCTACCATCGCCATCACTACCAATGCTATCATCGCTTGACCACTGCCACCCCCACCACCACCGCCCACCACCACTGTCGCAACCGACACCATCATTTTCGTCGCCGGAGCTACCACCATCGCTATTGCGGTTTTTTTTTGTAAAAAAAATATTTGTTGATAGGAGTGTTTTTATTATTTTTATTTCATTCCTACAATTTTTTTTTGATACCAACAACATAAAGTAATAATTCATTTAATTCCCATAGGTTAACCAAATAAGACAAAGGAATGGTAATGATTCATTTCATTCCCTTGTTCATTCAATTCCTTTTCCCATTCCATTCCCCCTTCATTCCATTACCTCCAACCAAGCATACCCTTAGTTCAAGACAAGAACAAACGAATGATAATAATTACAAAATCGACATTTAGTACTAATAAAATAAAAATGTTGGAAGTGAAAAGTAAATAAAAGTAGTTTAAAAAGAAATTAGTTTTACTTATAGAAGTGAATAGATATATGAAAAATTAAAAAAACTAAGTATTTAATTTTAGAATTTTGCAACTTTTATCTATAAAATTAAAATATTAACTTCTTTATAACTCTTTAAACGGGTTAACAGGTCAACCCGTTTTTAACGGGTCGGGTTCAGGTTGACCCACTTTTTAAACAGGTTGGGTTCGGGTATAACCTGTTTAAGATAACAGATTGTGTCAATCAGCCTAAAACCTATATTTTTTTGTGTCGGGTTCAGGTCGTGTTTCGGATCGTATCAAAAACTGCCGCCCCTAATATCAACCACATTCAATTGGGGCATTTGTTCCCTTGAATATTCAATTTGGTTAAATAAACAAAAGAATCATTTGGTTAGTTAAATAAAAAATCATTTGGTAGTAACAAGATGTCAGATAACACTTTATGTTTGGTTGGAGATAATAGAATGAAGGGGGAATGAAATGAAAGAAGGAATGTCATAGACAAGGGAATGAAATGGATCATTATCATTCTTTTGTCTTGTTTGGTTAATCTATAGGAATGAAATCAATTATTAATTTTTATTGTTTGGTATCCAAAAAAATTGTAGAAATGAAATACAAATAATAAGAACACTCCTATTCCAAAATACTTTTTAACCCCCCCCCACCCCCCAAAAAAACCCTACAATGGCGACGGTGGTAGCTCCGGCGACGAAAATGGTGGCGGCGGTGGTGATGGCGGCGGCGGCGGCGGTGGTGGTGTCGGCGGAGTTGGGGGTGGTGCCAATGGTAATGGTGGTGGTGGTTGTTAGGTAGTAGTGTTGTTGAGAAAGTAGGGTGAAGGAGGAATGAAATAAAAAAAAAAAGAATGGGGGTGGGAAGGAATGGTTTTGATGAAATGAGATTTCATGTGTAATGGATGATTACATTCCATTGAGCAACCAAACACCACTTTTTCATTCACACGTAATGAATCATTCCATTCCTACTGTCATTCATGCATACCAAACGCTACCTTTGTCTTTTAAAATAGTGATAGTTCAAGTCCCGTAATAATTAAAAAGTATTTACATATAATTTAAAAGTAGAGCTAAATAGTCGGTAATTTGTCGTTATAAAAAAATAATAGGAAAAATCAATTTAATTCAAGTTTACTTCGTGTAAAAAACAAACAAAAGGACAATGGAAACAAAATAAATAAATAAAAATCATTTGTTGTAATAAACAAATGAATCAAATTCGTGCTTTTCAAGAAAAAAAAATCAAATTCTAAGTATCCTAAAATAGCGTCCAATAACAATATTGAAAGAATTTTAATGTCCAACAATTAATAATTAAAAAGAAAAAAAAACAAATGGAACCAATAGATTAGAGATGCAAAACAAATCAATTTAGCATAAATTCTAGTTTCCAACTAAAGACAATGGAACCTTTTACACTAGCATATGGAAAGTAACAATTCAATTCCACAACATATGCGATTCAATGAAAATTTAACTTACATGTTTCAACAAAAAAAATCAAATGGGAACCAATAGATGTGATTCGACACAAGAAAACTGTGATTTAATAAGAATTTTCTAAATCAGTGCAATCGAAGTAACAGGCGAAATGAAATCAATATTTTTTACCTTAATTAAAGGGTGTGACGGAAGCAAGTCAGAGCAGAATCAGTAACATCCATTTCGGTTGAGAAACAAAATCCCAAAATTTTGTAAATGATGTTGAAAACTAATAAATACAAAGGTTAAGATGTAATACTTTTAAAGGGATATAAAATTGTTATAAGCTAAATATATGATATCTTATTGCATTGAGTTTCAAGGGTAAAGCTAAAATGTAAAGGGAGAAAAAAAAAAAAAAAAGAAGTGTGATAAAGATTTGTGAAAAAAAAAACCTTTCAAAACAAATAATAAAAAAATCATAATTCAAAATATAAATAAAAAACAAAAAATTATAAAACTAAAAGGTTTCACCAGTCATTTCCGTTAAAAAAACGACGAAAAAACACAATAATGAAAATAAACAATAAACATAATAATATATAAAAAAAGAAACAATAGATTGCAAAATATAACACAATGACGAACAAAATATAACACAATATTAAAAAAAAGACGTAATGTCAAGGAAAAAATACACAATTAATTACGAAAATAAAAACAAAATATAATGATCTTTTTTCCTCAACTTTTTTTTTGAGAATGAGGAGACGGTAGAACAATTTTTGTGTTTTTACTTTTTTCGTTTTTTATTATATTTTGAGTTATGATTTTTCTATTAATTTTTCATTAATTTTTTTTTGATGTTTTTTTTTTGCTATAAATTCTTCTCAGCATTCTTATTTTTTTTCCTTCTTTGTAAAATAACCTAATCCTGGTTTTATTGATAGTTTGAAAGTTTGTGGAGGTATATACGAAATTCTTCCTTTATAATAGGGTTTTTTATTTTTATTTTTTTTATAGAGTGGCAAACTAATCTAGTCTTACACTTACACGCTTTGTCCATATAAGACTTAACCCTTACAACCTTACTATTTGGGAGTGAATCCACTTATCTAATAAATTGATATCATTGAACTAAAATCCCTTTGGTTTATATAAGAATAGATAACTGAGTTTTATATATGGATTGATCCAGTACAAGTAAAACTAACTACTAAGCATACAAATAACTATAGTGATTACAGTTTTGAACTAAAGTAGTTATGTTATAGAAAATAAAATAGTGTAATAATAATTTCTTTACTTCAGAAATTATAGAGTAATTATGTTATAGAAAATTAAATAGTGTGATAATAATTTCTCTACTGTATCAGCGTTTTGACATTTTAAAATTAAGTTTGTGCGTCCAAACTCAGTAGTATTTATTGTTGTTATTTGCACATGTCACTACTATAACTTGGTGTTTAGCCTTTGAATATATTAAGTAAATGTTTTACTTAAGACATATTATTTGAGTTACGGAGCCAACTGAGCTGAGTAATTTTATTTATTTTAACAATTGTCGTCACATTTGATGAAACATGTTCATGTATATCTATATCTATATATATATTAAAAAGATTCATTTTCCTTCATTCTTGTTGGTCTATTACCATAATTTTCTAAAATACTAAGTCATCTTAGAATTTCTTGATAATAAAATAAATCAAAAATAAATTAAATTGCATTCAATTACCATGATATCAATTTGTCCGTTTCATTCTTCACCACCTTCATTTTTGTTCAATTCTCTCGTCGTTACAAACACAAAATCCGCCCTTTCTACAAACATCAAATGATCATCTAAGATTTCATGCAATCTATGTGATAATTGATTGTAACCCAATTCACAGTCGATCTCTTTTCATCAACTATTCATGATCGATTTCGGTATGTTCTCCTTATTATTATTATTATTTTTATTTTCATTCATGGGTTATTCATCTCTGATTTAATCTCTCGCACCCTCGGTTGATGTTTATGTCATTGTCGGTATCTTGCTTCTAGGGCTTCATTATTTGATTTAATATGAATTGGGTTTTATTTATTTTTTTGTGATTTTATTCTCATAATATTGTATGTTAAAAAACAGAGATCGAAGGGTGAATGAAGTAAAATCAGGAACACTTTCTTCTTGTGATGTTGATGTAGATTCGAAGAATAAATAGAAGAAGTTACAAAAACTTCATCACGTGTATGCTAATTGCTTTGTAACCATGAACAACTTTTTTCCTTCAATTAACTATATTGACAAATTTACTAATTTTGTTGTTTGAAGGAAATAGAAGAACTATTCTATCAAGTGTTGAGGAATTTTGTTTCATCACAAATCATATTTACATAAAATCAGAGGTTTAATTTCTATAACTACTTCACCTTTTTTTAGCTAATCATTATGGTATTTTAGTTATGCAGTTTTGCAGGTTGTGAAAATTGATTGACATGAATCATGTCAAATACGAAGGCCATACACACACGCACGCACATATATATATATATATGGCTAATCATTTTAATTATGTCAAATAAATGGCTTAAAACGGGTTATTTGTGTAAAAAAAATATCGGTTTGGTTCGGGTAAAAACGAGCCATTTTAAAAAATTATTTGTTTGGTTCGGCTTAAAACGGGCCATTTTATAATGGTATCACTTCTGTAGCACTGTTTGATCTAGCAAAAAATAAAAGTAGCGTTGTCAACACCATGATAATTTATAAAATTATTATAATATTCATTATGTATATGCTTTGTGTTCTTTCAGGAGATAACAAGTAGCATACACTACAGTCAAAATGTCAACACCCTTTATAATAAGCATAAACATGTTTATATTGACATTACTAATTGTAGTTTGTTCTTTTGTGTTTGCCTTTTTATATTATTCTAAAATATTACTTACTGGTTTTAGAGCCCGTGTCACACTGGATAATTCAAATTATAAAATTATAAGTAAAATAAATAATTAAATAGCATATATGAAAAAAATGTATTAAATCTTAAATTGATTTTATTTATATCACAAAATGATTTTTTTAAATGAACTTAATAAAAAAACCGCCCGTGCAAAATCGTACCCGAGAATGCATCTTTCTATTGAAAAATTCATTCTCGGTGTCCTATATGTATAATTGAAAAAGTTTTGGTTATGAACCAATTCGAAAATAAGACGTCTCATACGATAGTAGTTCTAACCACTCAGCCTAAATACAAAAGAGGCATTACCTTTATTGATATATTCATCAATGTACCACCCATCAAAGGAAATTAAGTAGGACATTAAATTATAGCAATGAATGTTCTTCAAGAACTATGTTTTTCAGAGCTACACCATAAAATTTTTTTTGATAAGTTTCAGAGGGCTTCTTGACTTTGTCATAATGACAACATAAAAAATAACATGTTAACCCATTCAATTTTGTGAATATTTTGTTTCATTTGAGCATAGTTTTGCATGACATGATTCACATACAACATTCTGATCACTATTGAAGGAAAAATTAATGTTGACATAAATATTTCAAATTTGATAAAAGTAAAATAGTCAATTTGTCAAATCCCGAACCTTTTGATTATTTCAAAAAATACCCTTAAAAATAAACTTGAAACTTGAATCATGTTTAAAATTCTAACTTTCATACTTTTAACATTTTAAATTCAACACTTTGAACCCATAACAAATTTAACGATAAATCTATTTTGCATTCTCAAACTTTTAAAAATACTCAAAATTTTCATTTTTGACCCGTAACAAATTTTGACCTAAATCTAGTTAACTTGTACCAAACAATCTATTTACCAACTTTTGACTCATAAAATCAAATTTAACTTCCACAAAAAACCCAAAACAATTTTCATTTGAGAAACATGATTTTTTATTGATTTTTGTAATTTACCAAGTATTTTGAAATATATAGTAAAATAATATTTTAATATTTATATTTTGTAAGGCCCCGTTCCCGGTAACCCTACTTTGGTGTTGGATTTACTCATAAACATAGTTCTAAAATTAGAGTTAATAAAAATTTTCGCGGAATAATTAAAATTTCATGCATTACATTACAAAACATCAAATCATGTCTTAACATACAAGTTGTCTTTTCATAAACATTAACAAAAAATAGTCATGACACTTCTTCATAGATGCCAATCTTTTTAGCTCGTGCCATGTGTCCCTCCTCAAGCCAGCTGCCTCAACCTATTTGCCTGCATGCATACTAAAAGTCAGCTATGCTGAGTGAGTTATAGTTAATCAATTCATATACATTACATTCATACCATACTCATATGTGTCCGGAGATACGTATTCATACCTTATTTACTATCACTTCTTTCATACATACTTTACATACATACATACGTTCTTACATACTTTCTTTCATAAAACCTCTATGGTATATCATAAGCTATTCTATCTTAAACATCACAGATATTATAAGGGTCTGGTCCCTAACATCACAGATATTATAAGGGTCTGGTCCCTAACATCACATATATTATGAGGGTTTGGTCCCTAACATCTCAGATATTATGAGGGTCTGGTCCCTTCTGTCTCGAATAACCATACCTTTATCATACGCGCATACTTTACGTATCTTCTAGTTATAAATATATATACATGCACGTATCATACACTTACCAATCAAGTATGTGTATTATCTACCATATAGGAGTATGCATGTAGCCCCGAAAATATAATAGATAAAGGGGGCTAGAACTCACTTGGAGTCGGTTTCTCTCGCCGTTAATGGTAATGCCCTTCCTTAGTTGTGCACGGCTAACTGTACAATACATTACGCGTATCATTATCCATTACTACTACTTCCTACATCTAAATTAATGAAACCCTCAACTAACGGGGGTCTGGGGGTAGCGCCCCTGGTAGCGGGGTCTAGGGGCGGCAGCCCCTAGCAGGGTCCAAGGGGCAGAGCCCCTGGCTAGGGTTGAGCTGGAAGAATTTCATGAAATTCACATGGAAGAATTTCATGAAATTTTATTTACATTAACAGTCCTTTAACAAAAATGCATCAGAAAATGAATTTCATGAAATTTCGCATGGAAGAATTTCGCTTCGCATGACTTTTTCGCTTCGCATGGCTGTGCGATGCGAAATATTGATTTCGCTTCGCATGGCTTTTTTGCTTCGCATGGCTGTGCGGTGCGAAATATTAATTTCGCTTCGCATGGCCGTGCGATGCGAAATCGATTTATGCGAAAATACCTCATTTTCTTCATTTTTTTGCCATTTTAAGCCAAATTACTCCGTGACTGTTCTTTAGGACCCGATTTTACCCTTTTTATGGGTTTTGGGTCGTACCAACTTTGTGTACCCGTGTTTTATGAGGTCCGAACATCACCTTTTTATCCTATATCATACCCGTGATGTTATAACTCACCAAGTTTATGGTTTTCTTACATCTTACAACCCGATCTATCATTATATCTCTTTGCATGTCGATTTTAACCATAAACTTAACCCTTTGGCCGAAGCTTACCTTTTGTTCTCGGGTTCGGTTCAGATCTGAAACTACTCGAGGATCTGGACGTGATTCTTGTTGTTTTATGGTGTTTACACCCACGATACGTTCTTCCTTTAACACGGATTTGGATCCGGAATGTAAAGAGAAAGTGTGTTTTCTTGAGTGTGTGTGTGTGTTGTGAAAGGAAGGAAAATGGTGAAAGGAAGGAGGGGTTGAGTTTATATAGGAGGGTTATGGGCCTCACAACCCACTCACAATTCCTAATCCAATATTATCCAAACTCTTAACACACGACTAATTTAACGACACACAGTTAACAACAAAACTTTCCGTTATTTATTATTTAACAAAAGTTGGATGTTACATATTTACAAAAATATATAGATATTATATAAATATAGTGTAAAAGGAAAGTGAATAATTATTGATTTATTACATATATATTAGTTTTGGAGGAAAAAAATTGTGATAATTAACCAAAACATGACATGTGTCCACATTTATTTATTTTATTAGAATAGGTAGATTAGTAGTTGTTCCGATTTAGTAAGAGAAAGTAAAGGAAGGAATCTACCTAATACTATTAAACTAACATCTTTTTTAGACACTTGGCATGTTCCTTTTGCTATATTGTTAGAGTTTCCATATATACTAAGCCATATTATAATATCATAATAATCAAATAATTTAAAACTAAATAATTATATTTTCTGGACGACCTGCATCTCTTTTTAATAACCCAGATCATCGAATCAACCTTTTAAATTTAAAAAAATGTTCGACTATTAATAACAAGAATAATTACATAAAATATAGGTTTCAACTCTCCTATTTTTGTTGTGTCTATATGAAATCATTTTTATATTAAAAACCGTTTGACTATTAATAACAATATTAACTAGATTAACTTTCAAATTTCAAATTTATATGCCAACTGATTACATTGAATGAAATTGAGAATAACTTTCATTTTTAAATTAACTAACAAAAAATATTTATGTTATTACTCCTCTTTATATACTTTCAGTTTTACACAATAAATTTCACACCACATCTTTTCATCTATCAAATTCTGCAATTTCGCATTTCTTTGTAAGGTTTATTTGTATTACTCAAATTATTTCATTCATTCATATTATTGATATCGTTCATATATTTTAATTATTATCAATTTAATACTTTGTTTGCGTTCTTATTATTTTATTACAAACAACACAATGGAGCCAAAAAAAAAAAGACAACCATGTTTAATAAGTTGGATACGGTTAAGAATGATTGTTTTCTCAAAGTCCGTATATTGAAGTTATTGCGTCTAAAGGCCAATAACAAACCGGTGAATGTTGATGAAGGAGCGATGTTTGGCACCTTAAAGGTTGATATGTGATGGACGTTGAAGGCTCAAAACAAATGCAACATTTGAAGACCTTTTTTTTTGCCTTTCAGTTTTAGTGTGTTTTGTTTTCTAAGACAATTTATCCATGTTTACAATTTGGTTTTATTTGTGTTGGATTTTTATATATCGTCTAAATTTATGGTTTGCTTTATAATTTAGTTATTTTATATTCTAAGGTAACATGTCAAAATCTAAGTCTTTAACATACCCGGTGTTTGGAAAAGTAAATGTTTTTAAAATTTGTTACACTTAATTGTTTTAATTATCTTACTTTTCAAAACATACTTTTATAACATTTGCATTTTGTTGTCTTTTTTGTGTGTTAAAAATTAGATTACCCATGGTATATGATTTTCCAAATCATTAATAATTAAACATTTTATTGAAGTCAATATAGTGATCAACTCGAAAATTTGTACTCAACATGTTATCTATTATTTGTTAATCAACAAAAAAATTTTTATACTCACAAAAACCATGAGTAACGAAAATGGATTATTTATCAACTATAAGGTGTTATGTTTATAACAAATTTTTAATTCATGTTGGTTAAACATGTAGTTCATTGAGCCTTAGTCAATTTTTCTTATGAAACGTCTCTTTGATTTCCTGGTTGAATATGAATATGAACTCATGGTAGACAAATGCCTTGCTTTACGCTTACTACACACTTATTAGTTTATGAATTTTAAATTTTTAACTTTTAATTGTGTTTCTAAACATTGTACTTAGTATCTTATTTTGGTTTATCATTATGTCTGACAATAATTTCTTTTCGTACCAGTATTATTTACAACTAAATATCATGTTGTCGTCCTAGAAAACATATTACAAATTACAATATAATATAAAATTATATATGTTTGTTAGACGATTTTTATACATCCACCCGTGTTGTGCACGGGTCAATAACCTAGTTACTCTAATTATTTGTACATTTCTAACAATAAAAATCATTTATAATTTATCCAAACACTTAAAATATATCGGTATCAAGAATAAAATATAATCAAAATATATCAATCGGTTATAATTAAACCATCAATAAATGCAACTCTTTAAATACGGATATATGTTTTTTAAACAACATACTATCACAAACTGACTAATACAAGTTTTAAGGTAATGTTTGGTATGCATGAATCAGATCGTATGGACTATCGTGTGGAAATGCAAAAATATTTTAAGTTTGTCAATGAAAACCTACTCCACAAGAAATCTATTCCCTTTACACAACCCAAAATCATTTATTCGCTCCCCTTTGTTTTCTTTTTTCATTCCGTTACCACCACCATCATTAACACCACCACAGCGACCACCACCACTGTCACACCCCGACCAAAGGCGGCGGAACATGCCGAGTTGTAACAATTGTCCATAAGCACATGACACTAATTAAAGTGACAATATTTAATAAACTCATTTCATTTCACAACATCGAAAATGTCACATAACAATTATCCATAAAATAACCATAAACAAGATATCACAAAATATGGCAAATTTGATATTGTTCATTTTTACTAATATCCTAAGGTCTTTGATGTCGTTTTCTTCACAATCATAAATCAACCAAGATGCAAACCTGCAACATTTCATAAAATAAAGTTTGTCAACACAAAGGTTGGTGAGCAATTCATAAGTTTAATCATATTAGTATATAATAAAGATAGCCACAAAACTTGCATACGAAACGATAAATAAAAGTGATAATTTGGATAAATAGATATCGCTAAACACATTAGCGACACCTAGCTATAAGGGGATGCCAAATAGTCTAGAATTTTATAGTTATCGTTAATTGCATTACGTTAACGACACCTTGCTATAAGGGGATGCCAAATAGTCTAGGGTTTTATAGTTCCACCAACCAAAAGCGATAAACACATAGGCATATAAGCATAGAACACCAAATCGAGCAATTATTTAGGTAAAGTATACAACTACGTTTGTGGTTTAAGATTCAAATATAAAGCATTTTGTTAAATAAGTATGAAATGTCACCCCCAAAATAAAAGATGGAAAATGGGGTATGAAGTACTCACTTCAAGTAGTAAACTTGAAAGATGATAATTTGGAGATTTGTCGGAACGACGAGTTTAACACACAATGCCTAAAAAGAAAAGAAGTCTTGAATTTAGAAATGTTGTCTTGAAGGTCTTTAAACAAAATAAATGTTGAGAAATGTAAATAATTAAAGTTTAAGGTTTTAAAATGTAACTATTTAAGAATTTATAATAATAACCCTTTAAAAATGTAAGTTTGCTCGAAACCGGGTTAAAGAATCTAACCTTAATATTTACTCAACCTATGTTAAGTAATAAGGTGGGTAAAATGCAAGAATGCAAATCCCTTTGGAATAAAGATACTAAAACGGTTTTTTTTATCGAGTGTTCGGGTTGTCGGTTCGGGTCTTGATAATTGGTCAAACCCAAAGTCAACTTTCCAAAATATTGAATGTTATGAGATAACTCAATAAAATTTAATAAGACTTAACCAAGTATGTAGTTCCATTGTTTTAGAACTAACAACGCACGTTAAGCGAGTGTTCGGTTTTGTCGGTCCAAACTTTGTTATGAGATCAAGTTGGATCCAACATTTCCAAGTACTTAAGAAAATATTTAAAAATCAATTTGTAACTATTTTTAAAGAAATATACAAGTCTTGATGGCTAAAAAAAACACACTTGTGTGTCTTAAGCGAGTAATAATCGGTTTGGTTCGGTTTCCATCTCACAAAAAGTTCATAGATGGTTTCCATATGTCCAAACACTAAAGAACTTGTATAATAATGTACAAATAAAAATACTTTAAGTTTTACAACCAAAAGTTAACAATAAAGTCTTTAAACAAAAGTTCGGTTTTCGGTTCGTATCGTGTTTCGGGTTAAGACCGAGGTAAGATTCTACAAACCCATAACCATAGAATTTGTAAAAATGATTTTAGAAACTTAGATCTAACAATAAGTATGTTTAAACAATTATTTAACAAAACTAGTAACAAAGTTCGGTTTACGGTTTAGAGCTATTTACGGTTAAACCGAAGCATAGACTCTTAAAAACCCACAACCGTGGAACTTGTAAACATGACCAACAAACTAAAATAAGCAAGATTAATATGTATGAACAAGTTATATAGATGTATATATATCAAGGACACGAAGTCCTCCATGAAGCCTTGCCTTATGAGGTCCGAAACCTCACCGACCGAAATTGGAGAAGTAACTACCAAAGGTAAACAAGGGGTGTGTATTATATATATGTTGCACAACCATAAACAAGTATTAATAAGGCTACATAAACTAATTAAGATGAAAGACTAAAAACCTTCAAGGACACTTAAGAAGATAACCTTGAATCTTTGATATTTAAGAGAGTTTTTTTTTGGGAGTTGTAGCAAGGGAAAATGAAGAGGAAAGGTGATGTATATATAGGGTAATGTTGGTGGTCAAATATGGGTGTGAGATACAAGAGTTTTTATGCAAAATGGATCAAGACAAAAACACAAAACAACAAAAATAAATAAATAAATAAATAATAAATAAAAATAAGAATAAAGATAGGATGTTTTCAAGACCCAACAAGTGTGAAATAATATTGTAACATAAATCCATCATTTTGATTATAACATAAGCTTCGGTTTACAAATCGGGTCGGTTTACATAATAAACAAATACAAAAACGAATACAAATAAGACTCGAAATTGACGAATGTCACAACCACTACAAGCAATCACCATCTCTGCCCGCAACCACCACCACCACCACTACAAGCATCACCACCTTTGCCCCCAACCACCACCACCACCACCACCTCTGGTTGCCAACCACCACCACCATCGGCCCCACCACCAACCATCACCACCTTCGATCTTCACCACCACATTTGTCTTTTTCTTACTTCCAAACAACATAAAATATAGACCATTCCATTTCCATTGCATAAACCAAACAAGCCAATAGAGTGATCGAAGAGTAAGTATAGATAATTCCAAACAATACAAAATATAGATCGTACAACACAAAATATATATCATTCCATTCTACCTTAATTATTTGTTCATTTCATTTCCTTGAAAATCCTATTATCTAATCTATTTTATTAGCCTAAAAGTCCTTTGATAAATACAAATATACGTAACGATATGGAAGGAAAGAAATCGAAGAGTAAAATTCACATAACATCATATTAATAAAGAAAAAACTCCATGAATATAATTCTACGAAAAATCAAAAAGAAATTAAATACTTACATCCGAAAAGGTTGGTCATTGTAACCACAGTTCGTTAATTGATCAAATTATTTTTCTTTCAAGTAAAACTTGAAAGGATAGTCGTAACCCACGATCACGTACACTTTTATTTTTTGTATTTTAGTGTGTTATATATACATATAGAATTATGAGTGAGAGAGAAAGAAAAAAAAATACGTCATAAAATTAAGCCTTTTTTCGATAGTTTAAGTTGCAATTAATGGGTCCTATTATGAACCGATAATCATGAAATTTAGAAACTGACTCATAAGAAAAACTAAACTAGAAACTTTTAAATGGGTTGTATGAGTAAACCGAAATACATTATGTATTTGTAGTGACGTTTGAATTACTTTTACAAATTCATGATTATTTTTTTGTTAATATGACCCAACATCCGACTCGGTAAGGACTAAAAATTTATTATATACCAATAACCATACGACCCTTTAAAGGTTTCACGCCACTGAAAAAATTTTTTAGACAGGCCACTACAAAATAATCATATTAGTCCAAAAGTTTTAACTTCCCTTTTTCAATTAATGTGGTAAAAAAAAAGTTAACGTGCTTTCATCTTTTCGATTAGATCCATGCGTCAAACGCCACCCAGTCTTGCTATTAATTTGCCTCTATTAGCGGAGGCATCGAAGCCCTTCCACAGTGTCACGTCAGCGCCTTGTGGACATCGCTGCACCGGGGGCTTCAAAGCCCTTCATAACGCATCGCTATGGTTTAAAGCCACTTAAGTGCCCCATTATATATATATATAGGAGGGTTCAAATAAAAATAAATAGTTTCATAAGAATAGTGAGAACCAATTAAATTTCGACACGTGACATAATTCTTAACTTACACCAAAGGGTATTATGGTAATTTTATATTTTTATTAAAATTAATTAATTTATTAAATAAAACCGTATGTCCTACAATTTTGGGATTTGAACATGATTATTGTCTCCAAACAATCAAAAAATCGATCCTTGAGTAAGTACTAATTTCTCAATTGATATCCCTTTTCCATGATAACGTGATTTTCATTCAAAACCCTAATAAGCATGAATCCTATGATGGACGGTGAAAACTACTGTTTTTTTTTTTTCAGTTGTTCATGTCATAGTTTTTTAGTTTCTAACATGATTGTGTTTGTTATTTATTAATCTTCACGTTAACATCTACAGAATCCTTTATTTTTGTTCAATTGTTCATGTCATAGTTTTTTAGTTCATGGAAACAACCAGCATAGTTTTTTATTAAATAATTGTGAATATAGGTCTGCGTAATTATGTTTATAGTTTGTACGTAGCACATATGTTAGAATGGTGTAAATTAATATCCATTGATCATGAGATGCGAGAAGTTTATGGTGATAAAGAGATGGGTAGATCATGGATGTCTGGAGTGGATGCCATAAACTAGTCAATGGAGGTGGGCTCACCTTAATGGATGACTTTAAATTAAAAGAGAATCCATGCGATTCCTGATGATGATAAACTGGATGAAGAAGTTTGTGAAAGATATACATGGATATGGTTTTTTGAAAACTATTTGGAAAAGCCTACATTGTAGGCATAAGCATCGCACATTCCTGGCATAATATTTTGGCGGTTATTTATTTTTTTTGAACTATTTGGACAAAATTGCCCTTAAAAAAATTTAGTGAAAGATTAAAGTTAAAAAACTATATGGTTTTTTGGTAACTTCTAATATTAACCGTTGGATGCGATGATCTAAGGGTTGAGATTTATTCTCACTATTCCTACAAAACTATTTATTTTTACAATAACTCATCCCTATATATATATGTATGTATGTGTGCATGAGAGGAAGAGAGAGAGAGAAACAACCGAAGGCGCCGGTCGTTCCTTCTGTGCCCCCACCCACCAAGCCCTGCGGCGGTGTACGGCACCCACCGCGCCCCTATAACGCGCCCATAACGAGGGGTCTTATCAAGCATGCCACGCATATTTAAGGTCAATCATATGTTTATATTACTTGTCAACTATATAATAACCATCATTATATTAACTTAAGTGTCACATTTGGTATAAATAATTTTTGAATTATGGACCCGTTCGGGTAAGTTAATACGGCCAACTGGGTTATGACCTATGAGAGTTACACCGTGAGGTAACGAACCATTAATCCGCTTAAGTTAGTTAACCGGGTTAGATACTTTAGCGAGATATAATTACATGGAATGGGCTTTGGAGCAAGAGGTGAACTTATTGGCCTATTAGGTTTATAACTAATTGGATTAGTTATTCATAATTAAAGGTTATATAAATACATGATGTTGTTGACATAACCTTAACCCTAAGACAATCCTAACAAGTTCATCTCATCTTTCCTCCATTTAGCCGCCGGCCGACCTACACCACCTCCGCTGCCTGACCACCGGCGCTATCCAGCCAGCGCCACCGCCGCCAGCCGTCGCCCCTGCCGCCGTCGATTGAAGCCAACCAGGGCTTACAGCCGCTGTCCGCTCTCTACCACTGCTGCCCGGGTTGCCGTCGTGCACTGCCATCGTTGGTCGTTGCTCTCGTTGTGTCACCTAGCTCGGTTCGTTAGCCTTTGGTGTCTCAACCGGTTATTTATTAACCGAGGTAAACTTAAATATATTGTTAGTTTATAATTATATATTTAATGTTTTTAACTCGTACTCGTATTGTTTGTAACCTGATCCTATCGCGTTTAGTTTCGGTGCTGATTAATTGAATGCATTCCGCTGCGTATAACTATAATTAATAAGATTAATTATTATTAACAACGTTTATTGAACCGGTTTAATAAACAAAATTTTAACTGATCATCACTGAAACCCAACAATAATCTAGCATTATCTAAGAAGAGATCAAACATTGCTATTTTTTTAACGACAGATTAGATATTATCTAAAATGCCATAAAATGTAAAAGGCAAGTAAAAAATCATGATCGTAGATGATCGGGTGGGCCAGTGGCTCGTCGGTGATCCAAATAACCGTTAATAAAAAGTATAAAATCATGATAGAGATCCAACTCATAAACCAACTAGTATATCCAAACATTTTTCATATGGATCAAATCTTTCTAACTCTTAGTCACAATTCACAACTCACAACGATTATTATGCAATATATGAAACCTATAATGCTAGTTTATGTTCTTATTTAGATGATATATTAGCGTTCTCAATTTGTTTACGGTTTGAGTTTGACAATAACTACCGTCTTCTAGCCGCAGTTTCTCTTTGGCAGTTGAAGTAAATAGCAGCAACAGGCAAACCCAATTCATTTTCACGAGCAAAGGCTCTACTGTTGAATCTATCTCTTGTAGATGGGCAACTCACAGTGTGTCTTCCTTTTTGTTTGTAGAGAAAAAGACATACCTATGTCCAGACAGTAGACCAATGGAGTAGTTAGGTTAGAGGCATCGATGATTGATACGTCCGATGTAAATGAAAACAAGTAATGTGAGCAAGTACCTGTGGATGCCAATGTTTGGCCTCGGCATCTCATAACGCACTCTCTTTTCCTGAAGAAAACACACACAACCTAACCATATAAGTATGTGTGATCAACAATCTTTTGGAAATCAGTTTTCGCAATTTTGAATTGTCTAAAGTGAATTCTGAATTCAGTTTTCGAATCGAATTCAAATGTGATATTCGAATAGATTGGAAATGAATATTCGATCTTGTTTTATGTATAAACATTTTTGATGAAATTTATATCTATATTTTTATTTAGTTTATATTAAGAGATCCATAATAGGCCGGTTTTGGATGTTTTTAAGAAGAGACAAGATAATGTGAATGAAATAGGGAGGATGGGCATTGCCGGTTTTGGATGTTTTTAAGAACACCTACCCATAAGTACCCTAAAACTTTTTTTTTGTTTTATGTTAAAATTTAAAAATAAATAAAACAATTAAATGTAATTAAAATTAAAATTAAAATTTCATTAAAATTAAAATTATTACATAATTGAAACCCGGAAAAATAAAATATGACAATCAAAACAAAAAAAAACACGAACATCTAAACTAGATCATTCGGCCAATTATATTTTTTCGCAACATACGGAAGTTGTATACTTGTTGTACTCATCACTTCTTTTTCTATATTTTAGGCAAATTGGAATAAATAATCTCAATCTTTAATTTGTGTATTGATCGATAATAATCTCATCTTTAAATATCTATGCCAATGGTTCCACCTTTCGACTATTTTTGATCGGAAAAAAGATACGAGTCGATTGATGTAATAGTCGAGAGGTTGGACCGTTAGCATGGAATTTTAAAGGTTAGATTATTATCGACCAATACACAAAAGGTTGGATTATATATTTCTAATTTGCCTATATTTTAAAATGATTATTAAATATATATAAGTTTTTATTTTTTATGTAGTAACATTTCTATTATTGTTACATGACATGACTCTACACACAATTTGATTTTTTCACGTTCACGTGGGAAACGTTTTGGTCATATTGGTAGTTAAGGAACCATGCATTACTAAGTACTTAAATTTTTCTTTTTTAATAGAAACTGATGATGAAAAATAACTAATGAAAGTATACAAATGTTTTAAAATTCGTTTTTTATGCCTGTGCGCTCAATAAGCCAATAGATTGTTACGCGTTTTAAAGCCCATATGGTTTTCTAAACAATATTAGAATGTACATATTTAGAACACTTGAATAGAGGTGTCACTTTTATCTAAAACCTGAAACCTAACCCGAAAAAATTGTACCCGAACCTGAACTAGCCCAACCCGAAAAAACCGAACCCGAGAAATGTCACACCCTGACAAAAGGCGGCGGAACATGCCGAGGTGTAACGATTGTCCATAAGCACAAGACACTAATTAAAGTGACAGTATTTAATAAACTTATTTCATTTCACAACATCGAAAATGTCACATAACAATTATCCATAAAATAACCATAAACAAGATATCATAAAATATGGCAAATTTGATATTGTTCATTTTTACTAATATCCTAAGGTCTTTGATGTTTTATTCACAATCATAAATCAACCAAGATGCAAACCTGCAACATTTCATAAAATAAAGTTTGTCAACACAAAAGTTGGTGAGCAATTCATAAGTTTAATCATATTAGTATATAATAAAGATAGCCACAAAACTTGCATACGAAACGATAAATAAAAGTGGTAATTTAGATAAATAGATATCGCTAAACACATTAGCGACACCTAGCTATAAGGGGATGCCAAATAGTCTAGGATTTTATAGTTATCGTTAATTGCATTACGTTAACGACACCTTGCTATAAGGGGATGCCAAATAGTCTAGGATTTATAGTTCCACCAACCAAAAGCGATAAACACATAGGCATATAAGCATAGAATACCAAATCGAGCAATTATTTACGTAAAGTATACAACTACGTTTGTGGTTTAAGATTCAAATATAAAGCATTTTGTTGATTAAGTATGAAATGTCACCCCCTAAAAGATGGAAAATGGGGTATGAAGTACTCACCTTCAAGTAGTAAACTTGAAAGATGATAATTTGGAGATTTGTCAGAACGACGAGTTTAACGCACAATGTCTAAAAAGAAAAGAAGTCTTGAATTTTGAAAGGTTGTCTTGAAGGTCTTTAAACAAAATAAATGTTGAGAAATGTAAATAATTAAAGTTCAAGGTTTTAAAATGTAACTATTTAAGAATTTATAATAATAACCCTTTAAAAATGTAAGTTTGCTCGAAACCGGGTTAAAGTATCTAACCTTAATATTTACTCAACCTATGTTAAGTAATAAGGTGGGTAAAATGCAAGAATTCAAATCCCTTTGGAATAAAGATACTAAAACGGTTTTTTTTATCGAGTGTTCGGGTTGTCGGTTCGGGTCTTGATAATTGGTCAAACCCAAAGTCAACTTTCCAAAATATTGAATGTTATGAGATAACTCAATAAAATTTAATAAGACTTAACCAAGTATGTAGTTCCATTGTTTTAGAACTAACAACGCACGTTAAGCGAGTGTTCGGTTTTGTCGGTCCAAACTTTGTTATGAGATCAAGTTGGATCCAACATTTCCAAGTACTTAAGAAAATATTTAAAAATCAATTTGTAACTATTTTTAAAGAAATATACAAGTCTTGATGGCTAAAAAAAAACACACTTGTGTGTCTTAAGCGAGTAAGAATCGGTTTGGTTTTCACATGTCCAACCACTAAAGAACTTGTATAATAATGTACAAATAAAAAAAATATTTTAAGTTTTACAACCAAAAGTTAACAATAAAGTCTTTAAACAAAAGTTTGGTTTTCGGTTCGGATCGTGTTTCGGGTTAAGACCGAGGTAAGATTCTACAAACCCATAACCATAGAATTTGTACAAATGATTTTAGAAACTTAGATCTAACAATAAGCATGTTTAAACAATTATTTAACAAAACTAGTAACAAAGTTCGGTTTACGGTTTAGAGCTATTTACGGTTAAACCGAAGCATAGACTCTTAAAAATCCATAACCATGAACTTGTAAAAATGACCAACAAACTAAAATAAGCAAAAATAATATGTATGAACAAGTTATATAGATGTATATATATCAAGGACACGAAGTCCTCCATGAAGCCTTGCCTTATGAGGTCCGAAACCTAACCGACCGGAATCGGAGAAGTAACTACCAAAGGTAAACAAGGGGTGTATATTATATATATGTTGCACAACCATAAACAAGTATTAATAAGGCTACATAAACTAATTAAGATGAAAGACTAAAAACCTTCAAGAATACTTAAGAAGATAACCTTGAATCTTTGATGTTTGAGAGTGTTTTTTTTTTTGAGTTGTAGCAAGGGAAAATGAAAAGGAAAGGTGGTGTATATATAGGGTAATGTTGGTGGTCAAATATGGATGTGAGACACAAGAGTTTTCATGCAAAACGGATCAAGACAAAAACACAAAATAAATAAATAAATAAATAAAAATAAAAATAAAAATAGGATGTTTTAAGACCCAACAAGTGTGAAACAATATTGTAACATTTTAAATCCGAAACCCGAAGAACCCGACCCGAAAAATCTGATTTAAAACTTTGAAACCCGAAGAACCCGACCCGGAAAATCCGAAACCCGAACAACACTCCTACACTTGAATAGATGAATTATTAAGAAACGTTTTATCTCGTCAAGAAATTCTTACCCATCTGGCCATCTTTATTATAGTCGATTAGTCGGGGTGACTTTTAAAGAGGAAAAGCAAAGGGTTGTCAGACGTTTCAGGTTGACAGGTTAACGAGTCAATTTGAATAAAATTAATGTCGACACGTGGATAAAAAAAGTTCATCTCAACGGCGCATTCGGAATTTTGTAAAACTTTATATTTTAAAAGCTATAAAAAAACTAATTATAAGTAAAATTACTTATAAGAAAAGTAAAAAAAGTTACCTAATTGAAAATATCCGTCCCAACAATTTTGTTATTCAAAATACTCACCCTTTACATTTTATATATAAAATATTAGTCCGAACAATTTTTTTATACTAAAATACTCGTGCCGGTCAATTTTGGTGTCACGCGTCAGTTTTTATTAGTTTATGAAACTACTCGTTGACTCTAAAAATCTAGACGTAACGAGTAGGTTTCGGTGGATATTTGGGAAATTCTTTGCAAATTGTGGGAAAAAATCGAAACTTATGAACCTCTGAGAATGGGTATTTTCACTTTTCAGAATTTCACCGATAGTAAAAGAGGATATGCTTGATTAAGAAAAGAAGAATTTACCAAAAGAAGAGTCAGTGGTGCCTGGGATGTCTGTAACTATCCTGAAAAAGAAGGAAACAAAGAGAAGCCAAGTGTCAATTCATTGCTAAGGGTAATATTGTAAAATACCAATTTATTAATCTTAATATTTCATGGGTGTATTTATACTTTTAGGCTTTTAGACTTTTTAGTTTTTTTTTCTTCTTTACTAAATCGATCTTTAGAAATTCAGTGCTTATTTAACTCCAAAAGTAATTTTGACAAAAGTGTTTATCTACTTATGGATTTTTCAAAAGTAGTTTTTAGAAAAGTGTTTGGATTAATGTTTATGGCTGGAAAAATCAAAAAGTAGGTAAAATGATCAAAACGTACATTTTTATGTATGTTTTAGTTTTACTGAAAATGGAATGGTGGATATATTTGTAATTTGATAATCTAAAAACAAAAGACAAAAAGCAAAACAAAAAACTTGGATTTTTTTTTCTTCTGAAAAACAGCTTTTTAACCCATAGCAAATAGGAAAAACGACAAGTGTTTTTGTGATACCCAAACATACTTATTTGCTTTTTGAAAAGTTAATAAGTAAATAAGCAAGTTTTAAAAGCTTAGCCAAGCATGACTTAAGTCGTTAACCACTAAGGTGATGGCAATGGAGGTGGGAGCCAAGAGCTAGGCAGTGTCGCATCGGTACGAGTGGGAATACCGCCCACTGCCTCTTGTGGTATTGAGAAAATGAAGTCACAACGTGGACTAGATGCCGGATGTCATGCCGAACAAAGAAGAAAAACTTGAAGGATAATCGGGATGGAGGTTGGATTTTGGTAAGGATGGAGGAACACTACTCCGCCCATCTAGGTATCGAAGAAAGATGAGCGAGGTGGCAGGAGCACTCTATCCACCCTAAGGTACCTAGCCACTTTATATACACACACGTACATGTGTGCCATAAGTTTCAAACATTTATGTTTTTCGATCCTCAACTTTATTTATAAACTTTGGTTCAAAAGACTTTTGACACAAAAGTTTCACATATATACTATTTTTACTCCTCAACTTTAGTTCAAATATTACTTTTTAGCCTCTCTACTTGGTAATGAAAGTTTTGTTTTTTCAGCGTACATCTTTACTTTTTAACCCTCAACTTTGGATGATCAAACCTTTTTTACAAAACTTTACCACAACGAATCAAACCGATAGCGACTAACTTCCCACCGTGTTTCCGCACAATGCATGATAGCTTCAAACATGCAATGCATTTAACTCGCTTCGCCAAAATGCATGGATAGAAATACTTGTAATATAAATATAGAACATATACTACTATGCTTGTTATGTATTATAATGAATTAAGACATGTGCTAATAATTAATTTTCACATGTTTATGTTTTTTTAAAGGTCAAAAGTCCTTTGGCACATGTAAAGTACAAAACATCATGATACCATTTCAGCATTTCACACAAGAAATTAAGCACGCTAATAACGTACACCTCTTTTGTGACTCTAAATTCGGAATTTAAAATTCCATTAGGGTTTCAGGGCAATTTGAGCATGAGAAACTTAACCAATAAAACTTGTAATATAACTATAAATACTTAGTTTTGTTCCTTCAAAAACCAAAAAATTATTGATTATTTATTAATAACAATAATAATATTACCAGTGTAAGTGCTCCCTGAGATATGGACCACTAGGACCTGGAACATCTGGATCTGTCATTATCTGAAAAATTAAAAACATATTTGATAAATTAGATTCCTAATGTCCGATTAAAAGAATCAAATTATTAAATTTTAAGGTTTGTTATCGCATTCCGAATCAAGGACATCTCAAAGATATTCTTTGACTAAATTTTAGAAATAAACAGTTGTAGTTTAAATGCTCATTTCCACAAATAATTTAAATTAACTAGTAGTTTGTGTTACGGTAAATTAAACTACAAACATCTAAAGTAAGAAATGTAACAAATAACAAGAGTACTTGTGTAAAAATTAGAAAGTATTATTAGTCTATAGTTTTTGAACCAGAAAACTTAATGTTACTCTATTTTATTTTTTTTGTATTGTAATTACTATATTTCAACTAGAAGACTAATAATAATTTATCTAGTTATTTACACGTTTAATAGATTAATTTCATTATCTGTACCTCGGATCCCACTTATAAACATAAACTAGTCTGTAAAACTAATTTGCAAGAAAAAATAAGACTTAATGATCAGAAGGTGGTGTACCAATGTGAAGAAGGACCTCATGTCACCACCCTGAAGGCCTGAACATCAACCTTAGGTTTAACAGTGAGACAAGACGGAAACAGCTCATAACCATTGTTCACTTGGTTTGACGAGTTGTATGTTACACGCATATTCACACTCGGGACGAAACTGTCAACGACATCTCCGACCACCCGCCCGATCACTAGAGGATGATCTGACGTTAGTCTTGCCATTTGTTAGTTAAACCGGTAGGTTTTTAGTGACAAAATGTGTTTTTTGGTCAGTAGAGTTTTAGTAAGGTCATCAGCATGGTATGGCCATTTATATATTTGTAGGGTTCATGCAGAGACACCACTTTCTCTTGTTCCATATTAATCTTTGTCGTTTTTTAATTGTCACATATAGAATCAAACAAATGATTGGTTTTCTATTAAATTAATTAAAAGAACAGGAAAATTATTTTTTCTCTAGCTAGAACTTTATTAAATTTGAAAAAGAAACACGCAAAAGTAGAATGATTCTATATGCTATAAAAATATCTTAATTAAAAACGTACATCTTCATTAAAGACATCCCATCAAATGTGGTTTGACTTTTTTTTTTCTGAATAACGAACACTGGCTAAAGCCCTGAAAAACTATCACGATAGTTTGATCTCGTGAGGTCTAATTCACCCACTGGTGCTTCACCCATGCTTAAACCGGAATATGACACATAAATGGGATTCAAACCCATGACGCCAAACAGAAAAAACTCTTAGGTGACCTAAGTCTTGAGGTAAAACTCCTAAGCACCCCGCCAAAGAGGTGATGACAAATATGCAGTTTGATATATTTCAAGTTTTAAATGAAATTTTAGTTTGGTTCTCTAATTCATAAAAAAAACTATCAATTTTGTGTTAAATTGTCAACAAACATTAGAGTTTTTTTTTTTTTTCTTCTCGTAAGGTAAATTATATTAACGGAAACACCATAAGCCAAAGCAATGTCAACCAGACATCAAATAAATTACAACATACAAGAAGAAAAAAGTAGATCAATCCTTTCCATTCAGAGAGAAAGATTTTTGTTTCGCGCTATTTCTAAACCATAAGAAACTGACGTGCTCGTTTCACATAATAGAATAAAATTAGAATTGAAATTTGTATAGGATTGGGAATTTGAAGGAATTGGATTTTGAATCTGAACATTCCAATAGGAATTGGAATTTCAAGGAATTGAAATCTAATTCCATTCTTGGTGTTCGTTTGACAAATGAATTGGAATCGAGATTTTTTTTAAAACGAAGATAACAGCGGAAACATTTTAGATTTTTTGTTTTTTATTTATATTTTGTGTTATGATTTTTTTAATTATTTTTTGAATTTTTTTAAGGGTTTTCTATTAAGATCAAAAACCCCTCAAAAAAATATTCAAAAATAATAATAATAAATTCATAACTCAAAATATAAATCGAAAACAAAAAAAAGTAAAAAGACAAAAATATTTTATTCGTTGTTCTCATTAAAAAAACAAAAAAAAATCGAGAAAAGATTCCAACGAATTCACTTGAAATCCTTCACATTTTGGAATGATTTAGAATCTCTTTATTTAAAGGAATTTGAAGGAATTGAATTCCAATTCCCATTCCAATTCCTTGACAACCGAACGCACCAAAAGGAAATTAAGATTCCAATTCCAACGAAACGAACACGCCATGTCATGGGATTTTAATTCCAATTCCTTTTCCCACGAATCCTGTGAAACGAACGCACCCTGAGTGATTTTAGGTCTTCCATAGTTTGTATCGCCTTTATTCTTTTTTTGCGAAATCTTTTTCGTTCCTTGCTTTCCACAACGAACATAGACTAAAATATAGATATAAACTTCAAAGAGTTTTTAGAAGGATTTGTTCTCACATTAATAAGAAAAAACAAGTGCCCTCATCCAATGGAGTAAAGTAATCAATCCCAAATTAATTTGGTACAACATCTTGTCTTGGTGCAAACTACCGTACTAACGTGGACTGTGAACGGTTACAGATTTTATGAACTGAAATGGTTAACGAGGGCAAACCACAAGGACCAAAACCGTAATTTACTAGTTTGTTTATGTTTAGTATCAAAGCTTTTTGTTAAGGATATTATACTTAAGTTTGAGCATAAGAGAGTTGGAGTATAAAGTGACTCCACCATGACTCTTGTTTGAGGAAGTGACCAGGAGTCATTTCATCAAAGCAAAAGATAAAAAGATATTCTCATGGGTTTCTACTTGTAGAAATCTGCTACCATAAATGTATTGGGGGTATTATATTCTATACATGTTCTAGTTTCGTGTTTTGTTATGTTTTTGAAGGGTGAATATTTTTTTCATTTTTTATTGTCTGTGCAATGGCGAAGCTCCCTTAGGGCCCAAGGTGGCCCTAACACCCCCCTGTTTTTTTCATAATAATATAAATTGACTCTTTTTTCGTTTGAAAATTTGTATATATAGTGTAAATTTACCCGTTTTTGACCGAAAATTTGAGCCTGGACCTCTCGTTTTTGATTTTTTTAATACATTTTTATTGCGTAGTAGTGTGAATTGACCCTTTTTTCGCCCGAAATTTGTATACATAGTGTAAATTTACTAGTTTTTTACCGAAAATCCCTCATTTATGATTTTTTTAAGAGACATTTACATATTTCTCCTCAAACCTTTTAATTACATATTTTCCCAAGGTTAAATTTTAATTTACATATTTCCCCTCCTCCTTAAGACATGTATATTACATATTTACCTATTTCATCAAAATTAACTTAATAAATGGCAATTTTACCCTTTCATTTAATTATGAATTAAACAAACAAGAAGATTTCATTCTTCAAACGGTTGACTTGCTGTCTCAGTCTCATAGTTGCATATGGTTAAATTGTTAAGAGGCATTTTGAAGATTCACATTCTAAATACTATTAATTAGTTTAATAATTAGGTATCCTTTGAATATCAAATAATGTTTGTGGTAAAAACTGGATGGCTATCAAAAACGACAAAACCAAACATTTGCAACCCGCTACCCTACCCATGTAGAATTCATTTGATGGAGCTGTGATCAAAGTCGGCGTTTCCGGCCTAGAAACAATCAAATAAATTGTAGTTGTTGAAACAAGAAATAGCTCGGCATACCAGACATGAAACAAAGAAGAACCGAACATCCACACTTGAAACAAAAACGATGAATTGTTGTCATTCCCGTTGCGTGGCCGGATGCCGGAAGAATTGAACAATCGGAAAAATCGAACGATAAGGTGAATGTTTCAATGTCGGAATAATCGAATGTAACGTGCGTGAATGGAGCAGGAAGAATTGAATGGCAAAGACAATTGGGGAAATTTGGTTTGGATTTGAGGTCGAAGTTAGGTTTTTTCGGTGTTTTTAAATTCAAAAGGTAAATGAGTCATTTGATATAAGAAGGCAAAGGTAGGTCTGAAGAAGGGAACCAGTTGTAGACGACATCTTGAAAATTGCTTGATTAAGATCCAAAAACTTTAAAAAGCCGATCCAAAGTTCTGTAACAATTGTCAATCCCCCAAAATTATATGGATCTAGCAATGCATTGTATCAATCCGTATTGTGAACATAAACGAGCACGTGCATGCACATTTTTTAAACGAACGAACACGAACGCAAATATTTGTCTGATTAACAATTCAAATTCATATTCATGCTCTTTGAAGTTTATGAGCAAACACAAAAATACCCTTGTTCGCGTTTAATCTGTTTATTTACAAGTTTAATTGTGATTGAGAACTATGGGCCAACTTTCATGGGCTTTACTAATGATTGGTATGTTCCAAGACACAAGGAAATATTTACATCTTTCCAAACTAAAAATATGTCAAAATATGAAGAAAAAAGTCAAAAGTCAAAGACAGCCATCAACCCAACCCAACCCAACCCAACCCAACCCAAGTATATGCTACTCTCAACATAATAATTTTTCAAACCTTACATGCCTTTTAAACATAAACATAACACCATGGAATCAAATTCATACCAAACCATAAAAACATAAAACATTTGGCAACAAAACAAATACTAGTGGAACAGCAAACTATTCAGAAAGTGGGTTCACCTTGAACCTATAGATCAAAGTTTTCTTCTTTGAAGTTGGGTTGTCGACGGTCAAAAGTATCTTACCGAGCTCACTGATCTTGAAACTGTGGCTAATCACCGGCTCATCAGTTGGAGTCATCTTTCTAGCCTTCTGTATGATTATGGTGTAATGGCTTTCATCAGCGGGTACATATTCAGCACTATAACTCACTTCCCAACCGACTACACGTAGCTCCCATACAAGCATGCACTTCTGCAAAAATTTACAGGTTTGACCAACAATTTGACCAGCTGTTAAATACACAAAATGACATGTAAACCGTACCTCGTTTACTATAATCTCCACAGTCTGCTTGGTTGCTGGTTTAATAGTAACCATTGAAGCCGGATCATCAATCGTGAATTCTGGATTGCAATCACAATAATCTACACTCAGCCCGCCATATTGAATTGGTACGTGCTCTGGTCTTACGTATCTGTTAAAACAACCCAACTTAGTTAAAAGATAAATATAAAGTAGTAAAGGAAATGAGATTTGAAAGTTAAAAGTAGAGGTTGCAAAGCCACAAAACAAGCAGGTTCGGCTGGTTGGCTTGAGTTTAGCAGTGTAAATGAACCAAGCTACTCATGAGCGACTCGGGATTGGTTCGTTAAAAGTTCAAATCGATCCGACCTTAAATGAACTCGAGCATGAGCCTAAAAATAAGCTCATCTAATAAACAAGCCCGATCCTGAGCTTCACCTATCGAGCTCGAAGAGGATCGCGAGCTTAAACAAGCATGTTAACTTTTATTTACATAATAATTATTTTTTATATATAAAATAATTATAAAAATAACTAAATAATATATATTATGTTATATTAAATTCTAATTCTAAATGCATATTAATGTATACAAATTGTTGGAGTTAATTCCCGAACCGAGTTATGGGTCGGGAAGGTGGGGCCGGTTCGAGCTAATGGATCGATCTCATTAATTAATTAATTAATTATTATAATTAGAGATAAGTATCTATTTTATTTATTAGATAGAGATGGAATTTTATTTAATAGATAAATAGGAGTTTGTATTTAACTCTAATTGTAATCGAGCCTCTAGATAAACCCAAAGAATTTATGTAAGGGTTATATTGGAGAATTGATCAAGTTTTGAGTTATTTTCTTGATTAATAAAATTGGTGAGTTGTGTCAAAATATTCTTGTGTTTAATTCGATCTGGGCCATTAATTAGTATCAGAGCAAGGATCAAGGATCGAATAACCTGAAGATCGCAGGAGGAGCAGACTAAGAATCAACCGGGTCTCTGTTCAGACGGCGATACGAATGTTGTAGCTCGAAACAAGGGATTCTTTCGACTTCAACGGGATTCGCAGGCTTTTGTATAAGCAAGGCAGGGGCACGAAAGAGAATAGCAAATCAAACAGAAGCAGACGAGTTTGTTGATTAAGAACCAGGTGGGTTCTTGGTTGGAAGAAACAGGCACGTGTTCTTGGTTTATTCAGGAACTAGGTTTTGTTTTAAAAGGGGCTGTTTGAGGTGTTCAACAAAGAAGAAAGAGTCAAAGGTTAAGAAAAAATAAAATAAATTTGCACAAGTTACGAAAAGGTAAAAAGAAACAGAATACTTTATTTTGTTTTTTTCACAAGATTTGTTTTTTTTTCTTCATGTGGTACTTGTGATTGGGGTTTTTTCGAGCAAATGGGTTCGGTTCTGATAGTGGTTCGGGGCTGATTTGTTTGTGTTTGTTCCAACGGACTGGAGCAAGGGAGTTCAACACCATTAAGTGTTTACCGACGGTAGAAAAAAAGGACGTCAACGGCAGGTAACGAAGAAAGACCAATAATCCAACCCAAAGCGACCGGGGAGATATCATTGCAGGTTCCAAAGCTGAACGGAACAAATTACATCACATGGGCGATTGTGGTGGAAGCGATTTTGGACGATCAAGGGTTATGGGAAGTCGTTCAACCAGAAGAAGGTGCGGCTATTGATGCGAAGAAGAATAAAACAGCAAGGTCGTTTTTGTTTCAAGTTGTGGAAGGTGATATTCTTCTTCAGATTTCTCAATACAAGAATGCGCGAGAAATATGGGCGGCTTTGAAGGCACAGTATGTTGGGGCCGAGCGAGTCCAAAAGGCTCGACTTCTAACGTTGAAAAGTGAATTTGAGGAACTCAAGATGGCAGAAAACGAGACTGTTGATTAGTTTGAAGGAAAAATAACTGGTATGGTTTCAAAGGCAACGGGTCTTGGTTACGTATTCGCGCAAGATGCTTTAGTGAAGAAGTTACTCGACGCGGTTCGAGACAAATACTTCAACCTAGTAGCCTCAATCGAGCAAACCGTTGATCTCGATAGTATGAGGTTTGAAGATGCTGTTGGAAGACTTAAGGCATTTGAGGAACGTTTACGAGGGCGAGAGCGCGCTTCTGAGTCTCAAAGTCAGTTACTTTTCAATCGATCAGAAGGTAGTTACAAAGGTAAATCATATGATCAGTCCGGTAGCCGAGGTAGAGGTGGGCCGAGTTCATGGGAACGTGGAAGAGGCCGGGAAACCGGAGGACAAGGATCGTACCAAACCGAAGGACGGGTAAGAGAAAGGAAAGACTGCTCCCAAATTAAGTGTTTTCGATGTGACGAGATGGGACACTTCGCGTCTTCGTGTCCGGAACGAAGACGAGCAAGGCTGAAACAAAAGAAGAAGCCGATAGTGAGCCGGTGGTTATTTAAATCTTCACGAAACGGCTTACTTAAACGAAGAACGAGCTAACCCGAAAAAGCTTGAAGCCGAGAAAGTGGAAGAAGGCACTTGGTATCTCGATAATGGAGCGTCGAACCACATGACAGGTAACCAGTCGTATTTTCCAAACTCAACAAAACTATAGCGGGTAAGGTAAAATTCGGGGACGGGTCGTGTGTTGATATATGCGGTAAAGGGAAGATTTTGTTAAAATCGAAAACCGGAGATGATCGGGTTTTATCCGATGTTTATTTTATACCTAGTTTGAAAGATAATATAATAAGTCTTGGTCAAGCAACGGAGAACGAGTGTGATGTTCGTATGAAGGTGAATTATTTGCTCTTGTATGATGACGGGGGTAAACTTATGATGAAGGCGTTTCGAACGAGAAACCGGTTATACACGATTAAATTAACAGTGGAAGTTCCGGGTTATGTTAAAAAAATCACGCCGATTCAGAAAAGGTTAAACGATTCGGGAACAAAAGATGATCAAGGAAAACTGTTGTTCGCTCGATTAGATGACAAGAATCGCAACCAAAGGAGCGGTTATGCGAGTTCATGCGGCCGAGGGAATGGTCGAGGACATGGTCATAAAGGCTGTCGTGTTCGGGAGAGCCGAAAGTACAAAGTCATGGATCAAGAGAAGTTCCAAGAGGTGAAGACCAAGATGATGAGGACCAATATGGATGTGAAAGCCGAGAAGATCAAAATCGTGGGTCAAATCAAAAGGAACAAAAGAGACGTGCTTGAAGTTAAAGGTCCACTTATTCTGGTTCGGAAATTAAGGGGGTGATTGTTGGAGTTAATTCCCGAACCGATTTATGGGTCGGGAAGGTGGGGCCGGTTCGAGCTAATGGATCGATCTCATTAATTAATTAATTAATTATTATAATTAGAGATAAGTATCTATTTTATTTATTAGATAGAGATGGAATTTTATTTAATAGATAAATAGGAGTTTGTATTTTACTCTAATTGTAATCGAGCCTCTAATTGTAATCGAGCCTCTATATAAACCCAAAGAATTCACGTAAGGGTTATATTGGAGAATTGATCAAGTTTTGAGTTATTTTCTTGATTAATAAAATTGGTGAGTTGTGCCAAAATATTCTTGTGTTTAATTCGATCTGGGCCATTACAAATAAATTAATAAATAATAGACGGGCCGAGCTCAAGCCAAAAACTAATCACAAGCTGAGCTTGAGCTCTAGAAATAAAGCTTGAAACGAGCCAAGCTCGAGCTTGATCTCTCATATGTTAAACGAGCCAAGCTCAAGCTTCGTCAAGCTTGAGCTCGTTTACACCCCTAGTTAGGTTGAACCAAATCACCCTTGTTGTCCACCATGTTAAAAGATTTTTTTGAGTATTTAGCTTGTTAAGTAATTACAAAACCTACATTTTTTATTTTTTCAATAAAACGATTTAAAAAGTTGTATTTATTAAAATTTTACACTGAACAGATTTTAATAGTTGCATGTTAACCTGTTTTCTTTTGGGTTAATTATGTTTTAACCCTCAAAGTTTCATCAGCATTTCGTTTTGACCTTTACACCTTTTTGAATGATTTTACATTAAACTTCTTGAATAAACGCAGTTTTTAAAAGAAGAACATTTGTATAAATAAAATAAATGCATAACTTACTTGAAAAGGGTTTCGGGAGTCCTTGCAGTGCTAGCGAAAACAAACTTGCTCTTAGTTCTTTGAGTCATAAATGGACTGATCATTGTGTAGAAAGCTAAATACCACCAAGGAGCATTGATGAAAACCTTCAAACAAGATTTTAGGATCAGCAATTGCGAATAATATTATTGCATTAAATGGAGGTGGCAAATATGGTGGGCTGGACGGCTTGTCTAACGCGTTAAAATGAGTTCGTGTTTTTAGTATATCGCCTCGAGTTGAACTGCAATCACATTTTTGTCCTTTCTTGCCTTGTTCCAGATAATCAATGCGCTAATTGTTAATTATGGTGAAAATGTACTATTTTTATATTTTGAGGACTTTATAGTTTAGACCCTTTTGCTTTTTATTTAACTTTGTATTTGGCCAGTTTGAGATAAAACCTAACTCGATCGACTAAAGTAAATGGGTTTAAGTGCCCATATCGGGACCAAATCTTGAACGCATTAATAATGGCTTGAATTCTCTAGTACGAAAAACAGGCAACTTCATAATAACATATTTGCCTTTCCAAAACACACAAAATATCATATTTCACCCGCTTCACATATAACAAAAAAACTAACTTCAACATAACAATTACTTCACTGATTAAACAACAATGAAACCGAGCATTATTTATTGTTATAAGTAAAAGTGTTTATGGTATTGAATAATTCATTGTTTCATTGAATAATCAAGATCCCTTTAAATAGGGTAAAGGATTACATAAAACAACTCCTAATAACTAGGAAACATAAATCAACTATGATACAACTTCTAGGAATAGATAATGATTAACTAATAATAATAATATAAATATTATCGGCTAAGACTCCCCCGCAGTTTGAGCGGGACTTGGACGGACGCTCAAACTGGATCGAAAAGACTGAAATAACTCCCGTGGTAACCCCTTGGTGAAAATGTCAGCATACTGAAGTGAGGAAGGCACGTGTAGTACACGGATGTGACCTATACGAACTTTCTCTCGAACAAAGTGTATATCAATCTCGATATGCTTGGTGCGCTGATGTTGAACAGGGTTATCGGATAAGTAGACAGCAGAAACGTTGTCACAATAGACAACGGATGCCTGTCGTAACGGAAGATGCAATTCTAACAATAGATTGCGTAGCCAAGTAGCTTCAGCAACAGCATTGGCGACACCTCTATACTCGGCCTCAGCACTCGAACGAGAGATAGTAGGTTGACGTTTTGAAGACCATGAAATTAAATTGTCACCAAGGAAAACACAATACCCGCTAGTAGATCGGCGAGAATCAGGACACCCGCCCCAGTCAGCATCAGAGTAGGCGACTAACGAGACGATACTAGACCGAGTAAGCCGTATGCCATAGTCGATTGTCCCCTGTAAATATCTAATAATACGTTTCAAGAAGACAAAATGTGGCTCCCGCGGCTCATGCATGAACAAGCACACCTGCTGCACGGCGTATGTAATGTCGGGACGAGTAAATGTAAGATATTGAAGGGCACCTGCGAGACTTCGATATAGTGATGGATCATCGTAAAGAGGCCCATCCTTGGAGCTGAGTTTGGCTTTGAGGTCCACCGGGGTATTGCAAGGTTTGCATGCTGTCATAGAGGCCCGTGAGATAATATCTTTCGTATATTGCGACTGATCGAGGAATAAGCCGTGTGATGTGTGTGTAACCTTTATCCCCAGAAAGTGATGTAGTCTACCAAGATCGGTCATGGCAAATTCGCGGGAAAGCATCTGAATAATGTGCTGCAACAGTTCATTGGAGGAGGCAGTAAGGACTATGTCATCAACATATAGCAAAAGATAAGCCGTATCCGATCCATGAGAGTAGATAAACAACGAGTTGTCACATACACTGCTGCAAAAACCGTGAGATAGCAGGTGGGTTGCGAAGCGAGTGTACCAAGCACGCGGCGCCTGCTTGAGTCCATAAAGCGACTTCTTTAATCTGCAAACAAAATCTGGGAACCGAGTATCGATAAAACCCGGTGGTTGATGCATGTACACGGTTTCATTTAGATTGCCATGTAAGAAAGCATTTTTAACATCAAGTTGGTGAATTGGCCATGATTTGGAAACAGCGACGGATAAAACTGTCCGGATGGTTGCAGGTTTGACAACCGGACTAAATGTGTCCTCACAATCGATGCCAATAGTCTGAGACTTGCCGTTGACAACAAGCCGAGCCTTATATCGTTCCAGGGAGCCATCGGATTTGAACTTATGTCGAAATAACCATAAACAACGTATCACCGGTCTATCAATCGGGCGTGGAACTAGCTCCCAGGTATCATTTTCTTGCAAAGCACTAAATTCGGTCCGAATGGCTTGTAACCAATTTTGGTCGGCAAAGGCTTTGGCATAGGATCGGGGAATAGGAGAAATATTGGCGGACATGTGAATGTGAGCAGCTTTGGAGCGTGTGATCATAGGGTGTGTTCCTGGGGGTCGGGCTACAGGAACAGCTGGAATGCGGGTGGGAGGTGCAGGTGGTTGGGGGGAGGATGGGTGAGAGATGTTAAGAGGTAAATGAGGGCTGGTAGAAGGTTGGTTCATTTGGCGGTTCCGCCGGGTATAGTGAAAAGGATAAGTGGTGAGGGATGGTGGGGTGGGTTTCTGTGGGGAGGAGGGTGGTGCAAAAGTGAAACCGGGTGGGGTGGCCTCGTCTAGAAAGGAGTAGGAGGCAGGTGGGGTGGGTATGGTGTAGGGAAAGTCATGTTCATTGAAGGTGACATGACGGGATATGGACACTTTACCGGTAGTGGGATCAAAGCACCGATAACCTCGGAAATCTTGTGGGTAGCCGAGGAAGATACAACGCGTGGCGCGTGGGTGTAGTCGGTGGGGCTGGGTGGCCGAGGTATTGGGGTAACAAGCACACCCAAATACCCGGAGATGGTCATATGTTGGGTGGCGGAGATATAAGGCAAAGGTAGGGGTGAAATAGTTTAGGCGTTTGGTGGGTAGGATATTGTGAAGGTAGGTGGCGGTGTGGATGGCTTCAACCCAGAACGTAGGTGGTAGGTGAGCATGGATAAGCAAGGAGCGAACAATATCGTTTAATCGTCGTATCATACGTTCCGAGCGCCCGTTTTGGGAGGATGTGTGTGGGCAAGAGAAGCGAAAAAGAAGGCCGTGTTGATGGGCGAAAGTTTTAAAAGCATGGTTGTCAAATTCGCCACCCAAATCACATTGAAAAGTTTTAATTTTTCTATTGAATTGAGTGGCAATTAGCTGATGAAATTTAGTGAATGTTGAGAAGGTGTCGGATTTGTATTTAAGAGGGTAAACCCACACAAAGTTTGAAAAATTATCGATGAGAACCATGTAATATTTGTATCCAGATTTACTTATAATGGGAGAGGTCCACAAATCACAGTGAATGATATCAAATGGTGTGAAAGTAAAAGACATAGATTCATAAAAAGGTAAACGTTTATTATTGGATAAATGACAAGATTGACAAAAAGATAAAGTGTTTGTGCGATTACAAAAGAAACCATAACGTTTACTAAGTAAATCTAGAACTTGTAGGCTTGGATGACCAAGACGATCATGCCAGGGTAATGTTGAAGTTGTAAGAGAGCATGCTTGTGGTGGGAGTGTTGGAGGAGTAACTGGATAGAGATCACCCTTGCTGTTGTGGCGGGAAAGCAGCCGCCCCGTTAGGAGATCCTTCACAGAAAAGCCAAATGGGTCAAACTCAATAGATACATGGTTATCTCGAGTAAAACGACGAACAGATAAAAGATTTTTGATAATGTGTGGGCTATATAAGATATTAGGAAGAATATAGGTTCTATGAAGAATGGGTAACGAGCCTGTACCGGAGGCCTGGATTGGTATACAGTGACCATTGCCGACCATAACTTTAGTGTTTGCAATAGATGAATCGGGGATAGTAATCATACCTTGATTGTTGGTGAGATGTTGTTCGGCGCCGGTGTCCATGATTGTATTTGGATCCGTGTACTGAAGTTGCATCGAAGTGAAGGCAGCACTAAGATCAGAGGGACTGAGCGCATCAAAGTTGCTGTAGGTGGGTTTGGGTGGGCCGTAGGGGGAATATGTGAAGTGGGCTGTGGGGGGGTTAGTGGTGGGTGGTGAAGGGTGGTTCGGCCGCCAGGTTGTTTGGGTCGGATAGGGGCAGGGGGGGGTGTTCCACCACGCCCATTGGGGGTAAGTAGGCTGCCCAGAAGGGGTCTGAAAAGCCCAGGTACTGGTGTTCTGCTGCCCGCGGTAACCGCGACCACGACCGCCACGAGTGGACTGGTTGCGGCCACGGCCACGTCCGCGGCTGCGGTAAGGAGGCTGGGATGGATTCGAGGTAGGGGCAGGAGGGTGCGGGGAGTGCTGCGGCTGGGTGGTAGTATTCGGGTTGGGCGGTGTGGTGTGGGAGGTGGCTGCATAGACCGAGGCAGGCTGGTTTTGGCGATTATCTTTGCGAATAACCTCATCCTGGAGCATAGTTCCGGCCAGATCCCAATCGGCGTTTTGAGCGTGGATTAATTGAGCGGTGGTGTCGAACTCCGGGGAGGAGCCGAGACCACGAACCAGTTGGAGTACTAACCTCTGATCGGAGATGGGCTGATCAACATCTGCAAGTTGATTTGCCAATTCTTTGAGCTGCTGACAATAGTCATCTACCGAGGAGCATGCCGAGAGGGTGAGGTTAACGAATTGAGTTTCGAGAGCTCCGGCTTTGGCCTGCTTGTTGCTGAGGAAGATTTTCTGCAGCTTGACCCATGTATCCCTGGCCGAGGCATCCATATCGAGTACACGGGACAGCAAGTCATCCGACAAAGTGCTGTAAATCCATTGAGACACGAGAGCATCTAATTCCTTCCAAGTTTCATATTCCGGATCTGTGGGGGACGGACTTGGGGTTCCATCAATGTGGTGTAAAACCTTGTATGCAATGGCATTAAACTTAAAAAGTTTTACCCAGGAGGTGTAAGAAACCTTCTTCCCATCTAGGGTGCGGATCTTGGATTGGATGTTGGTTACGGAATAAGCGGGATGCATGGACTGGGGTGGCGGCTTGGAGGAAGAAGCATCGGCTGCTGGTTTCTCCGTGGCCGCTGGTTTCTCCATGTCCGGTAACAGCCGGCGGCAGCAGGCGGTGGTTAGGGTTAGGTTTAAGGAATGTTAGAACCGTAGCTCTGATACCATAAAAGTGTTTATGGTATTGAATAATTCATTGTTTCATTGAATAATCAAGATCCCTTTAAATAGGGTAAAGGATTACATAAAACAACTCCTAATAACTAGGAAACATAAATCAACTATGATACAACTTCTAGGAATAGATAATGATTAACTAATAATAATAATATAAATATTATCGGCTAAGAATAAGTTCCAGGTTGCTTTATCAAAACTTCAACATAACAATTAGTTCACTGATATGGGCAATCCATAAAGATACATGTAAAATTTTAAACTTTTAGAAAGATACATATATACCTATACAAGAAATTAATTCTACATAAATTCACAAACTTGAACCTAAATGCAGGCAATCTTCTTTCTATTCATCATCTTACAACATTCAAATGGTCAATTCAAACAATCATCTATAACATTCAATTTATCCAAAACAACAATCTTATTAACAAATTAAATCAGCATTACCTGTTTCACCACAAACTCCGGGTAATTGTCCTGCAGCAGCTGCAAAGCCTGTCCGGTAGCCAACCGAAGCTCCCTCTTCGCAGGCCCGGGCGAGTTCTTCAAATCATTAATCTGAAAAATAGTATTCACACCACCCGGCCTAAAATCCAACTTCCTTATACTCCTCTCAAGAAACTGAATCCTCCACCTCAAAAACCTCAACCTCTTTTCGTCATCCGAAAACGTCTTCTGATACAACTCTTTGTTCTGAAACTCACCATACACATTATAACAAATCGGGTGCCCGTTTTTATCGAACCCGTGATTAAACACAACTTTCTCAAGATCATCCACAAATTCTTCTTCCAATAACGAATCAATGCCGAATGTTTTTCGCCACTGGAGGGTATCTTTCAGCATTGTGAAGGAGTCTTTAACCTTAAAGTCCCGGGCTCGCAGGAATTTGAGTAAAACGACATCGGTTTGGTTGTCTTTTAATATGGGTATGCCCCAAATTGAGATATCTGAAATGGGTTGGTCTTGGTTTTGCAAAAAGGTGAAGTCTTTGTTGTGGGTTATGGATTCTTGGATTAGGGTTTTGAAGTCTTGAAGTGATTTTTGCTCTGAAGGTGAAAGGTCTTTGATCTGGTTGCTTTCTTCTTTGAAAGAAGCCATGGGCACAGGGGTTTTGGTGGTGGTGCTGGTGGTGGGGTTTTCCGGTTGTTCGATGACGTCAGCAACGGTGGCGGTGGTGGGTGGTGGTGGTGAAGGTGGGGTTTGTTTGTCTGTTAGTGGTAGTGGTGAAGCTGGGGTTTCTGGGTTTTGTGGTGGTGAAAGTGGGGTTTCTGGGTTTTGTGGTGGTGGAGAGTGGGAGGAAGTGGGTGGCTCCGGTGGGAGTTCCGGCGGAGATGCGGTGGCAGTGGTGGTGGTGTTTTCATCGGCCATATGTTGAGTATCGAGATGAGTGTTGTCTTGGAAGGTTGGAGAAGTGAGGAGAATCTATGTTTCCCGTTGGAAATATATAAAAAGAATTTGAAAATGTTATTATATATTTTGTTATTATATATTTTAGGATTTAAAAAGGACGTCGGCATCCGTAGGGCTGTAAACGAACTAAATGAATATAAATAAATTCATCTTGTTCGTTAAAAAAATATTGTGTTTAAGAATGGTTCAAGAACACCAATAAAACTGACGGAGCCTAGAGATTGAAGTTAACATATTCATTAATGTGAATAATGAGGAAATAAATGCAAAAACAAGATGATAATATATTAATATGGTTTCCTACTTTATGTTACGAGAGGATAATTAAAGAATATAAAATGTTTAGATAAAAAAAATACTTTTATAAACAACATATACACATGAACATGAATGAACGTTCATAAATACGTTATCGAACACAATTGAACGGAGGGGGGGTCTTTGTTCATGTTCGTTCGTTTAATTAATCGAACGAAATTTCTTGTTCATGTTCACTTATTTTATTAAACGAGCAAACATCAACAAACTTTCCACCAAACAATTTACGCTCGATTAAGTGAATATTTGGTATATTTATAACCTAATCACAAACCTTTTGTTTTATATTTGAATTTTAGCCACTAAGTTAGTTTTTTTTTTCCTTTTTTTATCTTTTGATTTTGGTATATTTACTACTTGTTACTTATAATTTCAAATTTTTTATTTGATTTATCATTGGGTTTAGTTCTAGTATCATCATAAACCTAACTAATGCCGACCGAACAGTCACAAACCAAATCAATATTGACAGAATTTTTGTCAAATCGCACCCACAAGAAGTGGATTTTGCCAATACCACACCATAAAGATTATTTTTTTTAGTTTCGGGAACTGTCACGAGTGTCCCGTACGGACTGAATTCATGTCAACTCGTAACCGCAACGAATGAATTTTATCAACCAAACAACAAAATGTATCGAATTTTATTTTATGTTTGTTGTTATAATTAAGGGTCATTGGATTCTAATAATACTAAATTTGACTAATTGGCCAATGATAAACCCAATTTAAGAAATTTATGTACCACGATAGTCACAAATTTCAACATATTTTCTTCCACATTTTTTTAACTGACGGAGTCTAACCATGTTAGTTTTTATGACGTCGTTGCTTTCGTGAATGTTTTTATAGAAAACCCATTATTTTGGGTGCAAAGTTTCCTTCTTAAACCAACTAATAAACATTAACAAAATTTAAAACCAAAAGTTCTGGTCCTACGTTTTTATTTTGAGCAAATTATTTGATGCCGAAAAATTTCACACGTAGATATAAAACCAAGGCATAATTAAGCCAAACTCATACTTAAACCTATCCATCGGTTTTCTACAACGAAAATTGTTTTGAGCTCAAAACCGAGTCGTGCACTCGTGCACGCTTCTTTGACTCATGGTGATTTTTATAAAAACTTCTACTTTCATAATTTCTTTAGAACGGTTTGAACATCTTTACCTGGAACTACAAATCAAATAGAATAATAGTTATTGTATATTCCATCATAATTAGTAATTAGAACACATGTTAAACTTTATATGACATGAAACGAAGTAATTTCTTAGTAAATGAGTTGTGGACCATGAAAAGTTGGTTTGGTGAGATGTAATGTTATTATCACTTTTTTGGTGTGTGATGTGACCAAAGTTGTACTAGCAATCAAGATGTATAACTGTTGGTAGATAAATCAATTAA
This sequence comes from Bidens hawaiensis, assembly GCF_021521415.1. Taxonomy (NCBI): domain Eukaryota; kingdom Viridiplantae; phylum Streptophyta; class Magnoliopsida; order Asterales; family Asteraceae; genus Bidens; species Bidens hawaiensis. The sequence goes on along the minus strand of NW_027492994.1, from coordinate 209,780 downwards.
GATCGTGACCACACAAGGCCTATATACTTTTGAACTTTAAACCATGAGAATTGGATTTTTAAAAGAAAAAAAAATATACTTATACATTGGCAATCAAGATGTATAACTATAGTTGTTTTAAATATACTGTAAAATGTAATCTAATCAACTTATACATTGGCAATCATATAATTCAAATGATTACATAAAATGGCAAGTAAACAGAAAACAAACTGAGGCGCAACATCCTTTTGAATAGCAAAATCGATCGGTTTGTTTACGATAGTTATTAGTTAGGTTTTAAATTCGTACATACTTGAATTAGCGTACCTGATAATTCACATAGAGAGGGGACAGTTTTGATCAAACTATTTATTGACATGTTCATTGTAGTTCTCCCAATTATGTCATAATTAAGTAACTTTACTATAGCACATTCATTGGAGCTTCTAGCCTTTTAAAACATAAAAGTGAAGAGTCTAGAATGTTACGGCGACTTTAAATTATAATTATCATTATGCTTGAATCTTTGGAATTTCTATGCCACTATTAAGGATCAGCACTCCAGGGTGTGACATGCACATTTTTTTTAATATTCTAGGACAATCATTTTGTCTCGTTTATGATCATAAGTAATTGCTTTTATCAAGCCTTGAATAGACGATGTCAACGGTTATCGAGCAGTATAAGACTTCCGACACAAATATTCGCTTACTATCGTGTCAATCCCAAAAAATGAAAAAGCGTCTAGGAACCCACACATTTTCAAAACACTTGATATATATGTTCAAACATTTGCTTCGTCACACTATATGCATTAAATAAAGACTATTTATTCTTTTTTTTTGAACGACTAATTTGGATCACTCACGGACCACTGAAGTATCATTGTGTCACTAGTGGCACCATGCGTTCATATCCATCACCAAGCCACCAATTCAAGTGGAAACTCAATATTTGAGAAAAACTCCTTATTGTGAGATTCGAACCTAGGACCTTATGGTCACTAAGTCTTATCCCACCACCAAGATACCATTGGACTAGAAGTCATTTGGTAAAAATAAGAAAAATAAATAGGATTTATAGCCACACTAAAAAAATCTATTAAAAACACTTAAAAAATTAATAGAAAAATCATAACTCAAAATTTAATAAAAAAACAACAAAAGTAAAAAACAAAAATGTTTACATCGTCTTTCACATTCTTAAAAAATATATATATTGAAGAAAAAGTTAATTGTGTCCTTTTTATTTATCACTGTGTTTTGTGTTTGTTTTCGTCATTGATTGTGTCTTTTTTTCTTATTATTATACATTCTTTCTTGATATTGAGTTATATTACTTAACATTGTGTTATATTTTGCGATGTATTGTGTCTTTTTTATTAATAATTGTGTTTTTTTGTTTATTTCGTCATTGTGTCTTTTGTCTCGACATTATGTTTTTTCGGCAGTTTTTTTAGAACGGGAATGACAAGCGAAACATTTTTTATTTTTTTTAATTTTTTCGTTTTTTATTTAAATTTTGAGCTGCGCTTTTTTTATTAATTTTTTTGAATTCTTTTTTGAGTAGGTTTTGTTGTGTTGCCACAAATCCTTTTCACACTTCTAATTTTTGTCTGCCTTTGTATTTTAACATTTCTCTTAAATAAGCTAGCCCAAACAACAATTAAAATTTATTTATATTTATAGAAAGAAAAAGAATATCTCATATAATAGTAACCAATTTTCAAAAGTGTTTCAATTAGGTCACTTTTGCATATTTTCCCAAAATCGGGTCACTAAATCTTCAAATCGAGTCTCACCGATTTTTTTGTGCGCTGAGAAAGAAATGGATGATAAGATGTGGGGGTCGGAATTTGCAATATATGTAGTTAAATTTTAAAAACATTAATCATATTAAAATTAAAAATAAAAAAATAAAATCCAGGCCGTCACTCAACGTCAACATAAAAAAAAAGATAAAAAGATTTCTTATGTGAAACAAAAAAGAAAACGGCTAAAAACATGTTAAAATCTTTAATTTAATAAAGAGATGCAACTTCATAAAATAATAATCAACTTTTAAAAGTGTTATAATTAGGTTACTCAACTTTCATATGTTATCAAATTAAAGTTTTTAACGTGTGTTTTTCGCCTTTTTCTTTTTTCTTTCACATAGGAAATCTTTTTTATTTTTTTTGAAGTTGACACTAAGTGACAACGTGAATTTTATTTTTTATTTTAAATTTTAATATAATTAACGTTTTTAAAAAAAATTAAATTCAAATACATATATTTCAAATTTAGACCCCCACATCTTATCTTCTATTTCTCTCTTGACGCACAAGATTTAGTGACCCGATTTGGAGAAAATATGCATGAGTGACATAATTAGAACACTTTTGAAAGTTGAATGCTATTCGATGAGATATTTCCTTTATTAAAATATAAAAGTTGAGTAAATTAATTGGAACATTTTTTTAAAGTTGAGTAACCTAATTGAAACAATTTTAAAACTTGGTTATGTTTCGTATTTTACAATTTAAAGGAATCGATAATACATATAAACGAAACTCCTAAAATCCTACGTGTCGTGATATGGTCGCTTCCCCTTTTTATGGAAGTCACAAGATTGCTTGATTTTTAAATAAAGGTCTCTCATTGATTTAACCCAAATTTATGGGCATGGGTCTTACCAAAACCAGATAGCTCTTAAACGGGCTATAACATCTCATTAAATTAAAATTAATCTTACTAATTATTTGATATGAAAATCCTATAAAATAGGGATATACTAAAATTTAATATCCAATTTAAAAAGAAAAAAAATATTATTTATAATTAATAAACAATTTTATAGTAAAAAACGTAAGTGGGTCATGGGTCACCAAATACATATAGCTTTTAAACGGGTTATAGCATATCATTTATTTATGAGACTCTTTCATCATCAAAACCTAAGTATATTATTAACTTTCTTACAATAAAAAAAATTAAAATCCAAAAGATAAATATTAAAAAACGAAAAATGTAAAACAACCATTCTTTTAAGCCATCAGATTACTTTATCTGTAAATGAAGGCTTTTCACGCATTTACCTGAATTCACCGGTAAAGGTCTCACAAAACCCAGATAGCTCTTAAACGGGTTATAACATCTCATTATATTAAAAATTAAGCTCATCAAATATTTGATATGAAAATCCTATAAAATAGGGATATACTAAAAATTAATATCCTATTTTATTTAAAAAAGATATTATTTATAATTAAGAAGCAATTTTATAATAAAGAAAATAAACGGGTAAAGGGTATCACCAAACCCATATATCTTTTAAACCGGATTATAACATATCATTTATTTATGAAACCATTTCATCATCAAAGCTCAACTATATTAATTATTAACTTTTTTACCATAAATAAAATTAAAATCCAAATATACATATATAAATATTAAAAACGAATAATATAAAACAACCCCCGTAATACGAGTGATAAAATCTAGTATAATATATTTTTTGTCTCTCTTATCGTCTAGACTACGGCCTATCATAAGGTGTTTTAAATTTTATTGTAGACATTTGTACAATAAAATTTTAATGTGTGAACTTCACGACAAATTCCAAAGAATGTCTTCCCGTATGGCTCCAACTCAATTATTCCCAGTATGTGTCCACAAAAATCTAACTTTGATAACCCTACTTACCAAACCAACATTAGTGTCCAACATAAAGATTTGTATTCTTGTTATGTTATCGTTATTGTTTTAATTAATTGACTGTGTTAAATTATAGTTATGCTACTTCATCTTTTAGACCATTCGTGATGGGGGCATGGGGCATTATAGAGGCAGAGAAAGCCCCTATGTCACCCTAGGGCATTATAGGGGCGTCATAGAGTATGGGCGAATCTATAATAAAATCATACGTGACTTAAAATGATAATGATTAATGGGACATTAAGAGATATTAACTAAGGGTGGTAAATGGGTTGGGTTGGGTCGGAACGGGTTAGGGTCGAAATAGGTTAGGGTAGGAATGAGTCAACTAAAAAAAGGGTTGTTTTGGTTTGGGTTGGAACGGGTTAGGGTCAAAAGGTTCGGGTCAGAATGGGTCCGGGTCAGAATGGGTCAAGGTCGGAACAAGTCAAAACGGGATTCGGATCAGTTTTTTTTTTTTTTTTTTTTTTTTTTTTTTTTTTTTTTTAAGGAACAAGGGCAAAGGCAGAAACGTTTTGGTTTTTTTACATTTTTTGTTTTTGATTTATATTTTAAATTATGATTATTTATTAATTTTTTTGAATTTTTTTTGAAGGGGTTTTTATTAATATAAAAACACCTCCAAAAAATATTCAAAAAAATTAATAAAAAAATCATAAATCAAATTATAAATCAAAAACGAAAAATGTAAAAAAACCAAAACGTTTCCTCCGTTGTCCTTGTTATTCAAAAAAAAAAAAACTCGAGAAATGAATTGAAACCGAAAGTCGACGAAAACGAAACATAAACCAAAACTGAATCGAATTAATCGAAATCGAAAAAATCGATCAAAACGAAACTGAAACCGAAGAGAAATAAAACTGAAAAAACAGACCACAACGAAACAAAAGGCCGAAAACGAATCCAAAACCGACCAAAAGCAAACAAAAGAAACCGAAACCCAACCCGTCCAGTGCTTCGAAACCGACCAAAAAGAAACAAAGGAAACCAAAACGCAACCCGTCCAGTGTGAAAACTCGTGTTGACTTGAAACCTAAACCGAACTCGTTCCAATCCAAAACCCGTTTCAACCCGAGCTTGCCACTTTTCCTTAAGACACTAACCCAAATCGACCTATTTATTTAAATTTGTCGACCCATTTTGACCCGAAAAAAAGAAGGTTGAATTTCAAGTGACCCATTTTGACCCATCTTATTAAAATCTATGACCCAACCAACCCATATGATTTTTAAAACAACCCAAATTGACCTATTTGAAATAGTTTGGATCAAGATTGTCACCCCTAATATTAACCATTACACATACTTTTTACTAAAAGAGTGATGATTATGTTGCTAAATTGGTCTTAAAATAGATGAGTTGAATTTAGGCGACACGTGTAATGTACCCTTTACATGAACAAGCTCTGCCACTCAAGCTGAGCTTCTTTAATTTAAAACCAAGATAGAGCCCGCGTGATACATGGGTGAATAAATATATACAATAAAAAAAATATATTTAATAATATATATAACGGGGAAAGTGAATACGGTGTTGTGAGACGCGCAACCTTACACGATAAACCAATCAAAACTACTTAGTTTTGATAAAAACTTAAAAAAATTCTCAAAAGCTAATCCCAAAACACAGCAAGCCTGCTCTTCTCCTCTCTGATGTTCTTGCAAACCCTAGGCCTTACAGTTCACCGCCGATCGACAAGTAAGAAGGACGAAGATTGATGTAGTAGGACACAAAGCTATTAACCATGCTCATTAAACCCTAGGTCGTTCTATCTAACAAGGAAGATGACGAAGATTAACAGTGAAGATGACGAAGATTAGGTCGTTCCCTAGTCTACCCTGCAATTCGAATCCGCAACCTCTGCAGGTAATATTTTGTGGTTCCAATTGAAATCAATCATCTAAATATGTTTGATTATAATATTTTAATTGGTTTCAATTTAATATATTTAGCAGTTGGCCACATTGCTCATAAATGGCAAATGCACTTCTCGCTGGCAATTAGCCCGTCTATTTATATTCAGTTTTACTTAAAACCTTTTGCATTTACAGATGATAGTTGCACCAATCACAAACATGAATAATTTAAGCAACGACTTCTTTTATGATATATTGAGACGACTAGATGGCGCAACACTAGTGAGTGCAGCATGTGTTTGTGCAGCATTTAAATCCATCTCAAAAGAAGAAAGATACGTATATTTGATATTTTGAAAAGAATTGATCTTTTCAGTTATGCTTCTAGAGATGATAATCATGCAGGTACGATACTACCATAATCATATAATCCTCTGCTTACATTTATAATTTGGTCAAAATAATTGGTTTGACTTTTACTAATTATTGTGTAGATGAAGTTACTCTTTCAAAATAACAAGGTGCGATTTTTTGTTAGTTTTTGTACATGTTGATATTTTATGGTATATTTGATATTTTGAAAAGAATTCAAGCTTTGTTTCAATTGGCCAATTAGATGTGTAAAAAGATTACATGTGGTGGGGTGTACAAGAGGTTTTTTATCGGGTTAGCAGGGTAAATGCAGGTCGATGGAGATGGATTTTTTATCGGGTTAGCAGGTCAAATGCAGGTGGTGGTACTTACCGAGGACTAGGGATACTTTTTTGAAAACAAGTGAAGATGATGCGAGACAAATGAGGAGATACTTGATTTATAGTTGGATAGGTTTTCTAATTTATGTTGTTAGTTTTATGTCTATGTAAACGGTTGTCATTGTATTTTAGAGGAAATGGAAAATTTTATATTTTTTATGTACTTTGTTAGCGTAGACAACGCTTGAAGAAATGAAAAAAAAATCTTTGTTATATACTTTGTTATGTACTTTGGCTTCCACCATTTTGCAGTTTTGGACAGTTTGCACCACATTTTGCGCAGTATGCTTTTTTTATTTTATGCTATATTATATGCATGTGGGAGAATGTAGGTATGTGGGGAATGTTCATACACAGGTTACTGGTTTTTTGGAAAACAGTGGTAAGGCCGCTGATATGCTGCCTGCTTTAAGATAAATGGTAAAATACTTCCTAGTGGCATTTTTACTTTCTTACTTTGCAGGCCATCTTAGCCCAGAGGTGAGGTTACTGATGCTGTGTTAATGCTTGATGGAAGAAATGTGATTACTATATTTTGACCCGTTTAAGTTTATATTTCTATAAGTTGGCCGGTTTCATTTTATATTACTACATTTTGACCCAGTTTCAATTTATATTGCAACGTTTTGACCCGTTTATATTTCAATATTTTGGCCCGTTTCGTTTTATATTACTATATTTTAACCTGGTTTCAATTTATATTGCAACGTTTTGACCCGTTTAAGTTTATATTTCAATATTTTGGCCCGTTTCATTTTATATTACTATATTTTAACCCGGTTTTAATTTATATTGCAACGTTTTGACCCGTTTAAGTTTATATTTCAATATTTTGGCCCGTTTCGTTTTATGTTCAAACTAGTTAAATGCCCTGCGCGTTGCGCATAACAGTTTTCTGTTTCATGTGTTGGGCGTAATATGGACATGTACATAAGGTTCATTCATTTTGGCCCGTTTCGTTTTATGTTCAAACTAGTTAAATGCCCTGCGCGTTGCGCATAACAGTTTTCTGTATCATGTGTTGGGCGTAATATGGACATGTACATGAGGTTCATTTACGGTTATAACATTAAATGCATAGTTAATTAAAGAGTTGTCCGTCACACAAAATAAACACGCATGTATTAACTGAGCTAAAGGTTGTAGCAGCCCTTTGACTGTAGGCTGCAGTAGCTGAAGCTACTTGTGACCAAAAGATCCATGATGTCAACTATTTAGAACCAGAAGCATATGCATTTCATAATCGGAAAAACGGCTTGTCACCCTTTCTATTGACAGCAACATCCAGTTTAGGAACATTATACCTCCGCGACCTATTAAAAACTATTAGTATTTGTAAACTTAATAAATATAAATATCTTAAAACCATACCCGACTTCTGATATAACTAAAAAATAAATGAATAGCATGATCATGATTTAAGGTGACGGTTTTCGATTTAACCCAAAACTCATACGAACCCGTTAAATAAACGGGTGTGTCCCAGTTGGCCCATCATCCGTTTACATGATGAATTTCCCAAAATACCATTTCTCCATTTTTAAACCTTTTAATATGATTATAAAAACTATACCATATGATCACCACAGTAACAATCTAGCTTCATGAAAAGATCTAAAAAACCACTACAGTAACAATCCAGCTTCATGAAAAGATCTAAACATAAACATACTACCATAAAATATCAAAACTACTGAAAAGATCTAATAAACTATCATGTCTGCGCAAAGAAGTGCCACCATAGTAAATCTACAAAACTATCAGGTCTGCAAGTCGATTCACATATCATCATTCTCTGTCTACTAAGGACTCGTCGTCCTGCAAAAAAAAAAAAAAAAAAAAAAAAAAAACTAATGTAAGTATAAAGCTAACAACCATTATTTATTAAGAAATACAGATTTACCTTCTTTTTTTTCGAACAACCAGTGATGTTATGACCCGGTTGCTTGCAGTAAGAACAAGTTTTTTGTTTTGGTGCTTTCAAGGAAGACTTGATTCTAGTTGCACTTTTGGGACGACCTTTATTATTTGTTTTAACTTGTGGATCACGAATAGAAATTTGAGGCATCAAGTTTACTTGTGAGCTTCCCACATTTGAATTTTGTGTAGTACTTTCCAACTGTCTGGAATTTGTTCGAACGCTTTGTTCTTCTAAGAAGTTAACCAAGATGGAATTTAGTTTCTTTATCTCACATGGGGAATCTCTTGCATTTTCGATTGCTTTTATAAAGTTTGATTGAACACACCATAAAGTTAACGCGCTAACTTCATTTCCACTATGTGTGTCTTCGAGCTCAATCGTGTGATTATCAGACTTATACCTAACATCAAGTGTCCACCTTGATAAAATATAATGATCAGGAAGGGTTTCAACATTCCTCTTCTTCAACACATATGATATATGCAAGCATAATATACCATATGTTTCAAACTTTGCACACGAACATGTTACATCTATCTTATCCGAGAGTCGAAAGTTAACAGTTCTCCAATGTATTTTATCAATATCGAGCTGTCCAACCTTATATTTGATTTCTTTTAAAGTTTTGGTTATCGTCTCATGGGTTAAATTAAGGGTAGCTTCCGCCCATTCTTTCTTGAATATATCAAAGAGCTTTCTAGTGAAACGTTGACTTGCTTTTTTCTCTATCATATTTACAGAAGAAAGATTTGGCTTGGAGTCCATGGTCCTAAAGTTTTCATCGTTTTCAGAACCCCTTCAGCACGCAACAGCTTTATCATACTGGATTACAAACTCATTCAGCATGGTATTTGAATTCACAAATCCATCAAAAACTTCTTCCACTTGATGTCATGCCAGCAAAAAAACAATTTTTCAAGTAGGCTTTAGCCCAATACTCGCGTTGCTTATACATCTCTGTTATCCAACTTCCACTTTCAAATTGGTATTTACCACATAAAATTTCCCAATGATTTTCAAATTCTTCAACGGTATTACTCTTTATCCACTGCTTGTATGGCTCTTCAATGTCACTATAACGAACTGTAAGTGATTGAATATGTTCAATTTGATGTTTCTTTATATGCCATGAACAGAAGCGATGTCAGGTTTTTAGAAAAATTCTTTTAATTGCATTTCCAATAGCCTTGTCTTGATCAGTAATTATTGCCAATGGATGCTTATCAAACATGCACTTTAAGAAATTTTGAGATAACCATTCAAAAGTCTCTTGTTTCTCGTTCTCCAACAATGCACCGGCAAAAAGTATGGACTGGCGGTGATTATTCACCCCGACAAATGGAGCAAATGGCATCATAAACTTGTTGGTCATATATGTGACATCAAAAACAACAACGTCTGCAAATTTTATATATGAGTCTCTTGATCTCCCATCTGCCCAAAAAATATTTCTAGGAGACCCATCTTCAAATAAGTCCACAACAAAATAAAGGTCGGGGTCTTCTATTAATTTATCTTGGAAATGTTTAATAAGGCCATAAAATTCCTTACCCTTGTAATGTTTTCGTTGTTCACCTAAGATATCGGCACATTGTTTTGATGTAACATCATTTTCACTTGGATTTTTCATGGTATTTACGACCTTCTTGATTTGACAAGGTCTCAACCCAGATTGACCAAGTTCCAACATTAGAGATTTGCAAGCCATTGAGCGGTGAAACTTCCCATGAGATCTATGTTTCATGACTTTGGTCGGAGTAACGGTTAGCTCATGGTTGTGTGCATTGCTAAATTCATCGACTGACCATTTCCCATCATTACCTATTGAAATCCGAAGAAATGCTTCACATCCCGTCCTTAAAGCCCTACGACGTTTATTAGCGTTTCCCTCAGATCCATCACGCTTCAAATCTTTAAACCCCTCTTTGTTGCATACATATTTCTTTCGATAAGCCTCATTTGTTGTCTTATTTTTAAAAGTCGATTTACGTATTCCAAATCCATGTAAAAACGCAAAACTATTATAGAATTCATATGCGTCATCAGGAGTATCAAACACTTGTCCAATTACTTCATTTGTCACTTCTTTTTCAACCGCAAACTCCAGGTCCATATCTTTTGTTTTCTCTATTTCAACATCATAATCGTTATTTGTGATCAAATGCCCGTTTGCATCAATATGTTCAATCAGACTTGTTTCAAAAGCATCCTTCTCTGATTGAACTTCTAAATCCATTATGGTGTGGATGTCCTGCATCAACAACAACAGAATATTAGAAGACGAAAACTGATAATCAACAAGCGAAAGAAAGTGTTAGAACGTGAATTAGTACAAGAACTTCTTAAGATTGACTGATTAACAATTTTGCTGATGTTATCTGTCATCACCTTTTGATTTAGTAAATGGAGAGAAAAAGTTCTTGAATGATTAATCTTCGTCTTGCTATATGAACCTGATCGGAAACCTAGGGTTTAATGAGCACGGTTAATAGCTTTGTGTCATACTGCATCAATCTTCGTCCTTCTTACTTATCGATCGGCGGTGAACTGTAGCGCCTAGGGTTTGTAGGAACATTAGAGAGAAGAAGAGCAGGCTTGCTGTGTTTTGGGATTAGCTTTTAGGAATTTTTTTAAGTTTTTATCAAAACTACGTAGTTTTGATAGGTTTACCGTGTAAGGTTGCGCGTCTCACAGCACCGTATTCACTTTCCCCATATATAATAACATACCTTATGGATTTATAAATAAAGTAAATTTTACAATTTATAAATATTTAAAAACTTCTTAGAATACAACATTAGATGTTATTTTTATGTATATAGATAAACTAAAGTTATTTTTCTTATATATGTATGTAGTTATTTTATGTATAATTTAATTATACCTTTCTATATAGCAAACTCTTTTTATCACCAATTTATGTACAATCATACTTATGATATATATTTATTTATAACATAAAAAATATATTTGATAAAACAATAGGCTCCTTTAGAGTTGTCAAACTCGGTATTAATTAACATTTATGTTTAGACTATGTGTAGACGTGTTGAAGTGCTACCAAGACAACTGGTGGTGGTTTTAACTTGGGTTTAACAACGGTGTAGTGTTTCAACTTGGTTTATTTAAATCCCCCCCCCCCCCCACCCCCAACCCGTTGCCTTCTCTAACCCTCCACGCTCGTTAAGGCCCCAACAAAGGAGGGGTGAGGGTTTGGCACCCCTCCTTAGGGTACTTGTAGACTTGTAGTAGTTTTAAGTTTTTAACACCCATGTTGGCTGAAATGGAGGTCTGTTGGTGTCTAAGAATGGCTCCATTGCACATTATACAATTTGTTTATAAAATTTAACATCTAAAAAAATTTTATCAACCATTCAGTCTACAACCACTATCCCTAGTTAAACCCGAATCTGTTCTAAACAAGATAAAAAACCCTTGTCCACTGATTTTCTCTGTTTTAACATCTACAAAACCGACAAACCCTTCAAGAAAAAACAGATAGAAAGCAAACTGACAAACAATTGTGGAACCAGCTTCCTAGTCATGACCCTTATACAAAAATCCTCAACAATATTCAATTCACAACAAGAAACATGAATTTCTTCAAATTCTATGTTCACTTTTACATCTTGTACACCTTCACCATCCTCTTACAAATATCATTGGTAATTAATTCCCCTAAGGGACACTTACAATTGAGAGAATTTAACCAGAAAAAAAAAAAAACAATTCATCAAGTTCAACCATGCAGAACCACTTTGTAACAGCAATAACATGTATATAAAATGTGTCATCTATGTATAACAACGTGAGGGAACCTGAACTTATCTGAAATAAACGGTACCGCCTCAGGCCTCTCTACAAGATCCCGATACAAATCATATTCCGCTTCATAATCATGCAAATGAAGCTCCCCCTTTTGATTCGTATGATAATGATGCTTAGCCGAATCCGACTTCCCAAACCCAAAAATACTAACATTTTCACAAACCCCTAAAGCAAGCATCACTGCCTGCATACCCGATGAATAATGAAAATTCGATCCATCATGTGAACCCGCCCACTCCTCTAACGGCTTCCCGGTTTCCTTCACAAATCTAGAAACCGAATAATATTTCACGATCCGCGCACACAAGATATCAAACTGCGGATCAGTTATCAACAACGGCGCCTTGTGCGACGAATTGCACACAACATAATCAAGAAAATGAACCATTTGACACATGTACATCATTATAGCCACTTTCTCGCCATACGGATTACAATAACAACTCTCTCGCCGCGCACATAAATGCAAAATATTACTATTCACAAATGAGAGACTCGTCTTCGAACCCACATTCCTTTCGAAGCCACGTATCCTCGCGTTGTTTAATCTAATAACAAACTCATGACCATCAATCACATGACCCAACTCAGTAGTCAACAAAATCCCACTATTTCCCACCACAGAACAAGTCTTATACCTAGTCGAATTCGCATTAACATTCCCATTCCCAGGGTTTAAAACCTTGACAATGTGAACCAAACCCGACATTACATCAGGCCGAAACCGATGGTTTCGCCACCAATTCTGCAAATGTCCCCTGAATTCCAACCATAGGCGGTAAAACTCCGGGGACCTGAGCTGAATTGGCACACCTCTAGCCGACCGAGCCCGAATATCGATTCGGTACTTCCCGGACCACAGGAACGAGCGGCGGCGACCGCTCGTTAACCCGCGGAAATTACCGTCTACCAAGTGCTCCACATCTTGCCTCAATGAATCTTCGGCTAAATCTATAGCTGCAAATTTTAGTATTGTCTCATTTACCAGCGGCAAAGGCTTTTGCTCAGGCAAACCGTTGTATACAAACTCTCGACCGCCGCCGCCGACGGAAACCGTGATTTTAAAGCATAGAGTGGCGGCGGCGGCGAGAAGAAACACTACACTAAATATAGGACGAACTGATCTCTTCATATTATTATTATTATTATTATTATTATTATTAACAACTTTTTTGTTGGGTCAACGGTGAGTCAACTCAGATCTCAGCAAGAAACCAGACCTGTTGGGTTGGGTGGTTGTTCATTGTAACAGAAGGTTTGAGAGTATAAACTGAGTGGAGATTGGATCGGAGAATGTGGAAGATTTGGGGAATCTAGCAAGTGGGTGTTGAGGGTTAAAGATGTTATAAGGTGAGTGTCATTAGATGTAGACATGTTTTAGAAACATATATGGTTGTGGTTTTATCTAAATCTATTACAAAATAATGGTATAAAATAATAACGATATCTTATTTACACAACTTTTTTTTTTGTTCTCTCCCAATCATTGTATCTTGTATAGGCTCATACAGATCTTGTATAAAGATGCATTACAAGTGTATAATTTTGAATACCGTGTGATGTACGGACATATACTCTTTGTATACGGTTGAATACCATCAAGTCATATCAATAGGAGTTGATTAGTAAATTAGGGTTGTTGTCAAATGTTGAACATTGGTGTATAGTTATAACTAGGACGAGAGGGTTTGTTGGCTAGGTGTTTTAAGTGAAGAAATATAGATAGGGTTGTTCATTTAGAATAATTTGTGTAATATTGTTAAGCTTGTATTGTTCTATAATGAATTTTGTCATCGTTTACTATGGATGCATGTTTACGAGACGGACAAAAATTCTCGGTTAAATTGCTAACCATGGTTTTGAAGAGCAACAAACAAAACTAGTTGGGTTTGGTGGGTCAACCAAACTGCTTTGGGTTTTTTCTATTTTAGTAGTTTGATCTATATATATTTTTTTTCAAAATCATTAGTTTGTGAAAAAGTATTTAAAAGTTTAGACGTCGATGCGAAGTTTCAGACCAAACCACACCGTTAAAAAGTGATAACCAAACAACTTGGATCTTAATGATCGATTTGCTTTGTTTTGAACAATTCGGTTCTTATCAATGGTTTATGAACACCTGCATTATTTACTATTATTATAAGCATATTACAATGTATAAACATGGCCTATTTATTAAAACATAAAGTAGATGTACTAGAATAAAATAGGCACGTTAAAAGTCAATACACAATAAAAATTAGACATCTGATGAAATTTTTACATATGAATAAAAGAGACAAACAATAAAACAAATTTGTATGATTCAAGATACTTTTAGGATACGCAAATATGAATTTAATGTATTGTTAGGATAATTTTTCAAACCTTTGTACAAATCCTAACTCGAGACTTAATGTTTAATCAACCATCCATGTTCAATTTACTTGGAAGTACATAGACAATATATCATGAGCGCTTTAGGGCGGCGCTCTCAAGATATGTTTTCAGATGCCGCTAGCTATTAGAGCGAATCTACTTTTTGGTATTAGCATAAAGCTAAGTGATATAACATGGTAAATACCCACACAAGAAAACCCAATTAAGACTCGAAAACAACTTGGGGAACATCCTAAAACGACATATAATACGCCAGACCAACGTATATACGCTTCTATTTTGCTTTTTGGCGTATAAAACGGCATATAGTTGTAGGATTCAGTGAATTTGCTTGCAGACTAGTGTATAATACACCATTGGGCGCATATAATACGATGATTGCGTGTCATTTTGGCTCTTTTATGCTATTTAACATATTATTGCAAACTCTTTAATTAGCTGATACATGAAAATAATAAAAAGTTCATTTATGCAATACACTCAATTCAAGCAATCTCTTCATCATAAAACCAAGTTTGCTCGTGCGCTCGCAATCCTAAATTCGGCTCACAATCTTTATAATCAATTTACCTACTTTATATGAACATATTGCCTAACTTTAAAGGCCACAAGTTCTCTTGTATGTCAAAACCATTAATTTGATTCTCATACTCATTATGTACTCTTAATCTCATCGTAAGACTTTATTTCCTTACACATGACACAATCGACATCTTCACAGCTCACACAATACTATATTAACTCATGATACATATATAACATCCCATAAAAAAAACCAATCACGTATATGATACTGATACACATAAGAAATACACATATATACTCTTCAATATATGTGGGTCGTGATGCTACTCACCTTCGCTCGTAGAAACTTCCAATGCTCGAGTTCTTTTCATATTTGTTCACTCCATGGAGTTAGCATTACATGTCAATATGCAAAATTTGACATGCTATTTCTCCATATAATGGTCAATTTAACTCATTACTACTTTAACCTATCTTAGGTGCATCATAAAAAGTTCTAAAGCCTTGTTTATCAATATATTAACATCAATATTATAACTTAAATACTTGAAAATAAAAAAAATATATAGTAACCCATACAACATTACTCGTTTTTTTGTTTTAGAAATTCTCTCCGCTCTATTTAGAAACATAAAATTGTTGCATTATTATAAAGATAAACATTATTTAACTTAAGCCCTTAGGTATACGTTAACGCCCAAGGCGTTAAAGCTGATATAGCAAAAGTTAATGAGTAGGAAATCACTCCCTTCATGGGTTAATGGGTGTTAAAGTCAAGATAGATTAAAATATTAACGGAGGCTTTAAAATATTCTACACTCATACACAACAATTTAAGATTTATTTTAAATTAAATTGAGGGGATTAAGTGAGGTTAAACCATTTCCTTTATGTGAGATGAAGTTAAAATGAGTAAAGTGGTGACGTGCCACCTACGTGGAGGTCTAAACTCTTAAAATAACCTTTAAAATTGGTAGCCTTTATAGTTGGAGGTCTAAACTCTAAAAGCTGTTGCTTCAGGTGTTCAGTTAACAAACTCATGCTGAAACTAGTGGTATTCATTATTCAGTTTCAAACCGAAAAGGTAGAACCGAACCGAACCCAACTGAATTGCACATCCGATATTTGGCTTCAAAAATTACAATTTGGTCAGAATCTAAACTCTATAATAAAGGAAACGACCGCAATCCCATCACTTGTTTAGGGCTTATTATTAAAAATATTACCTATCAGTATAACCAGTATTGGGTTACCTACGGGTTTTTCACAGTTTGGGTTCATGTATAAGAAATCTATCATATCAATTCCATTTGATTGGTTCATAGCAGCGAGTGGTTTAGTTTGTAATCATCAGCGACGATAACAATTACAATCACCATCAATCCAATCATAAGTTCTCAATTTATACAGTACGTTATCTCTATTAACGCTAAAAATTTGTTCTGAAAACGGTTTGTCTTAATTTGCACACAAGTTGTTCGATGAATTACGTCAATGGACATGAAGGATGCATATCACACATAAATAGAATAGCAACCAATATAAACAAAGTTGGAATCTTTGTTCAAGATCAGTAAATATATGTTGTATTCTTTCTCGAACCTATCAAGTCTACATCTTCCGTCAAATCTACCTTTAGTTTTGTTCATTTATTTTAAGCAACAAACCTTATTTATTTATATATGCAGGTTTCTCTTTTTGGTAAAGGCTAATGCAACAAGCAAAAACCATATATTGTGGAGAATGGGGATTGATTTTCGGCATCAATAGGCATTTTTATGATTCCAGAGGATAGAAAATTTTATACATTATGATAACTGGGTACTGATCTTTACATTCGTGAAATCACTGTTTTATAATGTCAACAATCAAATTGTTTTCTAATGCTATATTATATCATGTTAAGTTTCATTTTTGCATCTTTTGAATGCTATATTATATGAAGTCAACTTTGACTATTTTTGAGTCAAAATTGGTGCTAGATGGTATTTGAATATTGCGAAAGTCAAAATAAAAGGTATAACATTAAGGGTATATTGGTCAATTAAATTCAAGCATGTTTCTTATTAACTTTAAAATTTATACTAAAAGAGGTGATTGGATGTGCAGTTAAACAAATAATTGAGTTAGGGTGTTTGACAAAATTATATTGTGATAAATGATTATCTGTCATTCATGGCAGCTTCTTTTTCAACACGGCCCATTTCTACTGGCGAGCCTGTCGTTACAGTTAGCTAGCTCCATGCCAATCTATGTGAGCTTGATTTAAAGGTATACTCACCCGTTTAACTCTTTAATGCTGTTTGTTTTTACATCTATGCATCATTATGAAAAAGGGTTATGCATGATATATAGAAGGTGACATTTGACATTTTCTATATTAAAGATAAAAATTCTTATTAAATGTGTGATGATTTGCAGGTGTTAATTAGATGCATACTGGCTCTTGCCTAATGAAAAGAAAATCCACTCAAGTAGCAAGTGTGTATTATGATCTCTGATTTAAGTTTTAACATCATGGTTTTTTCCTTTGAATAGCTTATTTAACAGATTTTATACTTATTATATTTTATTATTTTCACCCTTCCTTTTTTGCCTTTTTGTTTCAACAGGTTGAAGTTGCCTACATTTATGGTGCTTTTTTCTTTGATGTTGAGGGGATATTAGATCAAACTACTAATGTAAGATGTTTATTAATTTTCTTTTTTATGTTCCTTTTGAAAAGTAAAACTTGGTTGTAGGCCAAAAAGGATGCCATTAATATGTTTCTCATGATGTCATGTTTTTGACACTTTATTTTCTCTACATGTCTATGAGCTATTGTATTTGGATTGCAGCAAAGTGATGGATAAAAAGAA
The DNA here is from genome assembly GCF_021521415.1 of Bidens hawaiensis. Taxonomy (NCBI): domain Eukaryota; kingdom Viridiplantae; phylum Streptophyta; class Magnoliopsida; order Asterales; family Asteraceae; genus Bidens; species Bidens hawaiensis. Next base: position 191,981 of record NW_027492994.1, on the reverse strand, counting down.
CAACTTATCATGAACAAGGGCTGGTTAGGCAACAATGTTGGTAAGGAAAGTCACTAAAGCAATAGAAACTTAAATGATGTATCTAAGAATCACATAAAAACATAAGGAAGCGAGACTGGATTGATCAACAGGTATGATGCTTCTTTGGAATTAATCTGTGTGGAAAATGAATTTGCAAAACAGAGAAGGTAGCCCAAAGGAACGGAGTGGCAAAGGGAGATATATTAATACCCATACAGGTCTTAAAATGTCATTTTAAAAACTTTTAGAGATTTATGATAATGTCGTCATATAATTTTTTTTCTCCTATAGTTTGTAATTTATTTGACTTTATAATTCATCTTTATATTAATTCGTTAGAATCAAAATATTATTTTTTTCAACCCGTGTATCACACGGGTTACTAACCTAGTAAACAATATATCAAATAATGGTTATTTAAGTAATGGTTATTTAAGTTTTGTCATTTAGACTAATTCAATTACAACTTTAGCCAAGAAATATAGCCCAACCCAATACAATATCAAATAATGGTGAAAAGAAACTTTCAAAAAAATGTTATTCAATCTATTCAGCCGAATACTGGTAAGCCCTAATTGTTATTCTCCACCATTACATTCCCTAAATTAAGATCAATGTCACCACATTTATTGTTGCAGCAACAACTCAAACCTTGATGCCTATGGTTACACAAGTCCACGAAAATATTTCTACTTGATTGGTTAACAATTGGTTGTTACAACTAAATTGCATTAATAACGTCTACATAGCAACTAAACTTCAGTTTTCAACAATGATTTCTACCTTCGGTGATGCACTTTGGGACGATAAGAGACCTTCGGAAACCTGCTACTCGTCGCCATCTCTGTGAAAGCCCTTCTTAAGGGATATCATCACCTTCTTGAGCACAGGTGACTTGGCCAATATAAACTTCACAAATTCCAACGCAGGCTTCGTGTTCTTGTCCCTCAAGTCTAAATTCTCTAATTTGTTAAGATGTTCCAACAAAACATCCGAACTATCTATGAGTGTAGAAGAGCATTTCTCAGACTGAAGAACCGGATCTTCACAATAATGATAGCAATTCACCCGCAGCTTAAGCTTTTCCATGTTCGGGGAGCTTCTAATCAGAAAGAGAAGGAAAGGTAACCCATATTCGTACATGAAACTCATCTCATCAATATGCACGTATTTGAGGTGGATTAACATCGTTGGAAGCACTTTTGGAACCCCGCCTTTTTCAAAAGACTTGAACCATAGCCAATACAATGGTTGATTATATGCTTAAAAAAAGATTAATTAGGAAAAAACTTGAAACATCGCCAAAATAAATATCGAATACATACAAAAAAAAATTGAGCTGAATCAGTTACCTCCATTATCGAGGTAAGTAGACAGATTTTCAATCACAGGGAAACACTCAAATAGATCGGTGATGGTGTAATCGTCAAAATCTTGTGAATCATCAAAAGCTTGTGAACTATTAACCTGCAACAACTTGCAATATTGAGGTACATAATGAAAGCCTATGAGGATCAATATTCTATTTTTACAAGAACTTACAATAGTCAAGCTCTTAAGCAATGGGCATCTAAATAGATGTAGAAACGCCTTTTTTGTAGTGATTCATCACTCATATATAAGCTTGTAAGGCTATCGAATACATTGGATGTTATTGTTTCGTGGGCAAGGTCACAGCCAATGAGGCGTAGTTCCGTCAACTGATGAAACAAGAAGACAGATAAGGGTAACACATACCCCCAATAAAGTTGAAGTGTTAATTTCTTGACACTATAGTATCTTAATAAATAAGATACTATATATGCGATTTCAATGCATTGATCGTATGCACAAACCCGAAGGGTGAACTCATGTATTGGACCCTCATGTTTTAACAAAATCTGATAAAAAGCATAGTATAGTTTACACCAATAGCTTTTCCCTTTCCTTTGAGTTTGTAAGTTATAAAGCCTTTCCTCAGGTTCCGGCACATCATCCGCACAACTTGATACGTTAAACATATCCTCGTCGAGCACAAGTATAGGGATTTTGGTCCAATGGTACCTCCATTCCTTAGATGCTTGTCCTTGCTGCCTCTTGAATCGGTATACGACATAGAATGTTTTCTATCATGGCTTGAGGAAGCTTGTTGAACATGTCCATCTAAGAATATTTCTTGATGCTGCAAAATTAGCAACCGTGAAAACAGATTCACGGTCGACTATGTTTAACACGGGCTTGATACTTAATTTGAAAACTAATCAAGGTATTTTAGTGTTTGTGTGTAACTGAGAATCGATCTACTTCTTTAAGTTATATATTTGGGCAAAAATGAGCTTTTTTTAACAGCTAATTTATTCAACTTTATTTTATTCCAATGTCTCAAACGAAACTAGCAACCATTTGGTTGAAGGCCATACACCTTTGCCACGGCCCACCAGACCAAGCTAGTGGTATATCATATATGGGCAAGAATGAGCTGACTTTGGTTTTTGGATTTATTCTACATTTTCTTAATCACAAAGTTAAATAACATTATAAAGCATATTTATGTTATATTGTTCATAATGACAAAGTTAAAATGATTCTTCTAATTCTTTACTTTTTGGAAATGACAAAATAAAGTAATTAATACACTAAACAAATCAATATATAACACTACACCTGTAGATGTGTTTTAGTTTGATTTGGTGCAAATCAATACAAGTTTAGAAGATTACCAGTTAAATTTGAAGCAGTATAGCAGATGCAGCATGCAGAAACCTAACCACGGAACCACCCAAGCTGCAAAATGCAAGGGCACCAATGATTGATACAGAGGCAGACATAGAAGAAGAAACTGGAGTACTGGATTGCTGATTTGGGCTGGATCTGGAATAACTATTTGGGCTTCTGGTTTTGCCTATAAGACTATAAGAGGTTAAAATTTGGGTTTAAGCGAGCCAAGCCGAGCCGAGCGAGCCTGTCTATGCTTGAAAGTTGAAACGCAATCAAACCATCTCGGCTCGGCTCGAAAACCATTTGAGTGGACTTCGAACGAGTTTTTTTCATTAAGCAATACTACTTTTAAATGATTGTCTTAGGTTAAGGTGGTAGTTTCTAGGGATGCACAAATGGTACCGAAACGAACATTCAATACAAGTACCAAGTTTTCTAAGAAAATCAGGATCGGGAGATTCGGAGTACCGACATTTTCTGAATTTTTGCCTATTGATGCCAAGTTCTTAAAAAAATCGGATCGGGAAATTTGAGATCGTTACCGGTTAGAGGTCATCTGTGGTAGTATGTATCATGATAATTATTGTACTCGCTAAATCCTACCAATAGCAAAGCTATGGTAGGGTTTGAGGAGTGTAAGATGTAGACAACCTTACCCTACCCCATAGGACGTATGAATAGAGAGGCTGCTTCCAGTGAGACCCCCGGCTCGACAGTAGTTTTGCATCAAGCCTTGCACATAAAGCACATAACACTCAACCATCGGGACCCCGGCCGATTGGTGCATGTACCCTTGTCTTTCGGCTATTAGCGCTACCACATGATGCCTGATTAACCTTCCACCACTTTTAACGTTATTTTCACGAAATTAGTAAAATAACGACAAAATTAGGGCAATTTCACTTTTGCGTACTCGAGAGCCCATACATATATACATTATATGCGTACACCGCAAGTAGGGCTTCTTAGTAGTATGTATGAAGTGCGGTATTAATACTAGTTTTACCATGGTTGAAAAAAGTGAAAACTCTTAACGAATTTTCCTAATAGACACAAGTCTAAAGGTAAATTTACATTTCATGAGGATGAAAAGTCCCTATGACGTGGCCTTGGTGGTATAAATAATTGATGATTTCAAGCTTAAATTTTATGAACACGATTTAGTATGTTTGCTCACTATGATATACATAGTAAGTGCACTCATCATACAAGTAATATAGATTTGGTAAGATACCGGTATCATCCAAGAACACAAAGGCTTTCAATACCACAAAATTGTTCATCGTTTGTTCAAATCCAAATAGGGGGAGGGGGGGGGGGGGTTGAAATGATATTTAGCTAAATAAATAAAGTGAAGCAAGTAATGGTAAAAGATAATCAATCTCAATAAACAGTCACTTGGGTTGGGCTCCCCAGCAAGGACAAAATTGAGTTCGGGTTATGCATTTTCAAAAGATCACTATGTAAATGTAGAAAAATCTTTGGCTAAGCTTACCGAATCATACACCTATTCGGAAAGCTTTCACGATCATTTCGATAAAAATCCAAATAATAATTAAATAATAACCGAACTATCTTATATATGTAAAAGAAGAAATAGTTTAGGTCGTGTCTGGTCGTTCACCCAACACAGCCTTAGAGTCCGCACCAACTAAAAGTCAATTTTAATATACTCTCTTGATTACATATATACTCAAATATACGTATATTGTTATACACAATCCTTTAATCTTACTCTTAAATTTACACATTTTAAATAATCATGAAACTAGACCGTCGACCATTTAGAGAAGTATATATCTTGATACTTGGTATAATGTACATACATTTTAAATTTCATATTGTTCATTATTCTTTATATATAGTAAAAATAAGTTGTCGGTGCGCGCACAAAATTCATTGCTTGCCGTCGATCATTATGTGCAATTTGCTTAATCACAGATGTACAAGATCGACCCTTAAAGCATGAGTGTATTATAAGATTTCTCATCTCATAAAGTCACAATATGACCCTGTCTACATGAAGTAAAAAAGAAAATTAGGCAGTCAGGTCAAATGAGTAGAATCACATGTAAAATGCACAGACCCTCCTAAACCAATTAACATTTTAAAAGTTGTAAACATCCAACAGGTGAAATTAATACTACGTCGAAAAAATCCAATACATTAACCAAGGGTAAAACATTTCAGAAAACTCAAACTCTTTCAACAGTTACTTCAATCACTGGTGATGCACATGGAGATCGTAAAAACATTTCAGAAAACTCCAACTCTTCATCCTTAGTAACATTGTACCAAAGCAGTATCTTTACCTTCTTCAACACAGGTGACTTAGCCAAGATAAGCTTCACTAAATCCAACCTATTCTTTCTCCACGAACAAATCTCAATCTCTAATTCATTCAAATGTTCCAACCACATATCCGAATAACTTTCCGCTTTATCCAACCTCCCAAAGTATAGATCAGGATAAATCTACAACAGTCATGAGTAATGCATTATTATTATTAATTTATTATTATTATTATTATTATTATTATTATTATTATTATTATTATTATTATTATATGCATTTGTAAATAAACAATATACACACATGACAGATTTATGTCATTTACCATCAGCTTAAGTTTCTCCAGGTTCGGGCTGCTTCTGATCAAAAAAGCATAACAAGGAATTCTGTATATGCCATACGAAGGCGTATCTGTAATACATAAGTATTTAAGGTGGACTAATGCAGCTGGAAGCTTGTTTGGAACTCTGCCTGGAGCAAAATGCTTGAATCATATATAGCAAACAAAAGATTAACCATAAGCGTCAAAGTTGAATCAACTATACACATGCGAATAATATTACCTCTAACATTAGAAGATCAATTGTCAAAGTTTCAATCATAGGCAAACACTCAAACAACTCGATGACGGTGAAATCATCAATGTCTGGCAAGCTTTCAAGATAAGGAATCTGCAGCAACATACGTCATTCAAATAAGATGAAAGCCCATGATGATCGGTTTTAAACTGTAGTAAGAACTTACCAGAACGACAGTCTTAAGTAATGGGCAAGTTGATAGGAAAAGCAGAAGCATTTTTTTAGTGATGATTACATTCTCCAAGTATAAGTTTGCAAGGCTACCAAAACCACTAAATGTTGGCGGAACATCAAGATGACAGTGATGGAGATACAGGTCCGTTAAGTTATACAAGGAGAAAATAGATTTAGGTAAACAATACCCACACATACCAAGTGTTAATTTCTTGAGAGTAGAGTAGTTCCTTGGCAAATTATCTATAATACGATCGACTTCAACACACGGGCCCAAGGCATACATGGATAGAGAAAACTCCTGTATTGGGCCCCGATGAATTGACATAACTTGGTTTATAGCATTTACAATTTTACGATCTTCTTGATTCATGCATTCCTCAATCGCATCATCAAAACTAAAAAAATTAACTTGATTTGCAGCAAATTCAAGTTTCGGGTATTTGGTCCAATAATATCTCCATTCCCTAGCAAGGATACTTGTCCTTGCTGCCTCTTTAAATGGTAGAAGAGATAAGATGGTTTCTATTATGGAAGAAGGAAGGTTGCTTATCCTGTCAGAACGCAAACATTTTGCTACCATCCCGAGCTATTTTTGTTGGGGACGATGCTTAATGCTGCAAAAATAGTTACTGTAAAGAGTAAATATCGATTTAAAATAAAATGTAGATGATACTTTGTTTTTTTGGATTCCTGATTTTAGTTTTCTAGGAGACTTGAACTCAAACTTCTAAACCCTTTGTGTTTAAAAGGTTTTTGTTTTTGACAATGGATCACCAATCTCATTGGTAGACGATACTTAATAATGCCTCTTAAACAGATACAACATGTATAAAAACCCTTATAAATGGTATATTTATACTAAATAATAAGATGTAAGGTATGATTGGTAGATGATATAGGATACATGTAAACCACCTTAATTAATAAAAAATAGAAGATAAATCTCACATCTTCAACTAAATCTTAAATCCAAGACTTTTGCATATATAGTCTTACAATTCATTAGTTGCAACTAGTAAAAACAGCTATATCACACAAACGTATATATATGAATGAAATTTTTTGTAGTACTGGTACTGTGCCAAACCACACCACTACCAAGTACCAACGGTACATCATCGATATCCATATCAATATCGGTATTCGGTTTTCATGTTTTTGATTTCAGCACACTTTGGTTTCCATATTTTAATGATACCGTTATCAACAGGTACCAACCGACCATAATCGATAGTCTAAAGTTTTACTCCTTTTTTATTTCGGTATTTTTTTTTGTATAGATACGGTAGCTATCTTATCCATGTGACAGATGCCTAAACCAAACTGTTAGAAAAATAAAATAAATGGAAAAATTACCAAAAGATAGTTACCTTACTTGGAGAGTTGGAGACATCACAACTAAATGCAAGAAACGCAAAGAGCCGTTGCAAAGACCTAGAATCAAGTATTCACAATTTATTATTATTACATTTCCATTTTTTGAGCCATTGTTCACGGTACTTAATTTGTGTCCTTCATATTTTGTAATATAACAAAAGCACAATCAATAAAACACCGATTATGATTTCAATTAGATAATACAAACCAATTTCACATTTAAATTGTTAACCATCAATCATACTTGGCAAAACGGCTGTGTCGTGCCAAGGACAAACATGATGGGACCAGACAGAGCAACGTGGACTATGAATAGGGTTAATGGGTTTTCTTTTTGTGCTATAAATACAGCATTGTTGTTTTTATGTTATGGTTATTAACCACTAATATAGGTTAGTTTGGTCGTTAAGTTTCACTCCCTATATATATATTAAGTATTTCATAATATAATCATATTATTCTCTTTCAATATCTCTCTTATATCCTTGTATTTTGGCTTGTTATAAAAATGTTTGAATACTTTAACTATTTTCAAAGGGGCAACTCGTAACCTTATAGAACAGTAACCAACTTTCGTAGTGACAAAGGTTGGACCAAAATGCAAAAGGGGGAAGAAGGGGGGGGGGGGGGGGATTCAAATTGTTTTGGAAGAATTTATGGGTAAATTTGTATGATTAATATTTATATTAATCATATATATGGCCATTACGATTATTTATCTAATTATAAATAGATCATTACTCAACTAAATATTATGGTCGGTAAGTATTCGATAGACGTAAGTACCTTTATTGTCATAAAAGGGTTTTACATTGGATGTGTGTGTGTATATATATAGAGAGAGAGAGAGTTTTAAGGTTACTCTCTATGGTGGGGGCATCGAAGTCCCTCCACAGTGCCACATCAGCGCCATGAGGGCACCGGGGCTTCGAAGCCCTTCTCCGTAACGCCCCAATATGGTTTAAAGCCCCTTGGACGCCCCGTTATATATAAAAATGCATATGTAATGTGTGTGTGTGTATGAGAGAAGAGAGAGAGAGAGAAGGCGCCGTCGTCGCTTCGCGCCCCCACCCACTGCGCCCCGCAACGGTGTACGGCGCCCACCGCGCCCATAGTAACCTGTCTTAGAAAGAATGATATGGACTAGCATTAAACCCTAGCTGCCACAAGACTTACTTCTTTTAAGTTAAATGTCTTAATCGTAACTTGCAAGAGTTGCAAGAGGTGAGGGAAGAACAACTTGATCTTACCTCAAATTACACCTCTTTGTACCTCTTGTACAAGACACTACTCCATCACAACTAGTCTCGTCAAGAATCTAATGTTGCTCCTAACAAAGTGTTAGTGATACTTAACCTGAGCACTCTTACATTTCTTACCAAAACTAAAGTAATCCTCAATAAGAGAAACTAACGACGTAAACATATTTAAGTTATTTCTCTATTAGAATCTATCGTTGACCCTAAGCAAACTGAATTCCTAAAGATTTCTAACATCAATGGGAGTGGTAAAAGTCCTTATCATGACTTGGCAGAAGTACACGGGGGGGGGGGGGGGGGGGGAAGAGACTAGTTAAAGTTTACTCTGAATATCCCATTACACCACTTATACATCAACTCATAGACACTTAGAAATCTATAATTCTCCTAGTATACCTAAAAATGAAAGCACATTATAAACCCAATATTCAATCAGGAGGTCATTTAGGACTAGGTCTAATAAACCTACTAACTTTGATGATTATGTGTCCTCCCTGACTGAATTTGAAATGAATACTGAAAAATTTAATCGATCCTATTTCTAACTTAGAATTAGCTAGAATCAATCAATCTTGTAAATGGAATAAAACTATTATTTATAAGCTCGACTCCATTAATCAGAATAACTCCTGAGATTTGGTTGAATTGCCCGAAAGACCGAAATAGTGTCCATAACTAAATTGAATCTGAATGGAAACATTAATACATTAGATTTGTCTAATTCTTAAAGGTTATACCCAATAGGGAATATATTATTAAAGAACATTCTTACCATTCTAACAAAAGGTCTCTTTGAAAATCATTACTGTTCTAGTGGCTTATAATAGTTTAGAGCCACAATAGATGGACATTAAATCAAAACTTCTAAACACTGACCTACATGTTCATGAAACAACATGAAAGTTCTAAACTGAAGGTTAAGAACACTTAGTCTTTACGTCAATGAAATACATATATGGGTTGTTGCAAACATTATAATGCAACTCTCTTCATCATCAACTAAGTGGATTAATACACCTACCTCAAGATGAGTGGGAACAACTTATGCAAACTTGTCATGATATAGATAACCTTCTTTTGACAAGTATAATCACTTGTCCTTATGGAGATAACATTCTTTTGACAAGTATATGCTACATTAATCAAAGAATTGGTGTAACATCCTGAAAATTTCCATACTAATTTTGACAATTTAGAAAGTTGTGGGACCAGTTAGTCATTTACCTAAAATAAAAATATAAAAGGCTCACAAAAGGACACGTAGCTGATGACTAATGAGATAAATTACACATGACTGATGACTAATCAGATGGAATGACATGTTTCGCCACATGTCAACACGAAAGTACATGTGTCATCAAAAAAATGAATGGTGGCAAGCGACGGTCTGAACGGCCATGGGCTGCTATTTTTGGCATCCCAAACACCAAAACACTCTCTTTCTTGAAGTTCAAGCCATACCGACGCCATTCAGGTGTTCTTCTAACGTTTCATACCCTGACAGCACCCTACACGAGTCGAAGTGTTGTTGTTCTTCCTTAAGCATTATACCCATTTTAAGGTGGGAGTTATGCTTAAGTCACTTCAATATATAGTTTAGACCATAGTCTAGGATATAGCCTAAACCTTGAAAATTTTTTATAAATATATTTAAGCTTTTAATAAGTAAAGGTTTACAAAAATAAAGTTTCTTTATTATTAAGAAATGTAAAGTTTTACATACAAATGTTGTTGTCAATAGACGATTCATTTTAGAGAAAGAAACATAAATATTTATATGAAAGATATTTATAATATATATATGTTTCTTCATGAAAAAGAAACATAACATAGATGATAAAACAAAAAAGCGCAACGGACCTGTAGTAACTTGAATGGTGGCAATACCGATAGTCGAGCCTTTTGTCTAAGGAAAGTAATTCGTATAAATCCCGATAACCGCAAGACCCATTTACTTTTCTGGAGAGCTTGATGAGACTATTTGAACCTATTAGGCCAAAGCATGCCACACAAAACGTTATACGAACTAAAGCAATCATTTTGAATAAAAATGACTTTTATATCAAAATAAATGTTTTATCAAGTTTTAAAGCTATAAATTGGAGTAAAGGTCTGAAGCTAGATCGTTCGATCTAAATAAATTATTAAACCATTATTCAAAATGATTGCTTTAGTTCGTATAACGTTTTGTGTGGCATGCTTTGGCCTAATAGGTTCAAATAGTCTAGATAAATTATTAAACCATTATTCTCGAACTCTAGGTCTGAGGTAATCGTTCATCAAATACAGAAAAATTGTTAATTAAAAAACTCATTAAAAGGAGAATACACTCAACCCTTTTTTTACGTGAATACTTATACCTTTTTACAAAATATATAACCTTTTAAAATTATCGGTATTTATCTATATTTAAAGAGTCAGAAAAGTATTTATATAAGTGTTGGTTCAAATACTCTTAAACGTATTGATACAAAGCAGTATTAGAATCAAATCCAGATCATCCCACGATGCGATCCAGATCGTCCATAGCGGATCGCGGTACTAAGTCGAATCAATTGCCAGTGGTACACTATCCGGGTTGGAAAAATTAGCCGTACCCGATTGATAAAGGAAGCGTGCTAATTTCATCAAATTCGTGTTCTCGGTAAACGATTTTGGTGTTTGGGATTGTGAAAATGGCGTACCGAAAACCCCAAAACCAGTTTCCCACTTTTTTTAACTGACTGAATCACAAATTAACTTCATCTTCTATATATTAAATGTTATTAAAGACTTACCAGGTTACGCATGATGAAGATCCGACAAAGTAACTTCCTTGATTTGGTAGATTGAGGAGGGTGCGAAGGTGGATGGAGGCGGTGACGGCAGAGGAGAAGAAAACGCATTAGGTTTAGAAATTTGGTTACGTCTGAGGCTATTTATTATTTAAAAATTACACTTTTCACCCTTGAAGTTGAGTTTTTATTGAAGTTTACCTTTAACTTTGTACATAGATGTTATTTATAGATTAAACCATAAATAAAGCTTATATAAAGTTATAACTTAATTAACTTATGTTGTTAGAAACTTATAAAATTTATTAAAAATATATTTAAATTGTTTTGTATATGATACGATATACCAAACTATATGGTACACCTGGCGTTTCGAATGAACTTACCGGCCCTCTTACCAATTTTTTGAAATGCACGAACCGTCCCAATTTCTTTACCACGATCCATGTGACTATACTTTAAATTTCATCAACTCCAATTTCTTGTTTTAGTTTTGCATAACTACCATGTACCTATCTAGGTTACTATCTAATGTGCTAGCTAGGTTTATTATTATTATTATTATTATTATTATTATTATTGCAGCATAACTACCAATTTCTTGTTTCTAATTTCATCAACTCCAATTTCTTGTTTCAGTTTTGCATAACTTCCATGTACCTATCTAGGTTACTATCTAATGTGCTAGCTAGGTTCATTATTATTATTATTATTTTCTTTTATGTTAATTACCCTGCCTGTAACATCCCGGTTTAAACGGAAACACCCGTAACAATCAAGTTTAAGTTCCAAAATAAAGGCGAGAAATTAAATATGATAAACTTTGTTATATGAAAGTGATTGGTTTATATACTATCCTTACATTTAAACATATATATAGTTTACTAAATTAACCGAAAAAATAAATGAATAGATTTAAAGCATATATTTATAATTAATATGACTTTACAAAATAATAGTAATAATAATAATAGATAAATGGATTGATTTTAAGAAAATTGATCGACTTTTAAACATATGGTAACATCTCGGGTTTTTCAAACTCGTATTCGTTTACATATAACATGACCCGGGAACTTATTCGGATCCTTGTTAGTAATAATATCAAGTATATATAAGTATTTAAGAATTCTATTTTCAAATTATACCCTTTATAATCTTTAAGTGGTTTATTCTTGAATTTAACTTTTAAAATATCAATATTTAAGCATTTATGAAAGTAAAAGGACCAAAGTTGCCAAAATCCAGACTCCACCCCTCCTAGGCCAGAGCGTCGCACGATGGGGGTGCCCAAGCCCGTTGTGTAGCGCCTCTACCCACCTGCACAGCCTGTTTCGTTTTTGATTATTTCCTAGTTCGTTTTTGGACCGAAATAGTTTATTTTAGGCATAAATCGAGTGAATAAGGTCCAAGAAAACTAATATAACTAAAATACATGTCCATATACATAACCCCTTGATCAAGAATGAAATCTACAGCTTATTTCATTGATTTAGTCATTAAATATATATTCGGTTTCCTAAACGAGTAACTTAACCATAATTAGTTCGTTTTAGTGTTTTCTATATAAACAACCCTTATTTCTTCTGCCATAAACTTCCCTAAACCCTAAATTTGCATGCTCGACCGTCACCTAACTCTGACCTTCTTCAAACTTCTCGGTTTTTGCTTCTTTGTTGAAGATACAAGTTCGTTCGTTTGACTTTGCTTGCTTTAGGATCTTTGACTCATCGTATCTGTTGATCCTTTCACTTTCCGGGTAAATTGTAAACATAGAAATCGTTCATATATATTCCCTAGTCAATAACCATCAATCAATTTCGGTGGTTAAAGGGTGTTGACTGGTCAATTCGTTTAAAACTCGTTAAAGGGCAAATCAGTCAACAAGTTTGACTTTACGTTTTCTCATACTTTTGTTCGGATTCAACGTTCGATCCAGAAGACTTTTATTCTTGTAACAAAATTTTAAGGCTACTGACCAAAACCCGACTTCCGACTCGCTGTTCGGATTCTGGTCAGTACCAGCTCGCTTAAATCTTTAATTTAACATAACTTAAGTTCCAAACGCCCGTTTGGGTTTATTCCAGCGGAAATGAGTTCCTTTTTACTTATATTATCGTATATCAAAGTTTCAAGTTCTGATCTGTTTATATAGTTTGATGTGTAGTGAACGACTCGCTTATTCGTTAACTCGCTTATTCGTATTTATATTCGCTTGCCATTAATCTAAGGTGAGTTTTATCATTCCCCTATTTTACTCAGTTTTCTAAAACATTTTGGGGACATATGCATATATCAAATTATATATATATATATATATATATATATATATCAAACTATATCAAACAATAGCAAACGTGTAATTGTGTGTGATTAATCAAATGTACTTGTTATGTGCTTACTTGTTTATGTGCGCATTCGTGCTCGGAGAGGTCCCGCGTATCTCCTTGTATAGGGTTCTCATATTATTGACCCATGCTGATAGAGCTTGGAACGGATCTAGACCTTGTGATTACAACGATACATGTTGATTTCAGTATACAATTAGTCTCGGTATACGTTATGTGTGTGTAATGTGTGTATTGAGAGGACAATCGGACAGAGTAACGAGAGAGAAGTTAGCTAAATATCAGAACTGTTACATTAATGATAAGTTACAGGGTATTTATAGGGGATGACCACATTCGTTAAGTTAACACTTAACGAATGTGTCATTCGTTACAGATACTTTAACGAATAAACATACTTATTCGTTATACTTTAAATGATAGCGAATGGCCCTCATTCGTTAAATAGGGTTAACGAATGGGACGTACATTAGACGAATGTGTTACATTCGTTACGGGGTAACGAATGTAACTTACATTAGAGCGAATGACCCATTTAGCCATATTTACATTAAGACCCCTATACTTTAGACTTATTACATTAATGCCCTGATAAAGACCGAGACGTACAAAGCATGTATCAACAAACTCCCCCTCGTCTCGAGCTCTTTATCTACTTTAACACTGAAACATCTTCGTCTTCCAGTCAACACAACTATGAATCTTGTATGCATAACAGACTCTAACAACCTTCTGAAACTGCATAGCAAGTTCATAATCTCTTACATTAGCAAATCTGATCTGACTTGTAAATAGCGCATCGTTGTCAGACTCCGATAGGTTGACTAGCCACATCGGATCAATAACACGTATAGTCTTCGTGTTTGAACCGTGACCATAAACAATCACCGTTTCACCTGTAATATTGTCATAGTACCAATAATTAAACAAGGTGAAAAGACTCTGAGGAAATATCTTCATAGGAACCCTCTTCATAGTCTTAGGCGGCTTGACTTGTAAAATTAACTTCCTCCAGCCAGTGCGAGTATTAATCTCATCAATGTACTTATGAGTTGGCACCTGAGGCTTGAAAAACTTGAAACCAAACCGGGTTTCATGTAATAACTGCTTATAGAACCAACTAGCCCATTTATCGTCCCCACGATTCACAAACAGTCGATTGGCTAGGGTTCTCACGTCCCATCTGGGCATAGATAAGATATCGTGTGGGCGTTTAAAATAATAAATACCATGCTCCCACTTCACGATATATACCTTAAGATCTGAATCATATTGCCATGCCACCATATCTCCTTTCACATCTTTAGCTGGCTTGTACTTCTTCATTTGGTATGCCGATGCTCGATCCCTTGCTAATTTGACTTCCTCTTGTTCATGATAACGAAAGGTCTCGATCATCTTGTTCATCTTCTTTACGTTATGCTGAACATACTGTAACACCCCGACCAAAGGCGGATTATACATCGGGGCGCCACATATTGTTTCATTACTCGTGACACTATTGGGTGTCAATATTTAATAAATACATTCATTCGCGCACGCGCAGGGTAAACACAAGATAACATAAATCATCATAAATCAATATATTATAAATCATAATATTCGAACAGCAAAAACTTGTCTTGATACATTTTAATCTAGGTCCAAAATAAAGAAAACTTCCTATGTGTCCACAAGCTCCAAAACAGCTACTGCAAACCTGAACATGTGTTAAAATAAAACGTCAAACACTTGCGTGTTGGTGAGAAATCAAGTTTAATACAATACATAGATAACCATAAATCTGCGCGCAACATGTGTATGTCTGGTTTTCAACAAGGGTGTAATCTGATCGGGACCAACTCTAAGATTCATAAGACTGCCAGTGCTCACAATTGAGCTCACAAACAAGACAAACTGTGCATGTGTAAACAAAAGAGAAAATCATAAACGATAGTTCTCCCGTGTTCATCTAATGGTACCATGAGAACTGCGGAATAGACCGACAAGACGGTTAATGATCCACACATACAAATAAACAGCCAAGTCTACGTCCTCAACACATGGGATACTGCGCGACTAAAGTTCATAAACAGTTTAAGACTCTTAAGTTTGTATGAACACATGAACATCCCAAAACATTAAAAGCAAAAAGGGATTAGGTACGAGATTACTCACTTGATAAACGATGCGGTGTAAGATAAAGCAAGAACCAACTTTAAACAAGCACAAGTTAACCTATAAATAAGATTATTGTTTTAATGATTTGTTTTAAGTCTTGATTATAAGTTAGCATAATTAATAAGTAAATTATTATATATAATATATATATATTACCGGAAAAGCAGGGCAGAACAGGGAGGAAGACGGAGGCAGAGAGGGAGGCGGCAGAGAGCAAGGAAAACAGGAGAGATTAAGTGTTTTGTGTGTGCAGTGTTAGGAAAAATATTATTATTATTTATAGGAAAACCCTAGGAAACACAATCCCTAGAAAAAGGGGAAAGGATCTTTAACAGGATCAAGCAAAAGATATCAAAAAGCATAAGAATCCAAAAGCAAAAGATATGGAAAGATATGGCAGCTGCAGAGGCAAGATAAAGCTGTCAGGGAACAGTAAAAAAGGCATGGGCGGTTCAGATAAAGGTACAGGTCAGGCATGGAAAAAGCAGATCTCCAAAGATAATGTCAGTCACTTTATCTGCCAACCAATGGGGTTGGCGCGCATGCTGCGCCGAAAGTAACTTTTCAGACATAAAGCAGATTAGGTCAACAGCACAAAAGATAAGACAACTCAAAAGCAACGGCTAGATTAAGCAGAAGAAAACTCAAAGGGTTTAGCGCGAGAAGGCTGACACAGAAGGTCAAGAGAGCGCGAGCGCGAAGGCAGACAGAACTAACCTTAACGCGTCGCGGAAAGAACTACATTTCTAAGCGCGCCGCGGGAAGAATCACATTTCTTAGCGCGCCGCGGGAGGAACTAAAATTCCTAGCGCGCCGCGGGAAGAACTATAATTCTTCGCGCGTCGAGGGATGAACTACGATCCTTAGCGCGCTGCGAGAAGAACTTCGCGCGCTGCGAGAAGAATTACAATTCTTAGCGCGCTGCGAGAAGAGTTCGTCTCGCGTATCGCTGAAACAGGTGGTCTTCACGCAGGATTCCTTGTAAGGGAGTCTGGCGCGTGGAGCTGCGCAGACAACCTTAGGCGGGAAGGAACAAAGGACAAGCAAAGAGTTAGAAGAAAAAGAGGGAAACAAGGCGTAAGGGCGAGACGGCGACAAGAGGGAAAAGAAGGCGGAAAGAGAGAAGGAGAGGGACGGGACGGCGGAAAGAAAGAGAGAGAAAGAGGCGGGAAGGAAAAGTATATTATTATTATTAAAAGTAAAATATAAGTATAAATAAATATTAAATCATAAAAGAAAGAGATCGGGTCAGAGAAACGGGTACCTGGGTCGGGTCGGATCAGGGCAGATGTTACAGTCTCCCCTACTTTAAGAAATTTCGTCCCGAAATTTATCTCGAAGTAGGTTGCGCAGAGAACAGGTGCGGGTACTTGATCTTCATTTGATCTTCCCTTTCCCATGTAAACTCGGCTCCGCGCTTGGACTCCCAGCGAATTTTAACAATAGGGATACGACTGCGCTTGGTTTGCTTAACCTCGCGATCCATAATCTCAACAGGCTTCTCAACGAAATGCATAGTTTCATCAACTTGAACTTCATCAAGTGGAATGTGAAGGTTCTCGTCAGCTAAACACTTCTTGAGATTGGATACATGGAACGTTGGATGCACATTACTGAGCGCGGGCGGCAGGTCAAGTCTGTAGGCAACTTTTCCCACACGCGCGAGAATCTTGAATGGACCAACATAACGAGGAGCAAGCTTACCTTTCTTCCCAAAGCGGACAACACCCTTCCAAGGCGACACTTTGAGGAGAACAAGATCACCAACTTGAAATTCGAGAGGCTTCCGCCTACGATCTGCGTAACTCTTCTGTCGGCTTCTGGCAGTCAGCAGATGATCACGGATCTTGGCGATTTTATCGGTTGTCTCTTGAACAAGTTCGGGTCCTGTGATTTGAGCTTCTCCCACTTCGCTCCAACAAATCGGGGAGCGGCACTTACGACCGTAAAGTGCTTCAAATGGGGCCATACCAATACTGGAATGATAGCTGTTATTATAAGAGAACTCGATCAAAGGCAGGTGCGAATCCCAATTACCTCCAAAATCAAGAACACAAGATCGAAGCATATCCTCAAGAGTTTGAATAGTTCGCTCAGACTGTCCGTCAGTCTGAGGATGATATGCCGTACTCATGTCCAAGCGAGTTCCTAACGCAGATTGGAGAGATTTCCAAAAGCGGGATATAAAACGGCCATCGCGATCGGATATGATGCTCAAAGGAGTACCATGGCGGCAGACAATTTCCTTGACATAAAGCTGCGCGAGTTGCTCAACACGGTAGTTTTCACGAATGGGCAGAAAGTGAGCAGACTTAGTCAAACGATCCACTATTACCCAAATGCTATCATGTTTGCTTGCTGTCAAAGGTAACTTGGTAATAAAGTCCATCGCTACACATTCCCATTTCCACGTAGGAATTTCTGGTTGTTCGAGCAAACCAGATGGGCGTTGGTGTTCAGCTTTTACTTTAGAACAAGTCAGACATTTAGCTACGAACACAGCAATATCCTTTTTCATACCGGGCCACCAATAAGTAATGCGCAAATCCTTGTACATCTTATCAGCGCCGGGATGAATAGAATATCGAGATTTGTGCGCTTCACTCAGGATATCAGCGCGAAGATTCTCATCAAAGGGAATCCAGATGCGATTGAGATAGCAGAGAATTCCACTCAGATTAGGCACAAAATGTGCTTCCGCGCCACACGCTAACTCGGCGCGAAGGTTACCATTACTGATGGATGCGCGCTGCGCGTCACGAATACGCGATTCAAGGTTGCTTTGAATCGGCGCGAAGTGAAGCTGGGTGCGCGGCAAGATACAGTTAAGTTGGCAGGGTTTTCGGCTGAGCGCATCGGCTACCACATTAGCCTTACCAGGATGATACCGGATCTCACAATCGTAATCGCTGATGAGTTCGTTCCATCGGCGTTGCCTCATGTTAAGTTCCTTCTGATCAAAGATATGCTGAAGGCTTTTATGGTCAGTGTAGAGGATACACTTAGTACCATAAAGGTAGTGTCTCCAGATCTTCAAGGCAAAAACAACTGCACCAAGTTCGAGGTCGTGAGTTGTATAATTCTTTTCATGAATCTTGAGTTGCCTTGATGCGTAAGCGATAACCTTGCCTCGTTGCATAAGAACACAACCGAGACCTTGGTTGGATGCATCGCAATACACGACAAAATCATCATTACCCTCAGGTAGCGCAAGAACAGGAGCTTCACACAACAAACGCTTGAGCGTCAGAAAGGCTTCTTCTTGCTTCGAGCCCCAAATATACGGTTTACCTTTGTGCGTTAGAGCTGTTAAAGGCAAAGCGATTTTCGAGAAGTTCGAAATGAAGCGCCGGTAATAACCAGCTAAGCCCAGAAAGGAACGGATTTCGGAAGGAGAGGATGGCGTAATCCAGTTCTTGATTGCTTCAATTTTGGATGGGTCGACATGAATACCCATCTTGTTCACAACATGGCCAAGAAACTGTACTTCATCAGACCAGAATTCACACTTGGAAAGCTTAGCATAGAGCTGCTCGGCTCTAAGCTTTTGCAATACCAATCGGAGATGTTGCTCATGCTCGGCCTTGGTCTTAGAATACACCAGAACATCATCGATAAACACGATCACGAATTTATCCAAGAAAGGCCTACACACCCGATTCATTAGATCCATGAAAACGGCGGGTGCGTTGGTTAAACCGAAGGACATGACCAAGAATTCAAAATGGCCATAACGAGTTCGAAAAGCAGTCTTCGGAACATCTTCATCGCGGATGCGCAACTGGTGATAGCCAGAGCGGAGATCAATCTTGGAAAAACAAGAGGCACCTTGGAGTTGATCAAAGAGGTCGTCAATACGCGGTAAGGGATACCGGTTTTTAATGGTGAGTTTGTTCAACTCGCGGTAATCGATACACATGCGAAACGATCCATCTTTCTTTTTAACGAACAACACCGGAGCACCCCAGGGCGAAGAGCTAGGGCGAATGAATCCTTTAGCAGTCAACTCTTGAGGTTGGCTGGCCAATTCTTGCATCTCAGCGGGTGCAAGACGATAAGGAGATTTAGCTACGGGGGAAGCACCAGGGACAAGATCAACACGAAACTCGACTTCACGAGCGGGAGGGATACCAGGAAGATCATCAGGAAAAACTTCAGGGAAATCACGCACAACAGGGATATCGCGAAGCTTCTTCTTTCCTTCATCGGGTTTAACCACATGGGCTAAGAATGCAATACACTTCTTCCGCATGAGTCTTTGGGCTTCGGCGCAGGACATAAGCTTAAGACCGCGGGAGGGTTTTTCGCCGTAGATGTGAAGATCACCATTTTCTCGAGGTATGCGAACCATCTTCTTGGCGCAAATAACTTCGGCGCGATTCTTCGAAAGCCAGTCCATACCAATAATGACATCAAAGCTTCCAAGAGGCATGGGGATGAGGTCGATTAGAAAATCGTTTTCGTTAAGGTTAAGCGTGCAATCTTTAATCACTGAGTTTATTAAAATAATTTCACCATTAGCCAATTCAACTGAAAAATCTTCTTTTAAATCGCTGCGCGGTCGCGCAAGCTTCTGCTCGAAGGCGCGAGAGATAAAACTTCGATCGGCGCCAGTATCAAAAAGTATAGAAGCATAAAATCCGTTAAGCAAAAATGTACCATTAACTACGTCATTATTCGCTTGCGCTTGGTGCGCGGTTATGTTAAAAGCTCGTCCACGCGTCACTTGGTTTGAAATCTGGTTCACCGGATTCGCTTGCGTGATTTGCACTTGTAGTCTTGGGCACGCGTTCCGGAAATGACTGGGATCACCGCAGTTAAAGCACGATCTGGGTCGTGGGTTTTGGTAGGTTGGTTGTGGGTTCTGCGGGTAGACTGGTGGTGTTGGCGCAATTGGATTGGCGGGAAGGACTCTACAGTTTTCAGCAGTGTGACCAGTACGGCCACATTGGTTACAAAGTCGACACGGGGTTTGGGTTGTGTGGTGAAATCTACAGGTTGGGCAAAAGGGATGGTTTCCTGTGTAAGGTTTCTTAGTTGGCGGGGCAGGGAGTGCTGGATTGGTTAAGGCATAGTTGTGGACTACAGGAGGTGTTGGGTAGGCTGTCAGTGGGTTAGGCGCGTAAACTGGAGGTTGATAAATGGGTTGCTGGGCAATGGGCGGGTTGGTAAGCGCATAGGCCTTGCGCCTGCGCTTGAGGTTGTTACGGTTCGAGGGTTCAGGTTTGGTTTCTGTTGGTTCAGGGGCAGTCTTGGTGAGTTTGGTCTTCTCAGCTCCCCGCAGGAACAGGGTTCCTGCTCTGACATGGTTGTCGCTGAGCACAGCGGCCAACTCAATGGCGTCAGAGAGGGTTACTGGGTTTCTGGCCCATACAGAATCTTGAATTTCCATGGGGAGACCCCCAAGGAATTTCTCTATGGCTCGGCGGGAAGGGGTAACAAGGTGAGGGACAAGCAGGCTTAGTTCATGGAAGCGCGTCGCGTACTCGCGCGCTTCACCGCTGTATTGCTTCAAGTTCCAGAATTCTTCCTCCAGGCGCTTAACTTCGTTGGGAGGGCAGAATTCTCGCGTCAGAATTTCCTTAAATTCCTCCCAGAGCATGCTGGAAGCAGCTTCTGCGCCACGCGCATGAGCTACTCCATTCCACCATGTAAGCGCTCTAGATTCCAGGACACTGGAAGCATATAGGGTTCGTCTGTCTGAGGGGCATTGGGTGTGGAGGAAAGCGTTTTCTATTTTCTCAAGCCACTGGAGCATCACGGTGGCTCCTTCAAGACCTGTGAACTTTGGAGGGTTACCCGCGTTAAAGGATTTAATGTTGTAACTGGAGGTATTATTTTGGCTCAAGGCTTGGGCTATTGCGGCGGCCATTTCCTGGGAACGTTGCTGTCTACGCATGCGCGAGGCTTCTCTTCTCTGAAATCGGCGAGATAGCGGAGGCATTCTATAAAAATTTTAATTTTTAGTTAATATCTTGGTTTTAGCGCAAAGTATAACCTCGAAAAGCTTGGTTTCACGGAGTTAGATACTATCAAAAGTTAAAGTAAAATAAATGACCCTAAATGCAGACTTAATAAAGGTAGCAAATTCGAATCAAGAATCGACAATTCATGTATCACCATGACTTTCCGAATTCCCAATTTAAAATATACGAGCAAACAAGTATTGGAGATTGACGATTCATGTATCACCATGACTTTTCAATCTTCAATATAAAATATACAAGAAAATGAGTATTGGAGGTTGACAATTCATGTATCACCATGACTTTTCAAGTCTCCAACCTCAGAACATAATCGTAAATGGAAATTGAAAATCAACTATTCATGTATCACCATGACTTTTCGGATTTTCAAACCCAACAAACGAATATGTAAGAAAAATCAATAAAAATCGAAATTCAACAAAAAATCGAAATATCGCGAAATAAAACATAAAATCATATACTGCGCAAGCGCGAGCATATTCATAAATAACGAGTAATTAACAATAAGCGCGCAAACATGAGATTTCTCTCATGCGCGAGAAGGGACTCTTAGGTATTCTAGGCCGTTACGTCTAACCACCTATCCTAAAGTCAACGAGCTCTGATACCAATCTGTAACACCCCGACCAAAGGCGGATTATACATCGGGGCGCCACATATTGTTTCATTACTCGTGAAACTATTGGGTGTCAATATTTAATAAATACATTCATTCGCGCACGCGCAGGGTAAACACAAGATAACATAAATCATCATAAATCAATATATTATAAATCATAATATTCGAACAGCAAAAACTTGTCTTGATACATTTTAATCTAGGTCCAAAATAAAGAAAACTTCCTATGTGTCCACAAGCTCCAAAACAGCTACTGCAAACCTGAACATGTGTTAAAATAAAACGTCAAACACTTGCGTGTTGGTGAGAAATCAAGTTTAATACAATACATAGATAACCATAAATCTGCGCGCAACATGTGTATGTCTGGTTTTCAACAAGGGTGTAATCTGATCGGGACCAACTCTAAGATTCATAAGACTGCCAGTGCTCACAATTGAGCTCACAAACAAGACAAACTGTGCATGTGTAAACAAAAGAGAAAATCATAAACGATAGTTCTCCCGTGTTCATCTAATGGTACCATGAGAACTGCGGAATAGACCGACAAGACGGTTAATGATCCACACATACAAATAAACAGCCAAGTCTACGTCCTCAACACATGGGATACTGCGCGACTAAAGTTCATAAACAGTTTAAGACTCTTAAGTTTGTATGAACACATGAACATCCCAAAACATTAAAAGCAAAAAGGGATTAGGTACGAGATTACTCACTTGATAAACGATGCGGTGTAAGATAAAGCAAGAACCAACTTTAAACAAGCACAAGTTAACCTATAAATAAGATTATTGTTTTAATGATTTGTTTTAAGTCTTGATTATAAGTTAGCATAATTAATAAGTAAATTATTATATATAATATATATATATTACCGGAAAAGCAGGGCAGAACAGGGAGGAAGACGGAGGCAGAGAGGGAGGCGGCAGAGAGCAAGGAAAACAGGAGAGATTAAGTGTTTTGTGTGTGCAGTGTTAGGAAAAATATTATTATTATTTATAGGAAAACCCTAGGAAACACAATCCCTAGAAAAAGGGGAAAGGATCTTTAACAGGATCAAGCAAAAGATATCAAAAAGCATAAGAATCCAAAAGCAAAAGATATGGAAAGATATGGCAGCTGCAGAGGCAAGATAAAGCTGTCAGGGAACAGTAAAAAAGGCATGGGCGGTTCAGATAAAGGTACAGGTCAGGCATGGAAAAAGCAGATCTCCAAAGATAATGTCAGTCACTTTATCTGCCAACCAATGGGGTTGGCGCGCATGCTGCGCCGAAAGTAACTTTTCAGACATAAAGCAGATTAGGTCAACAGCACAAAAGATAAGACAACTCAAAAGCAACGGCTAGATTAAGCAGAAGAAAACTCAAAGGGTTTAGCGCGAGAAGGCTGACACAGAAGGTCAAGAGAGCGCGAGCGCGAAGGCAGACAGAACTAACCTTAACGCGTCGCGGAAAGAACTACATTTCTAAGCGCGCCGCGGAAAGAATCACATTTCTTAGCGCGCCGCGGGAGGAACTAAAATTCCTAGCGCGCCGCGGGAAGAACTATAATTCTTCGCGCGTCGAGGGATGAACTACGATCCTTAGCGCGCTGCGAGAAGAACTTCGCGCGCTGCGAGAAGAATTACAATTCTTAGCGCGCTGCGAGAAGAGTTCGTCTCGCGTATCGCTGAAACAGGTGGTCTTCACGCAGGATTCCTTGTAAGGGAGTCTGGCGCGTGGAGCTGCGCAGACAACCTTAGGCGGGAAGGAACAAAGGACAAGCAAAGAGTTAGAAGAAAAAGAGGGAAACAAGGCGTAAGGGCGGGACGGCGACAAGAGGGAAAAGAAGGCGGAAAGAGAGAAGGAGAGGGACGGGACGGCGGAAAGAAAGAGAGAGAAAGAGGCGGGAAGGAAAAGTATATTATTATTATTAAAAGTAAAATATAAGTATAAATAAATATTAAATCATAAAAGAAAGAGATCGGGTCAGAGAAACGGGTACCTGGGTCGGGTCGGATCAGGGCAGATGTTACACATACCATCCAAAGCACGTTTGCGCTTTTTATCAGTAGTGGATACATGACTTGATTCAGCAGCTTTAAACTTATTCTTTTCTTCTTGTAACCGACGTTTTGCTGCATTAAAATGTTCAGTCGTTAAAAACGGAATACCCGAGTCATTGTTATTATCTGTGTAAAACTTCGGATATTCTTCAGCAGTAGCATCTTCCACTTCCACTTCTTCAAAATCAGGTACATTCCCGTGAGGAATACCTGTATCGGTACTATCTTCCATCTCCACATCCACGTTCTTACCCAATTCCTCAATCTCATCATCATTTAGATCCAGAAGCAAGGCAATTTGTTCTTTCGTTAAAGAATGATCAACAAATTCACCGTCTTCGATCTCATCAGCATTCACCATACTGTATACAATTCCATCCATTCCTACAAATAGAAGCATGTTAGCCGGAATAACATCTATTGGCTTGGCTCGCGTGTAATCTTTATATGGAATAATCTGTAGATTACTAGCTTCAGACCCACCACCAACACTCGCATCAGTCTTATTACCCGCCGATGGTGTGGAACTTCCGCCCGGTTGCTGATCTACCCCACCCCCTGCACCATCCTGATCATCTTCATTATTCTTCAACTTCTTTAATTCATCTTCTTTGCATGTCAGTTGAAGAATAATCTCATCCTGTTTGTCTAACCTCTCCCCCTGAGCAGCAACTAGGGCTCGAAGTTCTTTATTATCACGCTGAGCCGATAGAAGATGCCTCAGCAAATTTCGTTGCGTTAGCTCATTTGCAGCTCTGTCTGCTTGCATTTGAGTGTGTTGTAAATGCAACAAATTCATCATGTGAAACCATTGAGCATGAGGAGCCATGTGATAGAAATTAGGATGCACTGGTTGCATAGGACCCTGAGGACGACTGAATGACATAAAAGAGTGCTCAGGCCTCGGCAACGGTGTTGGAGTAACAGGAGTAACATGTCTCGTTGGCTGTGGTGTAGGCATCTGTGCTAATACAGTATGTTATATGTCTCCAAAATGAGGATCAGGCCTCACAGTAGTAGCCAAAGTCAGAGTTGGAGGCATTGGAGACGTAGGCATCTGCACAAGTGTTGGAGAACGAGGAAAATCTGTCATTGTAGTAGGAGTAGGAGATCATGGAATCTGTGAAACTGGAACTGGAGAAGCAGTAGAATAAATAATAGGAGTAGAAACAGCAGTAGAAGGCACAAACGGCTGACTCGGTATCTCAATACCCGAACCCCTTCTAACTCGTTGTTTCTTGGGTTTCTCCCCCTTTTCCGTCATCGGTTCTTTACCTTTACGCTTACGCTTCTGTTCATAACTTAACTCGGCTTGTGGTCCTGGACCACCATCACCACCATCATTTCCACCATCATCACCATCACCACCTTCACGTTCTGATTCGGAATCGTCATGAGCCCAACGATCATTAGGTGGCGCGACATAATCAATATTCGCTAGATGACAAATCAAACGTTTAAACCTTGGTTGATCTGCCAAACTCTGACCTCTGGACGATCTCAAACGTTGCATCGTCTCTTCATTCATATGATCGAGCTTCATCACGTCTGCTTGATCTTTTTCCAAGTCAGGCACCAGATCATTTATCATCATTTGTAAAAATCTGGGATACATTAAGAATTTGTGCCTGCTGGTGATGTTCTCCTTCAGAAGATAGTAAACCAATTCAGAGAAATTGAACGGTTTATTCAGCACTAGAGCCACAAATGCAGATTGTAGCATCACCCTAAACTCATCGAAACCTCCTTTCCGACCACCCAAGCAATGAATAAGAACATGAAGTTAACACAAGTTCGCTTTGTTGTACATTGATTTGCCTAAATCTCCATTATACTTTACTCGGCCGAATAATCCTTTGATCAACGCTCGATCGAACTCACACATATCATCAATAGTATCGTTAAAACCCAGTGAGTCTCATATAACCCCAACATCTATCACTACCTGCTTGTTCTGAACAACCGGTTCAATATGATTTTCCGCTTCATTAATTCTGGCTGTATTCTAGAATTCCCTGATTATTTTCTGATAAACGACTGTTCGGGTAGAGATGGCCTTGTAGATTCTTGAGCGGATGAGAAAACTAATCATACCCCCAAAGATAGGAGTATCTTCAAAGTTCTGCTCTAAAAACGCACATATGTTGTGGCTCTTATTCCAAGACAGTGCCATTTCTGTTAAGAACAAACATACATAAGTAAAATATTCCAAAATAATCAAAGTATTAACGAAAGACTATCACATTCGCTAAAAACTTTAAACGAATGGGACATTCGTTATACATTAAAAGGTTCATTCGTTACACGTAACAAACTGTCCTTAATCGTTAACCTATTCGTTACAAGTAACGAATCAAGTTTAACGGATTATTCAGATTCATTAGAATCATTAAACGAATCAAATCTGATTCGTTATGAAATTTAACCATCCATTCCTTACTTTAACGAATCAGATAGTTATTTGTTAACCCATTAACGAATCAGACTATCATTTGTTACACCAATAACGAATCATGTTACATTCGTTATAAAGATAACGAATCAGACTCGATCATCAATTTGACTAACCCAGGAGTCAAATTATAATCAATTTTGACTAATCAAAGTCAAAACCGACGATGTTCATCGATTAATCTTCTTAATTTCCAAACATTTTTACAAATAACCAGATCAATCATGTTCGGAAATCAGTTGCATGTACTTAAACGTTCATCAATTATATGAATGTAGAATCAATTAAGATCAATAAATGTTTTGCAATATTCAATTAATGTTCAAGTTTTATTGATCTTGTTAATACTTATAACATCGATGAATTTCCATAAAAATCATATGTCGATGATCGTTAATACCTGCTGAACACAAAATAATCAGTCAATTAGACAAATATGTAAGTATGAGATTCTGATGAAAATTTGCAATAGTTTCGTTAAGGAAAACAATAGAATAGAAACAGACGAATGAAGTAGATTCGTCTGATATTGGGATTATAAATCCAATAATTTCACACAAATCGAGGTCATTCGTTCAAAATTTGAACTAACGAATGGCCTCATTAGTTAATTTTTTATTCTTATTCGTTAATTTCTGAATCGAATAAGACTCTCATTCGTTAAAGATTTTAACAAATCTTACATTATCTTCTCTTATTCGTTAACCTGTTTAACGAATAACAAAGTCATTCGTTAAATCTTAACGAATAATACCTTATCCATTCTCATTCGTTAAATGTTTAAACGAATTACCTTCATTCGTTATGCACAACGGAAGCGAATGTCTTTATAACGAATGAGAAACTCATTCGTTATGTTTAAATAACGAATGGCTTTACATTCGTTAAACATGTTAACGAATTACCAAATTATCCTTAAAGAATGATCAACAAATTCACCTTCTTCGATCTCATCAGCATTATCGAGGTTATTCGTTCAAAATTTGAACTAACGAATGGCCTCATTCGTTAATTTTTTATTCTTATTCGTTAATTTCTGAATCGAATAAGACTCTCATTCGTTAAAGATTTTAACGAATCTTACATTATCTTCTCTTATTCGTTAACCTGTTTAATGAATAACAAAGTCATTCGTTAAATCTTAACGAATAAAGAAGTCATTCGTTAATTCTTCACGAATAAAGAAGTCATTCGTTAATTCTTAACGAATAATACCTTATCCATTCTCAGTCGTTAAATGTTTAAACGAATTACCTCCATTCGTTATGCACAATGGAAGTGGATGTCTTTATAACGAATGAGAAGCTCATTCGTTATGTTTAAATAACGAATGGCTTTACATTCGTTAAACATGTTAACGAATTACCAAATTATCCTTAACGAATGAGAAACAAATTCTCATTAAGGATTTAAATAATCATTAAAACCAATTAGGGTTTTAAATGCATACATTAAAATTCCCGATCAACAAGGATCGGTAATGATTAACTTAAAACGGATTTTTACGTTAAAAATATCAATTGTTACCAATTGATAATACGTTAAGCACGATTAACTTAAAACTTTTGGGGATCAGTATTTTTCTTTTTCCTTTGAATTTATTCGCTAGCTTGGTAAATCGAAACTAAAGCAGAATTGAAAAGAAAAGAAAAAAAAATCTTTTTGGATTTTTGAAATTTTCAAATAACAAATAAAGAAAAAACAATAAACGACTAAACTATTAAAGCAGTACATATTTTGTAAGTTGAGCAGGGAATCATATTAACGAAAATATCACTGAGTAACACTTCAATTTCGATGATTATTATACTCATAACTCAACGATGATTGCAGATATAATTGTCCTCTTAAACTTTTCACAGACTTGTCGGAAACTTTACGATATGCTTTAATTTGGTTCAGTTAGGCACGAAACCATATGTGGAACCCATCAATCAGATATAACATTTCTATCTCTTATACAGTGAATATCACATGTACGTTTTTCTTTTGATTTTCCAAATTTTGATTAACTGTGACTCATGCAAAAATAATAAAAAGAAAATAAAGCAGAAAGTCAAAATTTTCCCTTAAGGTCGGTATGACTACACGCAAATAAGGTTCAATTTCAACAAAATAACAAGATAAAAAAATAAGCTGAAATTGCATAAAATCTTAACTCTCAATTCGGATAATACCGTATTATCGCGCGGAGAAAGTCCAAGATTTTATAAGAAACACCAAGTATAATAAAGCAGAATACCCAAATATTAACCCTCAGGTCGGATAATCTTATCGCGCAGGAGAGGATCCAATATTTGAATAAAAATAAAGAAAAAATAAAGTTGAATTTCTTTGCAAAATAAAATAAAAACAAAGCAGAATTTTCTTCAAAAATGAAAGCATGCACACAGTAATCATTTTGACTTTTGACTTTTCTTTAAATTAGATATAGTATCAATCTTTCAAGATGTACTTCCACTAGGTTCGGCATTCATTATCTTTATATCTTATCAGTTCCTATATAGTCTGTCAAGCCTATCTTTGCATATCATATTGCTGACCTTACGGTAATTTTTAATCTAGTTTATTCATGTACTAGATCAATCCTGTCTATGTACTATCATTTTCCCTTTTTGCTTCAAAACTCAATTTTGAGGAGCATTTTTCAATGTTTTTGAAATTTTTCTTTGAAGTATTTTTAAAATTTGAATGTTTTTGGAGTTTTTAAATTTTCTCTGTACAAACAGAAATCACAATATTTTTTGGATTTTATATTTTTCTCCCCCTAAAAACAATAAAAATTGAAACGAAAACAAGAAATAAAATGATTTAACCAAGCCTTTGAATATCCTTTAAAGATTTTAAACCATTTATACCTAGCAGATATTGAAAACGTGTTTTGTCAAATGCCTTAGTATAAATGTCAGCCTTTTGAAAATCCGTATGAATTTTATCAATGGATATTAATTTCTTTTCAAAACAATCATGTATAAAGTGATAACGGATTTCAATATGTTTGGTTTTCTAATGGTGAACCGGATTTTTGGTGATTGAAATTGTAGCAGAATTATCAATATAAATGGGAGTAGTAAGAAACTTCAAACCGTAATCCCGCAAGTGTTGCTGGATCCAGAGAACCTGTGAGCAGCAACTCGAGGCCGCCACATACTCCGCTTCGGCTGTTGAAGTTGAGACCGTTGTCTGCTTCTTACACTGCCAGGAAACAAGCCGGTTTCCTAAGAATTGACATCCCGCTGATGTAGATTTGAAGTTGATCTTGCATCCTCCATAGTCCGAATCAGTAAAGGCGGTGAGATCGAACATATCGTCCTTGGGGTACCATAACCCGATGTCAGGATTTCCTCTAAGATAATGTAAGATGCGCTTTACTGCCGCCAGGTGAGTCACTCGGGGAATCGATTGGTACATAGCACACAAACAAACAGCAAACATGATATCAGGTCGAGATGCAGTCAAATACATAAGTGATCCGATCATAGCTCGATATAGGGTTGGATCTACGTATCCTCCAATTCATCTGGTGATAAATTGTGACCCACGTGAAGAGGTGTTGAGGGAATTTTGCCATCGGATATCTTGAATCGGCTCAAGACATCGTTCACATATTTCGTCTGATGGATAAAGATCCCGGTGTCATACTGGTGAACTTGCAAACCCAGAAAGAAACTCAACTCTCCCATCGAACTCATCTCAAATTTTGTCCGCATCTTCTTCTCAAATTCTTTACATAAGCTGTCATTTGTCGAACCGAAAAATGATATCATCCACATATATTTGGACGAGGAGCAGATCATCACCCACGTTCTTATAGAATAAAGTACAATCCACAGTTCCCCTCTTGAACCCACTTTCAATCAGATGGTCGGCCAACGTGCTGTGTCAGGCTCTCGGGGCCTGATGTAAACCATAAAGAGCCTTGTTTAATCGGTAAACACGCTCAGGAAAGTCTGGATCCTCAAAGCCAGGAGGCTGTTTCACGTACACTTCCTTATGAATAGCTCCATTCAAGAACGCCGATTTCACGTCCATTTGATAAACCTTAAAATTTTTGTAGGCTGCATAGGCAAGAAAAATTCGTATAGCCTCCAGTCGTGCTACCGAAGCATATACTTCAGTGTAATCTATGCCTTCTTGTTGATTGTATCCAAGTACGACCAATCTTGCTTTGTTTCTCACGATTACCCCGCGGTCGTCCTTTTTGCACTTAAAAACCCATTTAATTGGAATCGCCTTTTTTACGCGATCGGGTTTATCGATTAAGTCCCATACACCCAGTCTTATAAACTGTTGCAGCTCCTCCTGCATAGCTTCAACCCAAGATGGTTCCTTGAGTGCCATTGCGACACTTGTCGGTTCTATCTGTGATAGGAAGTAGGTGTATTGTGTGATACTGAGAATACCCGAAGAGTGCAAATCCGCATAAGCACAAAATATCAAATCCTCAGTAGGAGATACATTAAAATCAGCTTGATCATCACATACATTAGCCAATTGGTGCCTTGTACGAACCCCGTCGTTCACATCACCAATTATCTGATCCTGTGGATGCTGTGAATGAATTCTTAAAGACGGATTTGTAGGAACAGATACATTATCACTCAAATTGGTGATATTCTCCTCCGCTGTGTCTACAGAGACAGTTGTTGAAACATCACTGATTAGAATTGGCTCGGTAGTTTCTTGAGCTTCATCTACCATTACAGATGATGAATCCATATAGTCAGCATCATCTGAAGAATCAGAAACATCATTCGGCGTTTCTGATACATTAGGAGAGTCATTTACATCAACCAAAGAAAACCTTGGATTCGGAAGACACTGATCTTCCAAGTAAGATCTAATGACATCGTCAGGTACTTCATCGACCGTTGATGTAAACGAATTAAATAAGCAATCGTAATCAAACATCCAATCGGGACCAGTACCAGTTGGTGGAGTCGTATAACTTTGACAATCAACGTGATACCATTCTTCCACACAACCTGAAGAAATATTGAAAATCCGCTTCTTCGGAGAGTTGTATCCCAAGAAATAACCCTCAAAAGCTTTCTCATCGAACTTTCCAAAATCTTTGTTCAAAAAAGTACATGGACACCCGAATAGCTCCAAATACTTTAAGTTCGGCTTACGATTATTCAGAAGCACATAACTTGTCTTCTTGAGCTTCTTTACCGTTAGTACGCGATTCAGTGTATAACATGCCGTATTTACAGCTTCGTTCCAAAATTGAACAGGTAGCTTTGAATCAGCAAGCATTGTGCGTGCAGCTTCAATCAGCGTACGATTTTTCCTTTCAGACACACCGTTTTGTTGAGGAACATAAGGTGCACTGAATTCCCGATGAATTCCTTTCTGAATACAGAAGAAATCCAATACATTATTCCTAAATTCAGTTCCGTTATCACTACGAATTTGTCTCACTTTCAGTTTATAAAGTGATTCGATCTTCGTGATAAGATTCTGAATTAAGACAGGAGTCTGATCCTTCGATCTCATAAATAGCACCCATGAGTATCATGAAAAATCATCCGTTACTACTAAACAATAAAAATCTTCAGCAATGTTAGCACGATTCACTGGACCAAAGAGATCCATATGAAGGCGTTCCTGAGGAGTAACAATAGTGTTTAGTGACTTGCTTGGATGTAATTTCTTCTTTTGTTTCCCCTTCTTGCACGCGACGCAACGATCGTTGAACTTGAAATTCTTGAGTGACACACCATTCACTAAATCATTTGACAATAGAAAGTTCATCTTTCGTAAGTGGATGTGTCCCATGCGTCTATGCCAAAGAATAGAATCTTTCTCAGTTGCTTTGGACACGAAGCAAGTAGTTGAAGGCGAAACTTGTACATCATAACTCATGTCAAGTACATAAATATCATTTGATCGAGGTGATCGCATGACAACCATGTCTTCAGGAATTGTGTATCCCGGTTGAAGAATAACACATTCCTTGTCGGTGAATATGGTGGTAAATTTCTTATCACAAATCTGTGACACGCTCAACAGATTATGATCCACCTTCTCACAATAATTAACCTTTTCAAACGTTACTTTTCCATTTGAAACTTCTCCCTCTTTCGTAATCATTCCTCCTTGGTTACCAGCAAACGTAACATAACCCCCTTGAATATCTTTGATGTTATTCAGAAGATCCAGGTTACCGGTGATATGCCGAGAACATCCACTATCCAATATCCATTTGTGATTAGACACGGATCGAGATATACCCCTGCACAAGCAAGTAAAATGATTAGTTCAAAAAGGCAGCCCAAGCCTCAGTCTTGGGCTCTCCCTTTGATACTTTCGGAGAACATGATAATTTAACACTCGTATTCGGTACTTGGGAATAAGTGACTGGTTTCTTGTTTTTCTTCTTTAAGTATCCATCACTTATTCTTCCCCAATCAGTGTTTGAACAGCAGGGTTGAGCACGGTCAACACATTTGCTCGATACATTAATTGAATCAACCCACACAACTTTTCTCGGATTGGTATTAGAATACATTATCTCACACTCATCAACTCGATTTTCTTTTAAATTTGATAATGAATGATTCTTTCGAGTTGATGAGTCATTGATATCATCAATCTTTGCTTTGCACTTTTTGGAAACATGACCAGGTTCACCACATTTGAAACATAATCGAGAATCCAAAGTGTTTTGTGACAAAGTACATGTAGTCTTTGATAGCAAAGATTTATGAGTATCATCTATGGGTTTCTCAATTGTAACTTTCTTCGGTGTTTCGTGTTTTAAACCCTTTCTTTTCTTATAGAATTCAAGATTTGTTAAATTCGAAGAATTTTCCAAACTTGACGATTTTATGAACGTGATAGGTTTAAAAACATTAGTTTTTGGTTTTTCTTGAACATTAACAATTTTTTATTGATAAAATTTTTGTTCAAGTTCAGTCATTTGTGAAGTGTCATCCTGAAATACACTTTCAATCATTTCAGATTTAAGAAGATCCAAAGGAACTTCTTTGTCAGAAAACACTTTTGACAAACCCTTTAATTTAAATACTTTTCCATTCGATGATTAACGAATCGCATCAACTCCTCATCAGACACCGAAGGCTTGTCTGATTGAGATACATTAGATTTTTCCTTATGAATTACTTTAGGAACTATTGTTGTGTTTGAAGAAACACCCGAAGTCTTTGAACCATACACACCTTGTTCAAAATCTTCGGGTTCACACAGAATATGATTGTCAATTGGAATATCTTTGATTTTGACAATCACATCTGCTTCAGACAACACCTCGATTGAACCATCCAATTCGTTTTTGGTGAAAACCTTTTTACTTTTGATATGAGTTGGTTCACGAGCAGGACAAGTTGTATCAACACTTTCAGATTTATTAGTAGACATATTTGAAACTTTTTCCACATCGGGAATGCTACTGTAATCATGTTTAAAAGGAGGTGGAATTTCGACGTAACCCAAACCTGCTTTTCCATTTTTCTTTTGTGAATGATTAACCTCAATTATTTCATTCAAAAGAAATGAAGAATCTCTAAATTTTCCAAGCTTATTATTCAATTCCATTATTTCGTTTTCAAGATTGGAAATACATGTTCGGAGTCGAAGAATCTCCTTCAAATGTTGATCAACTTCAATAATTTTACAATGAACTTTAGTTTTAAAATCATGATTGCTTTCAGACAATTTTTGAATTTCAAAGTTGATTGCTCTAGCAATTTTGTCTTTTGTTTGTAGAATTCTTTGATTATAAAGTGATCTTTTGTGAGTGTATTGTTCTGAGTTAATGTTGTTTCATGTTTGGCTTTTAATACAGCAAATTCAGCACAATCATTCACATTTGATGAAGGTTCAGATACATTAGATTGAGATTGGAAACATACATCATCAATCTTAGCCATACAAGCATAAGATTCAGCTTTCACAGAGATTGATTCAGTTTGAGACGACAGACTTTGATCAGTGTCAGTCTCAGAGTCAGACAAATTACTTCCCTCCGATAAGTTATCACTGCTAGCATCTTCAATTTTCTCCACTGATTCAACAATAGCCACGTTTGCTTGATTTCCCAACAAACGTTGAGACCAATCAACTACTTCAGTGACCACTAAAGCTTGAATATCAGAAGATTTGTCTTGATCACCAGATACAGCAGATTTACTCTTATCCCCACCAGAAGAATTATTTCCTGAAGAACGTTCAGAATTGTGTGAGCCAGAATGATCTTTCCTTGGCTTGTCACATTCTTTGGCAAAATGACCAAATTCCCCGCAATTATAACATTTTACCTTCAGCTTATCAAGCCGACCCTTTGTTTAACGTAGGAAGATCTTTTCCCGTTCGTTGCATAAACCTTTTGACTTTACGAACGATCATAGGCATATTCCATTTTAAATCCATTAGCTCAAGATCGTCTGGGTCGATTTGATCATAATCTTCATCTATGAGATCGCTCGTAGCGATCTTGCTTCCAACCAGCTGTTCATAAGAAGTCATGAATGCACACACAAAAGCAAACTGTTGTTCAGCTTCTTGCAGATTAACCTTAGGCAAGCTTGATGCATGAGCATTTAAGTTTGTAGTCGCACCACTCGCCATAAAACATACATTAGGTGGACTATTTACATTAGAATCCTCTTGGGATTGAGCAAAGAACGCATTGATTGGCACTGAACTTAAGCATTATTTGCTGGCAATGCACCTCCATAAAGTAAAGGGTTTTGGGTTGAAGACTGATGGTTATGATTCTCCTTCAACGTATTTTGACATTTGATATCAAATTCCCTTTCTTCAATATTGTTTATGAATTACACAGCTGTAAGTTCAGGTTTCTGAAAGAAACCGTTCTCTTTTAATACGAACAAGAAAGTCGAGTAAGACGAAGGTAGAACATTCTTCAGAGTATCGATCTTATCTTGTTCTGTTGGCTCAAGATCGACACTAGACATCTCAACAATCAGATGGCTGACATCTCAACAATCAGATGGCTAAAACGGTTAATCATTTCTTCCACCGTCTCATTTTTCATCAAAATGAAATTTCTGAATTGAAATTTCACAAGA
The DNA here is from genome assembly GCF_021521415.1 of Bidens hawaiensis. NCBI lineage: Eukaryota > Viridiplantae > Streptophyta > Magnoliopsida > Asterales > Asteraceae > Bidens > Bidens hawaiensis. The sequence continues at coordinate 156,137 of NW_027492994.1, read as the reverse complement.
GTCTTTTTGCTTTCAAGCGTGTTTCCCAAACTTCTCTTTTCAACGTTGTGAACAATGAAGCACAGACTTTGATAGTACTGTATTGATGAAAAATATATTCTGGTAATGCCATGGTGAGAGTCAAGTATGCTTTTGTTTCACTTTCAAAATCCTTAAGCTCTTGAGTCTCATATTCTTTAAATGGTTTCGGAGTCCATCCCACATTGTTATTACCAATCAGTGGTGCTGAATATACATCATCGAGAAACCGGACACTATTAGGATGCACGGATCCAAGTGAGCACGGAACCTCGGTTCCCAACGAGCAAAATCCGAAAGTTTCAACAACTTGGGACATTTATTATGACTACCGATCTCATTGTCCATGGTCAGCATTTGTTGCAATAAGATGTTCTGAGATGCTAACGCATAGTAAGACGCGTTCTGAGCAGCCATAATGAACCAACTGTTTAAACTTCAGGGATTAAAATTGTCAAATTTTCAAAGTTTATTCGTTTACTGTTCACACGAATGGACACAGTAACGAATGAGATAGAATTTTAACGAATTACTCTAACGAATGTGCTATTCGTTGAATTACTTTAACGAATGAGATATGAGATGTTCGTTAAAGATGGTTTAGTTTAACGAATGAGTCCTAGCGAATATGACACGAATGTGGCTTAACGAAAGAGGTTTAGCGAATAGGATTATAGCGAATAAACGGTTTAACGAATGAGATTGAAATTTTAACGAATGAACAGTTAGGATTTAGCGAATAGGAAAATTTTATCTTTTAACGAATCAGCCTTCAACCTAACGAATGAGTCTTCATCTTAACAAATGAATCTTCAACAGTTCAAACTTTCAATTTCAAACTTCAAACTCGTCTGAATCACACCGAAAACACCTAAAACTTAGATCAAACTAAACCTAAACCAAATCCGAACCTCACTACCCTATTCCGAAATCACAAACTCATAACAAATAGGTTCAATTTCTCGATCAACTCAGTCTCTGTTTCACTAAGTAACTATTACCTTAAACAAACTCAATCAATACATCATAATTTGCATCAATTGAATACGAATATATCACTAAAATCAACGAACTTGATAGAGCTTGGAACGGATCTAGACCTTGTGATTACAACGATACATGTTGATTTCGGTATACAATTAGTCTCGGTATACGTTATGTGTGTGTAGTGTGTGTATTGAGAGGACAATCGTACAGAGTAACGAGAGAGAAGTTAGCTAAATATCAGAACTGTTACATTAATGATAAGTTACAGGGTATTTATAGGGGATGACCACATTCGTTAAGTTAACACTTAACGAATGTGTCATTCGTTACAGATACTTTAACGAATAAACATACTTATTCGTTATACTTTAAATGATAGCGAATGACCCTCATTCGTTATCACATTCGTTAAACAGGGTTAACGAATGGGACGTACATTAGACGAATGTGTTACATTCGTTACGGGGTAACGAATGCCCATTTAGCCATATTTACATTAAGACCCCTATACTTTAGACTTATTACATTAATGCCCTGATAAAGACCGAGACGTACAAAACATGTATCAACACATGCCTGATTCTCTTGGCAACGGTCTAATTATTTGCTCATAGTTGATTTACCGGCGCCCGATTCGCTTGGCAATGGTTTAATCGACAACTTATTTGCTCATGGTTTGATTTCATTATCGCATTTATTACGTTTTGCTTATTTAATTTATTTATTATATTAACATTATTTTATTGCAAAACTGGTGATAAATTCACTCAACATGTGTTGTTGACAAACTCTGTTTTCTACGCATATGTAGGTTGTTATTGAATTGAAGTTGAAGTATGGACACTTAGAAAGACCTTAGGGTTTTAATGAAGAAAAACATGGATTTAAATTTGTTATATATATATTTATTTGAATTGTTTTGTTATATTTGGATATTGTGTACACATTTGAAATAAAATAATTAACTACATATTGTTACATTTATATTATGATAGTATCTTCAAGCTGTGAGCAATCGGATCACGCCCCGGCATTTCCGCCTTAGGTTGGGGTGTGACACATATATTTATAAGTTAATGATTAAAAAAATTGATTCGTAAAATGAAAGCATATCCGAGTTTTGTTTTTCTTTACAATATTCAACAATATACATAGTATAATATGTTAATGATAACATTTGAAATTATATTCTTTACAATATTTAACAAACATGATTTGCTATTGATTTTTGGATTTCACCAAGTATATTTTGAAATATATAATAATATAATATGTTAATATTTATTCTTATATATATATATATACACACATATAGTGTAAAAGGAAAGGGAATAATTATTGATATATGACATATATTAGTGTTAATTAAGATCTTAGTTTATGAGGGAAAAAATTGTAAGATTTAACCACAAAGCGACACGTGTCATAATTATTTTCTTTTATTAGAAGAGTCGGATAGCATGTAGATGGTTATTAGTTATTACCCTAACTGCTAAGAGTAGGGGTGTTCAGAAAATCCGAAATCCGAAAAAAACCGAAACCCAAATAATCCTATCCGAATTCTTATTCGGATATTCAGATCGGATTGATCCGAATATCCGAATAACTAATTCGGATTCGGATCGGATTCGGATATGAATTTTTAAAATTTTTGGGTTGTTCGGATTATTCGGATATCCGTTTAATCCGAATAAATAATATTATTTTTTATGATATATAGCCATTGGCCCAACCCATTAACAATAACCCTAATTTCGTAACTCCCATTCCACACTTGCACCATTCCTGGTCTCCTAGCTAGATGAAATGTCAACCTAGACATTAGATTATAAACATGGGAAATTTGATATGTTACATTGTTTATATCTATGTTCGTTTTTCCTATCTACTGCATTACTGGTACCGTGCTCTTTAGGGTTATTACCTTATTTCTAAGCTTTAAAATGGACAGACTGGTTATTTGAATATTATGAATGAAAATGATAAAATAGTATCCTAATTTTCATCAAAATGTTCTATTGAATTGCAATTTTCAAATTTAGGGGAAAAAATGTTATTCGGTTTATTCGGATTTTATCCGAACCCGATCCGAATTATCCGAATTCAATCCGGATCGGATTCGGATCGGATAGGAATATCACTAATTCGGATTTCGGATAGGGTCATAAAATTTTCAAATCAGAAATCCAAACCGAATAAACCGAATAATCCGCTATCCGATCCGATGAACACCCCTAGCCAAGAGAGCCAAGTAGCGAGATTTTCAACAATAGGGATAGGGAAGCATTCGAATAGATTTGTAACAGTGTAATCGTTACTACCTTGGATATCGTCAGTATTCTGCACCAACTAATAATAGTAAGGTAAATAATGAAAGCTGATGGGGATCAATAGTATAATTTTACAAGAACTTACCAAGTCAAGCACTTACGTAATGGACAACTGGATAGGAGATGTAAAAGACTGCTTTTAGTGATGATTACAACTTCTATAACCAAGTTCGTAAGCCTATGCAATCCATTGCATATTGGTTGAAGGCCAAAATCACACAAAATGAGATATAGGTCCGTTAAGTGATTAACTTCTTGACGGGTTTGTATGATTGTTTCTTGATAAATAAGATATTATATGGTCAATTTCGACACACGTCTTATCAACTTGCATAGAAAGGTTAAACTCATGTATTGGACTCTCATGTTTCAACAGAACTTGATATATACCATAGAAAAGTTTACACCTCTCAGTCATCCCTTCCTATGACTTGATTCTAAATTCGCGTCAGCTCGCGATCGCAACCTAAGGTTTTTAAATGTTTCAATATAAATTTAAATATTCAAAGCTTCAAATAAGCATATACAAGATAAAAATAGAGGTATAAAAGGTTCGGTCTGGCTTTGTTTTAGTTATAGTCGATTAATTATATTCACTTAATCATAACCATAAGTTTTGTTCAATTATTTATAATTTCGATTAATGCTTCGGCTTTTAATTATGTTTCGCTTTCTACTTTTCTTTTATAATGACAACTTTTTTTATTAGGCCACCGCAGCCTTCAAATTTGGAGATTACCATTGCCACATCTTAGTCAGGCTGTGCTATCTTAACCAGGTCCACGTCAACTTCAGAGTTTGACTTCTCGTACCCGGTTTCTACTTAATATAGACTTTAAACAGACCATCTAACAAATAAAAATAAAAGCAATCTTCTTCTTCTTCTATGTCCTACCGTCCCTGCAACACCACCATTCTCCGGCGAACCTCCATACTTTCCGGCAACCCAAAACCATCACAAACCACCCACTCTTTCTCCACCAACTCACTCCAACAGACCAAACAATCGCACGCCATTGCTCTCATCACCGGCCACCTCCCGTACACCATCTCACTCTCCGCATCTCTAATCCTCCAATACGCCACTTACAAACACCCATCAGTCTCACACTTTCTATTTCACCAATCACTTCCGTACACCAACTCAGCTTTCTTATATAACACACTCATACGAGCCAACACTATTGGCAGAGTACATGACGGGTTCAAGGTTTATAATTTAATGATAAATAGTGGTGTTAAACCGGACGATCATACTTTCCCATTTGTTTTAAACATGTGCTCGGATTATTGTGAGGTAACTAAAGGCCAAGAGGTTCATGGGATGGTTGGTAAGCTCGGGTTCGGGTCCGACGTGTTTGTTTGGAACACGCTTTTGAGGTTTCACGGAGCGTGTTATGGGAATTTGAATAATGCGTTGAAGGTGTTCGATGAAATGCCTCAACGAGACGTCGTGTCGTGGAACACGCTTATTTCGGTGTGTTCGGGTATGGTTTGTTATGGAAAGGCTGGTAATGTGTTTAGGGAGATGATGGGTTCGGTTAGGCCGAATGTGGTTAGTGTTGTGAGTGTTTTGCCTGTGTGTGCAGCGATTGAAGACCGCTTGATGACGAGTGAGGTGCACGCGTATGTTATCAAGACGGGGTTTGGGTGTTATGTTACCGTGAACAATGCTTTCGTTGACGCGTATGGGAAATGTGGTGATTTGAGAGCTTGTCGCCAAGTGTTTGATGAAATGCCTGAGAGGAATGATGTTTCGTGGAATGCTGTCATCACGAGTTTAGCTTACGTGGGTCGTCAACAAGATGCGATAGATTTTTTTATATCGATGATAGAAGAAGGTGTTGTTCCAAACCCTGTTGCGGTTTCTAGTATTCTTCCGGTTTTGGTTGAACTTGAATATGTTCGATGGGGAATCGAGCTTCACGGGTTTAGTATTCAAAGGTGTATGGAATCTGATATATTTGTAGCTAATTCTTTACTTGATATGTATGCTAAGTTCAAGTATCCAGTGAAAGCATCCAGTGTGTTTAATAATGTTGATCAGAAAAATATTGTTACATGGAACGCCATGGTGGCTAACTATGCTCAAAACGGCTTTGAATCGTTAGCTTTACATACGGTAACAAGGATGCATAGTCATGATCAAATCCCGAATGCTGTAACCTTAACAAACTTACTTCCCGCCTGTGCACGAGTCGGGCTATTTCCCATGGAAAACAGGTGCACGCGAGGTCAATTCGAGGTGGTTTTGATATTCAGTTATTTGTTTCCAATGCACTTATAGACATGTATGCAAAATGTGGTAATTTAAATCTTGCACGAAAAGTTTTTAGCGATTCGTGTAAAGATCGGGTTTCGTATAACACGCTTATATCAGCGTATTCTCATACAACCAGTTCGTTCGAGTCGTTAAGTCTCTTTCGTGAATTGTTGTTAAAAGGACTAGAACACGATGCTATTTCGTTTTCTAGTGCACTTTCGGCTTGTGCGAATATGGCGGAGATCAAGACCGGTAAAGAGATTCACGCGGTTTGTTTGAGAACACGTTTTTATGATCATCTCATTTTTTCAAACTCGGTTTTGGATCTTTACACCAAATGTGGGCGTATTGATCTTGCTCAGAAGGTGTTTGATGAGATGCCTAAAAGAGACGTGGCTTCTTAGAACACGGTTATTATGGGGTATGGAATGCGTGGTGAGATCAATACTGCAATTAGTAAGTTTGAAGCCATGAAAGGCGATAATCGTGATAATGTGAGATGTGATTCGATCACTTATATAGCGGTATTATCTCTATGCAGTCATGGAGGGTTAGTTGATTTAGGGAGGAAGTATTTTGAAGAAATGAAGGAACATAATATTGAACCGACACAAATGCATTACGCGTGTATGGTGGATATTTTGGGTCGGGCCGGGCTAATGAATGAGGCTGTAGAGATGATTAACGGGCTAGGATCGGAGGCGGATGCGAATGTTTGGGGGTCTTTGCTTGGAGCTTGTAGAATTCATGGGAATATTGAGTTGGGTCAGTGGGCTGCGGACCATATCTTTAAGCTAAAACCAGGTAATTCGGGTTACTACATGTTGCTTTCGAATATGTATGCAGAAGCCGGAAAGTGGTATGAAGCTGATAAGATTGGAGGGTTGATGAAGTTGAAGGGAGTTCAAAAGAATCCTGGTTTTAGTTGTGTTCAGCAAGCTGATAAACATATATATTGATTTTGATGATACTATCAACAAATTTGTTATTACTTATTAGGGTAGTGGTATGTTTAATAGAAAACCGTATAATACACTTGTATTTAGTGTTGTTTAGATATAATATGAGAGAATGGGGGTTAATGGTGGCACAATGTCTTATGTATTACACTCAAATAGTTACTCGATTTCTCAAAAAAACCGCTTCCACATTAACCACCACATGCCCACGTCTTGCGAGATCAAGCAAGAAATAAGTACCCGGACCCACAAAAATATAGTTCCAAACATCAAGCCTCTCAAAATGTTGGGTCATCGCCTTTGACTTTTGATCTACACTCACAATCACTAACTCATTCCTTTTCTAGACCAATTTCAAAACGGTCCTGAGTTCATCGACACTTGTCACAATCCTATCAGGAACAACTTCTCTTAAACAGAAATCATACCATTTAAGATTCCTCAACGGCTCCAATTTGACAAGGTCGCTCTTACGGGAACTCTCCTGAATCAGATTTGAATCGGGCCTTGCGGGTTTCCCGTAGTTAACCCTCGTGTCTCTATGCGACACACTGAGTGCTGACACGCTTAAGAAATTCGTGTAAAAATTTTATAGTTTTATTTTATTTTTATTTTTTTTTTGTTAAAAGTGTCAAATCCTTTTAATTATAGTTTTTTATTGTTTGCGTACAGAAAAATAATGTATACATAGAGAATTAACTATATGAAATTATGAATAATGTATCAGTTCAACTATTTGGTAAAATTTGGTTGGTAATATACGTTTTAAAAAGTTCACATAGCTCATAAAAGAAAAATAATAGAAAACAATTTGATAATCATTTCAAATTAGTTGTAATAAAATCGAACACCAATAAACAAAATTAGAAAGAAAAATAAATTGTTATCAACCATTGAAGTTAAGAGTGGGAGGTCAAGGGTTTGAACCTCGATAACAATGTTTAAAAGAAAAAGAATATTTCAAGTACAACTATATTGTTCGATGATAGTTTTGTATAAAATATTGTGAAGCGCCACCTTTGAATCGGTTAAGTGTTAGGGAAAAGTTAAAATACAAAGGGAGACAAAAATGAGAAGGGTGAGAAAGATTTGTTGTCACACAAAAAACCCCTCAAAAAAATTCCAAAAAATTAATAAAAAAAATCATAACTCAAAATATAAATAAAAATAAAAAAAAACAAAAATGTTTCCATCGTTCTCGTTCCAAAAAAAAAAACACACACACACAATACGGAGACAAAAGACACAATGACAAAAATGAATAAAAGACACAATTATAACTAAAAAAAGACACAATAAATCGTAAAATATAACACAATGCCGAACGAAATATAACACAATGTTGACTAATGTAACACAATATCAAGAAAAAAAGACACAATGTTAAGGAAAAATGACACAATCAATGACGAAAATAATCACAAAACACAATGATAAACAAAAAGACACAATGGTCTTTTTCACTCAATAGTCAATATTGTGTATTTTTCGAGGTTTTTTTTTAAATGAGGAAGACGGTGAAAACATTTTTGTGTTTTTACTTTTTTTTGTTTTTTTATTAAATTTTGAGTTATGATTTTTATTTATTTATTTTTAATTTTTTTAAAGGGATTTTTTGTATGACTATAAATCATTCTCATCATTCTCATTTTTGTCTTCATTTGTAGAATAACTTGACCCATGACGCTAAATGTTAAATGATACACAAATCATATCCATGTCTCATCCTTTAAAATTTAGTTCAACATTTATCAGTTAATTTTTTATGGTCTTAACAAGTTTAAAGGTTTAATCTTTACCTTCTTAATTCAAAATTAGTATAATGTTTCACAGTATGTGATATTACTAGAAGCTCTGCGACGATTTAGTGCTTGATTACCATAATCCTCATATTTGCTAAGCTTAAAGAGTGTTCCAAAACATAGCCTATTAAGTCTTGGGTTCATAAAACCAAAAAAAAAATGTCAAATTTATGTTATACAAGGTATATGAATCTATGATCAACATGTGGATTGAAGTAAAAAATAATAGGTATAAACCTATGCTTTGCAAATTATGGCTAAGAAATACAAATCTAATAAAAGCCCCTGCTTAATATAACAAAGATATAGAACACTAGAACCCATTGGTCTAAGTCTGTCTAGGTTTTGGATGAGACCAGAAATCAGTTTTTGTAAAAAACAGAAGACCACAAACCAGACTGTTCAGCCTGTTTTGGGACGGTTGTGGAAACGAGCAAGGGTAACATCAGCCCGTCTCTTCACTACCAAATGAACGATAAAACAGGGGCAATGACATCAAATCTGTTGATAATGCAAGCAATTGAAACCTTAATGCAAAAAAAGCTATGAAAGCCCATGAAATATTTTAAAGTGATTTGAAGCTAAGTTGCCTTTGAATGGCTACAAACTAAGTGTTTCTTTCAACAATGATTTCTACCAATGATGACGCACAGTGGAACGATAAAAGAATCGCTGTAATTTGCATCTTGTCATCCTCGTCAATGTCCTTCCATAGTAATATTCTTACCTTCTTTAGCACCGGTGACCTCGCCAATATAACCTTCACAAAATCCAAATCAAGTTTCTCGTTGCTCAAATTAGTACTCTATCACGTTCAGACTACCCAACCAAATATCCGAGTAACCTTCGAGTTTAGATCTTTTCCTGGGCTCAAACCATGGATCCTCAAAAAGCTACATAAAGTGTTAGTATCGAATTGTATGAACATATTTTGGCATAAGAAGAAAAGGCAAAGATAAAATGTTGCTCACCCGTTGCTTAATTTGCTCTATATTTGGAGAGCTTCTAATCAATAAAAAAAGGAAAGGTAACCCATACTTGTAATCGAAATTCATATGATCAATAAACAAGTATTTGAGGTAGATTAGTGAGATTGGAAGCACGCGTGGAAGTCCGTTTTGAGCAAAACACTTGAAACATAGCGAAAATAAGTATTAACAATGCAAAAAGAGAAACATAGCGAAAATAGAATATAACACCATGTAGATAATATTATTACCTCCATCACCATGAGCCAAATACTTAGCTTTTCAACCATTGGGATACACTCAAATAGATTTGTAATGGTGAAATCGCCAATACCTTCAATACCATCAATATAATGTACCAACATACAAGATTGAGGCAAATAACGAAAGCCCGTGAAGATTAAGGTTATAACTTTACAAGAAGTTACCATAGTCAAGCTCTTAAGCAATGGACAATTGGATAGAAGATGAAAAGGTGTGCTTCTGGTGGTGGATACAAGTTCCAAAATAAGCTTGTAAGGTTATGAAAACCTTTGAATGTTGGTTGGTGGTCAAAATCACACCAATGGAGATATAGGTCTGATAAATGATCCAACAAGAAAAAAGATAAAGGCAATTTATACCCTCCAACCATATGCAGTGACAGTTTTTTGACAGTATTGTTCTTCAACAAGTAAAATATTATATGGTCGATTTCAACACATGTCTCATCTGTACGCATCGAAGGGAGAACTCATCTATCGGGCCCTCGTGTTTTAACATAATTTGATATATAGCATAGAAAAGTTTACACCTCTTCGTCATCCACTTCCTATGACTTTGATCGTCGTTAAATGTTTCCGCAAGAACAGGCGGTACTTGAAACGCGTCCTCATCAAACACAAGTCTAGGAATTGCGGTCCAATGGTACCTCCAATCCTTAGCGAGAATGCTTGTCCTTGCAGCCTCTTGAATGGGTACAAGACATAGGATGTTTTCTATTATAGTTGGAGGAAGCTTGCTGATCCTATCCATCACTAGGATATTCTTCTTTTGTATTAAGCTATGCTGCGATATTAACAACCGTGAAAACCGATATATGATCAATACATACGCAAAAGAAGCCTAATATGTAACAGTTTTGATATACAAGTATCCACAATGTATACAAGTATTCACAATGAACAACGTAATATTGTGTATATTGGAAGTAATTATGAAATGATTAAACAGAATAAAAAAGATTATAAAAAAAAAGAGTACCTGTCACAAATCTGACACCAGCAGCCGAGGACCCAGCAACCCGATTCGGACAAGACGACGGACGGTGACAGCCGGAGAGGATGTTCGACGGCAAAAAGCGGTAGAGTTACAGAGTGGTACAAGCCAAGGGTTTCAAAACATACACAGATGCGAACGGTTTTTTTCTTTTTTTTTTAAATTAGTCCATTGAGTATGTAGCCTAGCCTGTTAGTTTTTGGAAGTGAATACAACCATAGTGTTTATTTGCCATAGATCACATTTGTTGTTGAGAAATTCGCGTAAGAAAATGACGAACCCTTGCCCAATTCAGAGAAATTCAGTGTGAGGTTAATCCGTCTGATCCGATGTTTAATTTTATGTATGTACATCACATTTACGTCGGACGATTTTTTTTACGTCAGGTACGACGAAACATTTTTACACGTGGAGACTTCTAATAGGCTGAGTCAATCTATCGGGTCATCCTGTTTACGTCTAAATTAGTAGTTTTAATTGTAATAATAAATAGACTACGATAAATTAAAAAAATATGTTATTGTATACTAGGGATAAGTAAATTCGGTATCGGTACCGATTGATACCGGTACCGATTTAGTACCGTCGGTACCGAATCGGTACCAAAGTTTTGAGTTTCGGGATCGGTACGGTACAGTACTGGTATTTTCAGAATTTTTACCTTCAATACCGGTACCATCCCAGTACCAAGAATTTATGAATTTTGGGATTGGTATTTTTGGTACTGGTACCAGTTAGTACGGTTAAGATACCGAGCTCATCCCTATTGTAAACTGTAACATACATGTGTTGTGACGAAGCGAACAAATTCTAACAACACAGCATCAGTACTATCATCAGTATTATTGAAACCAATAATAATATTTTTTTATGGTTTTTTCAATCAAAGTAAAAACACGCGTCAATATCTTTTGGACATATCAAGATTTTTTTAACTTTTTTTTTTGTTTCTTTAGGTTGTTATATCATAATGAACCAAATCGATAGCGGCCAAAAATCATTGCCCAACACGCAAGGGAATTCCATTAGTTCAGTAAAAAATATTAAAGAATAAACTAGAATCATGGAATTCTCTTCAAGAGCCGCTGAACTAATGACTCTCTTTTCCAGTTCCTATATATGGGCCCGTGTATCATTTTTTGTGATATCGTTATGATCAATTAATGGGACTTGACCGGAAAGTGTTCTTAAATTCGATGTAGGCCGTCTCGTGATTCTTGTGTTTATAGGCCAAGGAAAATCACCCCAAATCCTTCCTCATGGTTACATGCTATATTATATGATATATCATGGGGGTTGAAGGTTGCAATCCCTTTCCTTAAGGTGAGTTCCTCACCTATCTTAAAGGAGGAAGGAGCCTTTGAGAATTCAGCGTGTAGCTATGCTATTAAATACACACTTGACTTCTACCTTCGATCATTGACAAGATTCAAAGAAAGGATGTCCTCTAAGTCGGTCGATTGGCTTGAATTATCTCTCAGATGGTTTGGTTATTTATATAGACTTCTATACTAATTCTATTTGACTTCTCTATGATATGAGTGAAGGCGAGCCAGGAAAACATCGTGAAATCATAGGGTGAAGGAGATTAGCCCTAACTGAAGACCTGAGTTTTTTTTAGGTTATTCCATTTGGTTTTCAGAAAATACATACCGAATCTAAACCGTAAACTTCAGTCTTCAAAAATAAAGAAGCGAACCGTCGGTGTTTTATATGGTTTGGTTATATGTTAGTTATTTGGTTTTGGTTCGATTATGTGTAAGGTCCCTTTCCCGGAAGCCCTACTTTGGTGTTGGAATTACTCATAAACACAGTTCTAAATATCAGAGTTAATTAAAACTTCGCGAAATAATTTAAAACTTCAAACATCACATTACAAAACATTTGTTTTTGTCTTAACACACAAATTGTCTTTTCATAAACACTAATTAAAACAGTCATGACACTTCATAGTGGATGCCAGTCTCTTCAGTTCATGCCATGTGTCCCTCCTCAAGCCAGCTGCCTCAATCTATTTGCCTGCATGCATACTAAAAGTCAGCTACGCTGAGTGAGTTCTAGTTAATCAATTAACATATATTACATTCATATCCTTACTCATACGTGTCCGAAGATACGTATTCATACCTTACCTGTTATTACCTCTTTCATACATACTTTATATACATGCATACGTACTTACATACTTTCTTTCATAACCCTGCGGTATACCATAAGCTATTCTATCCTATACATCACAGATATTGTAAGGGTCTGGTCCCTAACATCTCAGATATTGTAAGGGTCTGGTCCCTATCATCTCAGATATTATGAGGGTCTGGTCCCTTATGTCTCGAATAACCATACATTTATCATATGTGCATACTTTACATGTCTTTCTAGTTGTAAATACATACGTACTCCTTCATACAATTATTATGTAATAATACATTCAATACACAACCATACACATATCATACACTTGCCAATCAAGTAAGTGTATTATCTATCACATAGGAGTATGCACACAACTCCGAAACATAACAAATAAAGGGGGCTAGAACTCACCTGGAGTCGGTTTCTCTCGCCGTTAATGGTAATACCCTTCCTTAGTTGTGCATGGCTAACTGTACAATACATTATGCGTGTCAATTATCCAATACTACTACTTCCTGCATCTAAGTTAATGAAACCATCAACTAACGGGGGTCCGGGGGCAGCGCCCCTGGTAGCGGGGTCTAGGGGCGGCAGCCCCTAGCAGGGTCCAAAGTCAGCTTGGAAAAATTTTATTTTCATTAACGGTCCTTTACCAAAAATGCATCAGAAAATGAATCGCATGAAATTTCGCATGGCCATTTCGCTTCGCATGAGATTTCGCTTCGCATAGCATGCGATGCGAAATCTCTGTGTTTCTCTGTTTTTACCATTTTTAAAGCTATTTTCCTCCATGACTCTTCCTTAGGGCCCGATTTTACCCTTTCTATGGGTTTTGGGTCGTACCAACTTTGTGTACTCGTGTTTTACTTAGTCCAAACCTCATCTTTTGTCATTTAACGAACCCGTTAACACTCGACCCTTCAAGTTTACATTTTTTCTAGCTTCTCACGACCCGATCTATCGTTCTGTCAGTTTGCATGTTGAACTCAACCATAAAACCCAAAACTCACCTTTTGCTTCGGGTTTGGTTCGGATCTGGGCTAACCCGAGGATTTGGTGGTAATTCTTGTTGCTTGATGGCGTTCACACACGAGCTTCTTCCTTCTTTTAGCTCGGGATTGGATTCGGGTGCTAGAGAGAACGTGTGTGTACGCGCGCTTTAGGGTGTGTGTTGTGAAAGGGAGGAAATGGTGAAAGGGTGGAGGGGTTGGGTTATATATAGGGGCTATGGGCCCCACAACCCTCTCACACTTTCACAACCAATTATTATCCAAAATTTACACACAATCAAATTAATGACACATACGTAATAATAAATTTCCTTTTATTTATTACTCTAAAAAATACGGATGCTACATTATGTCGGTTAATTTGGTTTCGGTTCAGTTTTCTGCTCACCCCTACGACAACACCATACCAACATCCTATCTCTACTGTCAAGAATACATTAATTACCTTCAACTCAAGAAAAAACAAAGCCACTGGCACGAAACTTATTGTTGCAACGAGCAATTGGAACTTGAAGTTCATTTTCTTTTATTTACTAACGACAAAACACTATTAAGGAGGAAATCCACCACTGTAAGAAAAAAAATGTTAAAACCCTTAAGTAAGATATAAAAGATTGATACATACAAAAAAAACTTCTCTCTTTCAACTTAAATAAACACAAAAAATACCGTGTTAAGTTTAAGGAAAAAGGTTAAATAAAAAGGGAGACAAAAATTAAAAGTGTGAAAGAATTCATGGCAAAAAAAAAATAATAAAAGAAAAACCTTAAAAAATAATAAAAAAATCATAATTTAAAATATAAATAAAAAACAAAAAATGTTTCCCCTGTTATTCCCGTTTAAAAAAAACAACGAAAGACACAATGCGAAGAAAAATGCTAAATGACGAAAATAAACAAAACACACAATGACACAAAAAAAAACACAATAGATCGCAAAAGATAACACAATGTTAAGTAATATAACACAATATCTAGATAAAATACACAATGTTAATAAAAAAGACAAAATCAATAAAAAAAATAAACAAAAAATCACAATAATTTTTTTCCTCAACATTATGTATTATTTATTTATTTATTTTTTTGAGAATCGACGAAAACGTTTTTGTGTTTTTACATTTTTCGATTTTTTATTAAATTTGATTTACGTTTTTTTTTATTAATTTTTAAGGGGTTTTTTTTGTTGTTATAAATCTTTCACACGAGTCTCCTTTTATAGAATAACATCCGTTTATAGAATAACTTAACCCATAATATATTTTATATCTTGTATTCATTAATTTTATGTTGTTTTGGCTCAAACCCTTAACCCAAAGACAAAGAAATTTACAATTTAACGAATGTAATTAAAATCTTAAAAGGAATTAGATTTGATTATTTTTTAAGTGAGATACGAATGTATATTTGGTATTACGTATTCATCAATTCACATTTTTTATTGTTATAGCATTTTTTATTTTTTTTCATGATAAGAATTTAGAATTCAATAAGGAAAGAGAATAATATATCAAAAGAGCCATTTAATTTTTTAGTTATTTAAAATACGATTGCTGGGTTGTGCTGCCATCCGGCATTGACAGCCTCTAGACGTATCGGTTGGTTTGCTTTTCCATTCTTTATACAGGCAATTAACTATGCCAAACCCATCATCAGTTTGATATCCATACAAATTTGTTTTTTATGCATGATTACGTGTGAAGATTAATATAGTCATGTTTTAATGTCGTTTGAATTATTATAGATGGAGGTGATTTCTTGTGATCAGTCAACTTCCCCGCCTGCAAGATACGAGTCGTTTATTACTGAGAACTTGAAATCTCTTGATCAATATTGCGGAAGCAATGAGCTCAAGGGGAGCAAAATCGAAGCATGTTTCCATGGCTGGGTGATTCTCTCCGACCAAATTACAGACAGTGTCATGTGGTCCCTTTGGAACCCACTGACCTCTAAGCTGATCTGTCTCCCACCTTTGACTTATAGAGGAGGAGAAGAAGAAGAAGAAGAAGAAGAAGAAGAAGAAGACTTCTACGAATGTTGTTTGTCATCTCCTCCTGGTGACAAAGATTCGGTTTTCATGTTGTTATCGGGCACAACTCCTAGCGTTGTATTTTGTCAACTAGACCATAAAACAAAGAGATTAAAATGGACTAGGATGTCATATGCTGAACAACTCCTGAGCATGAGCGGCATAAATGGTGTCCAACTAGAAAAACCAACTTGTTACCATGGTAAGGTATATGCAAAGACCGATGATGTGAATTATCCATATGTCATACAGTTTGACATTGAGGTTAAAGGTACAGAAGTTGCGATACGTCTATTGCCATTTGTGGAAACCCCTCATGCTTTCTTTAGTTGTTTTCCTTCTCGTAATAGTTTTTGCGGCATAAGGTCTTTTTTGAAAGGATCTTGTACAGAATTGTTCTACATTGAAGTAAGTTTGTTGGATGAAACGAGAATAGGTGTGGTGAGTTTGTTTAAACTTGATATGGCTGGTTTGAAGTGGGAGAAGGTAGAAGACCTCAAAGATGCTATATTTTTCATTGAATTATCCACATGCTCGGTATTCTACAAGTCTGTTGTTGCAGAGATAGGGGGTTATATACATATTCAAGATGACATGGACAAAATAACATACTCATTCTATGTCAAAGATAGAACCATGTCTCTATCTTCAATCTCATGTACTTTACGAGAAAACCAAGCGTTGGTGTGGACAATGCTTGAATGCGGGTATTTATTTTGCATTATTTAAGGTACGTTCTTTTAACTTTTAAATTATAGCTAGACTTAATGTTTGTGTAGGTTTTATGTTGATCTTCGTGAATCTAAGCAACAAGAAAAGGGCAAGGACACTGAGTTAGTCGTAAGACCGGTTAAGCCTGACGTGGCTGAATTTGATAGTATAGCAACTGAGCCATGCCTGCTCAATGTTCCCTTTCATATTTTGGAGAAAATTATGGAGCAGTGTGTTGGTGTTGAATACATGAAGTTTCGTGCTACATGCAAACGATGCCATTTAGCAGCACCATTGATTCAACGGAGCAATGAAACAACCTTAAGGAGATGGCAGATTTACTCAGTAGTTTCACCATGGTTAATGGTTTTAGACACTTATCGAGGCGTAATCACTTTTATAGATCCAATATGCAGCGACAAGTATTTTATAAAAACACCTCGAGAACTGAAGGGTGATTGCAGTGTATACTGTTCCAGGTATGGTTGGTTGTTGGTTCGTACTCGTACAACAATACCCAATCTATACTTCTTTAATCTACTTTGTATCTCAGGAACCATCATGGTGTAGATATGATTTGGATTCTTGCAGTAAGGATCTATATTTTTATCCCATTCCAACATTCAGTAGCCGAGATGTGTATGTCTTGTGTAACAATGAAAGAATTGAAGTCGTTAGAGACACGGGTGAAAATGATTACTCTACGGTGGTTGTTGCAGACAAAATTCCTAGAAGTCGCAGCACATCTTTGACAGAGTACTTCTTATCAGAATGTGATCAACATCTTTTTCTTGTTATTGTGGGTAAGTTTGAAGAAACAGTTGAGGTGTTCAAACTAAACCGCTCTACAAAAGAGTGGGGGAAAATATATAGTTTAGGAAAATACATGATTTATATTTCTTATGCATCATGTATTTGCCTTGAAGCCAAATCATCATAAATGGAGAACAAGATCTATTTTCCAAGAGTATTGCATAACAATGACATGGAGATAGTATTCTATTCTCTCGAAACATGCAAGTTTCACACACTCAATGACAAAAATATACAAGAAAGTTTCGTTGTCAATTTATCGGATACTATATATAATTGTTTCCCTCATACATGGATTGAACCAAGTTGGTCCTAAGTAACAGTATGTGACACATTAGAGCTGATGCAATTTTTATCATTTTTTTAAATCTTCCTTATGCTTCTTTCTTCTGCTAAGATATAATAAATAAATTACGCTTACAACCCCGGTCTAAGTTTGAGCTAACACCTTTGTTTTACATGTTGCCCCTGTTTTAGTTACTAGTTAACATGCCATGAATCATTTGATTCATACAGGCCCATTGGTTTTGGTATATTTACTGCGACTGAGGATATTACTGGAAACCTTTGTTTTACACGTTGCCACTGTTGTAGTTACTAGTTACAACATACCATGAATCATTTGTAACGTACGGGCCAATTGGTTTTGATATATTTACTACCGACTGATGATGTTACTGGAAAACTAACTATTAATGTAGAAAATAATGTATAAAAATGTGAAATGAATATCGACCTATCACGTTGGGATTATTTTTTGCAGTGTAAATTGTGGACATGACACAAACACAAGTACACAGGAGAGGCTAAAGACAAAATTCGTGGATTTGCCTTTAGTCTAAATGGGTTCGTGTTAGTTTTGTATCGAACCCTTAGACACATTTATAAATGGGTTGGGTTCGGATCGACAGTTAGGTTTCATTTATTTTATTGAAAACTGAAATGTGTTTTTATGAAATATTGGTAGGCACTCTTTTTTATTTATTAAATAATCTATTACATCTTCAATCTCAACTTTCGCAAAAGAACTCTTTTTCGATATAACAACTGCATATAATCATCACACATTCATGCATATTTGTCTTCACATGTTTTACTGACGAAAAATTATCCCCAATACTTTTCGTTGCAACTAATAAACTAATGTTAACTTCAAGAAATGGAAGACCAAAGATATTAATTGTTTTCTTTGTTGTCGAGCTCACGCATAAGATCTTCCCAATTTTTATAATCAAAATAATAAGGATGCATCTCGGTCAACCTTGGTATATTTAAAATTTCAGTCGTTGGGTAATTAAAATTCTTTTATATATATTCTTTAAAATCAAAGTATTAGATTTATTTAACATAGATGAGCTTGGTCGTTAAGGTTTTTCCTTTTAGTATTTCATAATATAATCATTATCTCTCTATATCTCTTTCATATCCTTGCTATCATGCAAAAGGATAACTTTATAGAATAGTAATTAACTTCGTATCATTTCATTAAAAATCACTTAAACTTTGTTTTTCTTTTTAAGTTCAATCAACTTCTTTTCCTTGTTTCAACTTTGCATAGTTACTAGGTCAATTTTGCATAATTACCAGATCAGGTTCATTTTTTTTCAATTATCCAACAGTTAATATCATGTTAGCCTCAATCATATTCACCGGCTTAACATTTGTGTAGTCCTTATAAACAATCATTTGCAGTCCACTATTATTACCCCTAGTCGCAGCTTTACCAAACGACGATGCACTGCCACCCAGTTGCTGATCACCATAACCAGCTGCATCAGGATCCTTATCGTGATAATTTCCTTTCAGCTTCTTCAACTCATCTTCTTTACAAGTCAGCTGGAGAATAATCTGATCCTGTTTATCTATTCTCTCCCCCTGAGCAGCAACCAAGGTTTTGAGTTCCTGGTTTTCTTTCTGAATAAACTGAACATGTCGATACAAGTTTCGCTGCTCTTAACCTCATTTGTTTTTGGAAAGATCGGTCCGCATCCATTTGATTTTGTTGTAAATGAATCAAATTAAATAGCTGGAACATTTTGGTTCTGAGGTGACAGATTATGAAAATGGGGAGGAACAGGTTGCATTAGGCCCTGAGGTCTGTTAAATGTCATAAATGAATGCTCAGGCCTTTGCAATGTAACATATGGACTAACATGAGCCATCATTTGCATTTGTGGACTTGACATGGATGAAGTACAATCTGAGGTATGGATGAAAACTGTAACACCCACAAAATTTTGGATCAAATTTGACAAGTTTATAAAGATAAAAGACCAAAAATATTTATGGGATAAGTAATGAGAAAAGTAAGATAAAGAAAATAAAGAATTTTTATGAAATAAGTAAGGAAACTTCATCCCACATAGAAAGTGGGAAAGAAATGGAAACACTTTATAAGGAATGAGTTCTCCATGGTAATGTTCTTGTATGGCTAACCACTCTCACTAGTCCTAGCGGAGGGTGCGAAGCACCCGACGTGCATGGACTCGGACACGGGCGATGGGCGTTTTGATGGCGCACGCTCGCATCGCCGCGAGCCGCATAAGGGCCGCAATGGTATTTTTGAACTGACGTGACAAGTTAACAAAGTCCAAGGGCTGAAAATAAAATTTTAGTTTTCTAGACCCATCGCGCTACGCGACGGGTAGGACATATTGATCATCGCGCTACGCGATGGTGTTTCCCAGGAATTTAGAAAAAGGGGGCGCCGCGCTACGCGATGGTCCAGAAGGTAGGGGTATCGCGCTACGCGATGACCGGGTTAAGTAATCAATGCCACGTGGCCAAACACGTGTCCACACGTGGCATCACCTTATAAATTGCGACGTCACGCTACGCGACGACCTAAGGAAAAGGGCGTCGCGCTACGCGACGGTCCCCAAAATTTTGCCTATAAAAGGGGGCTACGGGTTTGAAGGCAACTCATCCCAAAAACACCTTTTATTACACACACTTAACATTGGGATGCGTGCCCGACTATTGTGAGGTTCTGAGGTCTTGATTTCTCGTAATTTGCGCAAGGATTGAAGTTCCAACACCCCGTAGATTTGTCAAGCGATTTAGAAGCAAGGGTACTGACGGTTTAAGCTTTAGAACGCGATAAAGAGTAGAAGTGCTGCTCGATCAATCTTAGGCGCCTAACTCTGAATAACCGTGTGAGGTAGGGGTTCCGCTTAAGTATTATTTTATTATAATGGCTTGGGCCATAGTCGTGGGTATAGCCGAACCTTGATTACAATTAAGCATAACATACCTTTTCATAAGTAAGGTCATAGTAAAGTATCGTTTCTTAGTGATTAAGAAACGTAAGGAATAAAATAATATTTCTTTGTGATTAAGAAATGTATGCAAAGGTTATAATTAGATTAAAGTTTCTTCTTGAAGAAGAAACCCAATATGGACGTTTCTTCCTGAAGAAGAAGCATAGTATATGATTAAAGAATAGACAAATGGACTAAAGATCCAAATGTTTTATAGAAAGAAATGAATTGTCAAGGTTAAGCTATACAAAACAGACTATAGGTCTGAAGTTAGATTGTTGAGCTAAGATACTTATACAAAGGTTGTTCTCGTACTATAGGTCTGAAATAGAAAGAATGCATAAATCAGAAAGATGCACTAATCAAGGATAAAGGTGAATACGTCCAAACCTTTTTATAGTGTGAAATATGTTATGACGTGATGACGTGAATACGTCCAAACCTTTTTATAGTGTGAAATATGTTATGACGTGAATACGTCCAAACCTTTTTATAGTGTGAAATATGTTATGACGTGAATACGTCCAACCTTTTTATATGTTTTATGACGTGAATACGTCTATGTACTGTTAAAAGATTTACTATGGAAGGTTATCCATAGATAAAGAGTCAGAAAAGATTTTTATGAGGATTGGTATGAATCCTCTATGTTTATAAAATGTTTACTCTTATAAACTATGGACTGTTATCCATATGTAAAAGAGTTATGGAAATATTTGCGTGATGGTTGGTTCAAATCCTCTAAAACGTTTTGATACAAGGTAGTACTAAACACTCAGGCTAAAATACATGTGTCTGGATCCATTCATATATGATTTGTAGTAGGCCACTACAATCATACTGACCATGAGGCAAGTGACTGTCTCTAAGGCGAGTGAAGTCCGATTATGTGGTCTATTGGTATTTTTAGTCCCGATGAGATGGGATGAGGCCCACTGAGTCGTTGAATACTATTGGTGTTGTATCATAACGAAGATGATTTTGTATATGATTATATTATGATGAATTATGAAAATCTTTTATTGAGTCAGCATTATTCACCAGCACATAGCTGACGTATTTTTCCCCCACATTTCAGGGAAATGGTAAAGGTAGAACAGACCAGCAAGCCAGATTAGAAGATTGGGGACATAGTCATTAGAGGTGATCTGATGGCTCATATGTTTTAATTAAAATATTGTGAAAAATCATATTTTAAAATGGCAGGTATATGAAATATCAAAACAGGTATTAAATTCTCGAGATTTCATTATAATAATATTTTATGACTTCCGCTAAAAGAACGTAACTCTGATATATTTGTAAAACATGTACCAACTATTGGTCATACGCCTAGGCCCTAGGCCGGGGTGTGAAAGAAACCTTGGATCAGTAGATGATGTTGTCACCAACGTAACAGTCAGTGAAACAGGAGTAGTATTCACCACCGAAATAGGAATCGTCGGTGTTATAGATATAGAAGCAGGTGTAGTAGTCGATACATTAACTGGAATCGAAGGACAAGCTGGTATCTCCACCCCGACACTCTTCTAACTCTTTGTTTCTTAGGCTGTTCAACAATCAGTGACTTGCCTTTACATTTACGAGTGTCAGAACCACCTTCACCAACTTCACCACCATCATTACCACCAGCACCACCATCATTACCTTCACGCTCAGAATCCGAATCGTCGTGGATCTAATGATCATTAGGTGGAGCAATATAATCTACACGGGCAGCGTGACCGATCAACCGTTTGTAACGCGGTTTCGTCTGTAAAGTCTGACCCCTGTATGTTTTGATCCTCCTCATCTTATCCTCGCTCATATGCTCAAGTAACAAAAAAAATTAGCTTCAACCTCTGGATTCTTCACCAAATTCGGCTCAAGATGGTTAATAATCAACTGTAAGAACTGTGGATACATAAGAAACTTGTTTCTCCAGATCGTACAATTTTCTTTGAGATGATAGAAGATCATCTCAGAGAAATTAAAAGGTTTGTTAAGCACGAGGGCAACAAAAGCGGATTGTAACATCACACGACATCCATCATAACCGCCCTTCTTACCTCCAAGGCAATGAATCAGTACATGTAGGAGGTACTTGTACTGTTCACACAAGTTTGCCTCATTATACATCATCGACTTCTCTAAGTCCCCCTTATACTTTAACCTTCCAAACAACCCCCTGATCAACAAACGATCAAACTCGTACTTATCATCAACGTCATCACCAAACCTCAATACATCACGAATCACTGGTATAGTCACAACGATCGTTTTACCCTGAATCTCGGCCACGATGTGATTTTCCTTAGCAACGTATAGTGCCGTATCCCAGAATGGTCGGATAATGCTTTGATAAACATACGTGTTTGTGGAAATAGCAAAATAAATCCTTGACCGCTTCAGGAAACTGATGATTCCACCGAACATGGTTGTACCAAAGAAATTGTCCTCTAAAAAAGCACATATGTTATGCTATTTGTCCCAATCCAATAACAGTAGCTCAACTTCGGGTTTAGCAGCAGCAGGTTCAGCTGCATTTGGATCTTGAGAAAATGGATCTTGCTGTATGATCGCTACTGGTTGTTGCTATGGAATAGGCTCGGGAACAATATCTTGAACATTCTCAGCCATCCTGTTAAAAACAAATACGTTAAAATCAAATTCCAAATATACCCTTATAATAACAAATGACCACTCAATTCGTTAATCTTGATTTAACGAATATCCATATTCGTTATAAAGTGAACGAAAGAGCTTGACATTCGTTATAAGTTCCACGAATGAGTTCATTCGTTAGAGTATATTAACGAATGGTTGATTCGTTAACAATCTAATAATGAATGTTCTCACATTCGTTATACTTTAATGAATGGAAATGAGTTATTGACTCTGAAATGTCCAAGTCAAAATTGATTAAACGAATTGAGAAGTCAAAACGACTAGACATCAACTATATATCACACCATTAACAGCTGAAAACTCTAATTAGTGTTTCGATTATCATTAGGAAACCTTTAACAACAATCAAATACATCTAATTTGAGTTTTAAAACAAATGATTCGCATTCGAATCTTGTTCAAATAAACATAATTGATACTGATTAATGGTTTATATCAGTTTATCATTTTCATCTTTTAATCACTAGAATCTTATTCAAATAAACATAATTGATACTGATCAAATTTATAACAACCCGCAGCAAATCAGCAATAGATGGGCTTTATCAATCGATGACGAATTTATTTTTATTTTTAACATGTAAACTTTTAGTATTTAACGAAAATTCCAAAATATGTCGTAATAATAATCCTTAATTATAATTACATTCCACTTCCCAAAAGTCTTTCACTTCATTCTTCCGTCATTCAACACGATCACCACCATCTTCTTCACCAATCAAATCAAACCCAAACCCTAATTCACACATACACATCATGTACAGCAACTTTAAAGAACAGGCAATTGAATACGTGAAACAAGCCGTACACCACGACAACGCCGGCAACTACACCCAAGCTTTCCCGTTATACATGAACGCCTTAGACTACTTCAAAACCCACCTCAAGTACGAGAAGAACCCCAAGATTCGCGAAGCAATTACCCACAAATTCACTGAGTATTTACGCCGTGCGGAGGAGATTCGGGCGGTTCTTGATGACGGCGGTGGTGGGTCTGCACCGCCGGCCAACGGCGGAGATGCGGCGGCGAAGGTGAAGCCGAAGGACGGGGATGGAGGAGGGGGAGATGGGGAGGAGAGTATGAAGCTTAGGAGTGGGTTGAGTTCGGCGATTGTGCGGGAGAAGCCGAATGTCAAGTGGAGTGATGTTGCGGGACTCGACAGTGCCAAGCAGGCGTTGCAGGAAGCCGTTATTTTGCCCGTTAAGTTTCCGCAGTTTTTTACTGGTTAGTGGTGCTAATTGATGTTGTTATGGGTTTAAAGGTTTAACCTTTAGGTTCTTGATTTTAAATTATTGAGCTAAATGTTGTCTAGTTTTGTTTCAAATTAAGGGATAAGGGTGTGCACGGTTCGGTTTGGTTTGTGTCGGTTTTGAGCTAAAACCGAAACAAAATCCGAAACTTCGGTATTTGAAATTTTAAAAACCGTTTGGTTTCACCTCTTAGAGGCTATGAAGATTAATGATTAGTTCATTAGTTTTCGGTTAATTGTTTATGGTGTTAACAGGTTAAAAGGTTTAAACTTTAGTTTCTTAATTCTAAATTAGTGAGCTAAATGAGTTTCAGTTTGCCTCAAATAAATACCATAATCCTCATATTTGCTAAGCTTAAAGATTAAGATTGTTGATTGAAAATGTTGACTAATATGCAGTTAAGCAATGATTCAACAAATTAGATCATCGATAGCAGCGTGTTTGACTGCTTAAAGTCTAACTGAACAAATTTGACCATTAATTGAGCTATGGGTTTGAGTCTATTTGAACAGATTGCGCAAATTAGACTGTTGATGGAACAAGTTTTACCAGAGATGATATCGTATATTTTGATGCTTCAAACAGTTTAAAATATTATTCATAAAAGGTTTAGCATTTCAGTCACCGATTACCATAATCTTAAAAGTTGCTAAGCTTGAAGATTTTTATTTTTGATCGAAAGCGTTGATCATTATACAGTTGACCAATATTTGAACAAATTATACCATCAATTGAGCTATGGATTTGAGTATTTAAACAAATTTGGCCATCGCTTGCACAAATTTGTCCAGAGAATATCTTATATTTTTGTCTTCATTATTTAAAAGTTACAATTTAAAATATTATCTGTATATAACATTTTCTTTTAATAACGAATGCCTCGCACATGTGATGTGCGCTCATCTCAATGCGCACCCTGCATCTGCTTTTGGGATCAAACTGCATCGGAGTGGCACACACTTTTTAAAACCAAGCTTGTGTCAACATAAATATACCATATGTATATGTTATATATGATTGGTACTGATAGGGTTTGATATGCTATAGATTGAATCTAGAGAAGATATTAGGGATAAAAAGGAAGAATGATTGTATTAATGAAAATGTAAAGAAAGATTACAAGAGATTCCCGGGCCTAGCCCTCTCGCTGCATACGCAGGAGCCATGGTACTACCATCTTAAACCTAAAACATACTCTCCCCTCCCTATTAGCTATTAATCCCTATTTATAGAAATATTAGTTGCACTTAACCCCTCCCAAAATAGACAAATGTTATTTAGACTTTTCTAGAGCATGATTCCTATCAGGTACCATGCATGATAAATATTAGGATAGTATTATATTTTAGTGTTTAAGAGCTCTTTATTCAAGATAGATAGTTTAACTTGTAGAGTTGTAGGAGGAATAACTACATACAGATGGCTTATTGTTATTGATTTCAGTTATAACACATGTTGTACGTTGATGCCTGATAATTTGTTTTGACTTTTGTGGTAGGTAAAAGGCGGCCTTGGAGGGCTTTTCTTTTATATGGTCCACCTGGCACAGGAAAGTCATACTTAGCAAAGGCCGTTGCCACAGAAGCAGAGTCGACATTTTTCAGGTGTTAATTCTGAATAGATATCGATTAATTAACTGAGTTCTCATCATTAGAATTGTTTGTTCATACAAATTGCCGGCAACTGTGGTTAGTAATATCAAACTTTAGACTAGTTATACATACATGCATTCATTCTTATGATAAACATATATATGCATATATGCAATATATAGTATATATCTGTATGTGTCTATATACATTTGTTTTTATTTGTTCAGTTTCATAGTGTTTCAGTTATGGATTTAAGTTTAAGTTCAGGTTTATAATTTCTTTAGTACATAGGCAGTAAGCTTATGTGCATGAGAAATGTTTGCTTTTTATAATTTTCTAGACTTAATATAGGCAGTTTGACTCTTAGAAGAAAGGATATAGATTGAGTCATAGGTGTCAACTGTAACATGAGAATCAAAAGCACACTTCACTGCCTTCATGGTGCTGGTGGTTATCTCTTATTTATCAGGTGTTTAAATCTAATTGAACAAAAAGGACAATGATTTTTAACTGACTGACACAAGAGAAATCAAAAGGTTAAAATACGTGACTTGAAGTTCAGGACAATATATCATAAGGACTTGAAGAATTAAGCGTGCCAAGCACACAGAATTTAAAGACTGCTTTAGGTTTTTAAGTACTGGTAATTGTGTTTTTCAAAACATATATGATATACTTGCACAGTATTTTTTTAGGCTTGAGATTAAAGTGTAATGGAATGGCCTAAAAACAGCGCTAAGAGATGTAGCTGAATGGGTATCCGCTAAGGGCTAAAGGAGAAGATTTTTAATCCATTTACCCATAACTTGGTCAATTTGGTTTATGTTTTTTTTTATCTTTAGTTTGATGGTTCTAGTGGGTTAAGTTAGTTTTTTTTTAAACTACAAAGGATAGGTGTCAAATGTGTAGAATTAAGCATTAAATCTCCAAAGTTAACTTATTGGGTGAGGTTGGCCTGACCTGACCATTTGATCTCCAGATAAAGTCACCATTTTGACCTCTTATTCAACCTGCCAGACCCACCCACTTTTTCCACCTCATAGGGTTGAGACTTGAGATTTTAAACATACAATAAGTTTTTTTGGACATAAATATTTTGTTTAATATTTTACTGATCTCACTCATGTTATCGTACTTTACTTGTGTAACTTATACGCAGCCCTAGTTTCCAGCTGCTGATGCAACTATGCAAGCTTAACTAGAAATCCATGTTTGATATATTTTGATTATTTTCATGGCGTGAGTGTTAAATATATGTAGTTTATATAACAAGATTTCTCTAAGGGCTTCAAGCCTATATGATATTCCATTTATTGAAATGTTCTTCACGTATTTGGTGTATTATTTAGAATCCAATTGCTGTTTTTCTTTCCTGCACATGCATACGTTTGTTATGCACTTATGCATTTCAAGTGAAGTAGCTTCTAGTGCGTTCTTATTTTGTGATTATGGGTTTAATGCTTTTGCCAAGTGACAATTGCATACATACGCTACATATTGACAAATAACTTAATATTCAAAAAAATATGATAATGGCAAGCTTGACCCATATTCTTATAAATGTGGGCTAATTTGGTTTGTGTTTGTATTTCCAACGGGGTCAATTTCATTCATAGTATCGTCTGAATATGTCAAATGCGTGGTTGCAAGTCTCCCAAAGTCCATATTTCATTCATAGTTTCGTCTGAATCGTGTTATTTAAAGATGCAGATTATTTTTTTTTAATCAATTTGGTTTCTTAATTTTCTGTTAAACATATTAAATGCATGGATAAATTTAAAAAGAAATGGACCATTAAGTTGTAGTTCTTACCACCGATCTGGCATATATCTGATCATAAAGAGTATTTGATTATGGATACATTTTGTTTCTTTTTCATGAACTTATGCGAATAAGTTGGCAAGTGCCAACTGGTGCTTTATTGCAGTGTCTCATCGTCAGATCTTGTTTCTAAGTGGATGGGTGAAAGTGAAAAACTAGTTTCAAATCTTTTTCAAATGGCGCGTGAAAGTGCACCTTCAATCATTTTCATTGATGAGATTGACTCTCTCAGTGGTCAACGTGGAGAAGGCAATGAAATCCTTGTTCAAATGCAGGTGATTAATCATTCTTAAAACCCAAAAAAGAACAGTAAATTAATACTAATCAACACTGATGTGAAGTAACGAAAAGTTAACTTTTGAGAGTGAAGCTTCAAGGCGCATTAAAACTGAAATCCTTGTTCAAATGCAGGTGATTAATCATTCTTAAAACCCAAAAAAGAACAGTAAATTAATACTAATCAACACTGATGTGAAGTAACGAAAAGTTAACTTTTGTTTCTTTCAGGGTGTAGGACACAATGATGATAAAGTTCTTGTACTTGCAGCAACAAATACACCCTACTCTCTGGATCAGGTCTTTTTGAATATTAATAACTCATTAAATACTAAAATTCTTATCTCTTGAACTATTTTTAAATTATTGTTGAAGGCTATCCGTCGACGTTTTGACAAGCGTATATACATTCCACTCCCAGATCTGAAGGCGCGACAACACATGTTTAAAGTAATGAATGCCTTCTACAAATATATTCAATTTTTTCTGCTCGCTTTATAAATATTTTTTAAATATTAAAGTTTTCCTTGAAATTTGAATTCTAATATCTCAACAATCACCCAATTTATAGAAATGGGCCAAAATTGCCATCTGTATTTGCAAGTATATGAAAAGTGAAAACATTGTATATTCACATGTGAGTTAATGTGCAGGTGCATTTAGGAGAGACACCAAATAACTTAACCGAAAGCGACTTTGAAGCATTGGCTCGAAAGACTGAAGGATTTTCTGGTTCTGATATTGCTGTTTGTGTATGTGCAGCTTTTAAGTTTACTGCAAAGATTCCTAACCATTTTGGTTTACATATCCTGTTTGTCAAATCTAATACTATTTATGCATTTTGTAGGTTAAGGATGTTTTATTTGAGCCTGTACGTAAAACTCAGGACGCCATGTTTTTTGTTAATACACATGACGGTTTGTGGGTCCCATGTGGTCCAAAACAACGCGCGGCTGTCCAAACTACCATGCAGGAACTTGCAGCAAAAGGGTTAGCTGCAAAGGTAACTGTTTTTTTTTTGGATCATTGTTAAGCATGTGGTTTAAATAATCAAATAATTAGTAGTTGTTTGAGTGTTTAGAAAATTTTGATTATTTAAAAGTTTTGATAAGTAAATAAAACTTATTGCAGATTAGTCCACCGCCTATCATGCGAGCCGACTTTGACAAAGTTCTTGCAAGGCAGAGGCCAACTGTGAGCAGAAGTGACCTCGAGGTTCACGAGAGATTCACAAAAGAATTTGGGGAAGAAGGTTAAAAGAACGGTGCATACGCGTTCATGTGAAATTCATCTTACTAATTTGTTGTTGGATTATTGTATAAGTTTGAGCATGTTCAAGCTTTTTCCAGGTGAAAAACAGATAAAAATATCGTGTTTTCTTAACCTCGAATCAATGAAAAATCAAGGTGTTAATAAGTTTTTAATTGTTTGCTTTGGCTTTTGGGAATGTAATGGGATGTTTATATATTTGCAGATGATGCCAAATTGACTGTTGGTGTCTTATATTCTGCTTCCCTCTATTTCTATATAATGATCAAACAACGTCAACGGCTATGATTAATTTCTCGCACTTCTTACTATAACTTTATTTCTCGCATGAACCATCCCATATATATATATATATATATATATATATATATGAGTCTTACAGATTCAGTGACTTGCAACTAGTGCATTGAAATTAGTTTAATCACATTATTAGTAATATTCAAAGTATATTATTAATAATGGGTCATTAGGACACCTCCACATGCATGCATCCTGTTAGTTTGTGTCATCTTTTATATACAAACATACACACTGTCGGAGAGAGTTTGAGACAACCAATTTAAGTATGAAAATGCGAGGACCGCATAATATAATTTTATGAAATTTAAGTATGAAAATGTGAGGACCGCATAATATAATTGTACAAGTTATTTTCATGTTTTAACAAGAAAGTGTAACTGTGTGAGTGACTTAGGTGGTTACATAACCACTTTATGTGTTACTGGTGAAGTAAAATATATACAACTTTTTCAGAAAATTAGTTTAATTACATTATTAGTAATCAAAGTATAGTATTAATAATGATACAATTTTCTGTGAACAAAAACAGAAAACAAAAGCCGGCTATGGAAACTGCATTACCAGCCGGCTAACTTATGCTAGAAGCCTAGTACCATTCAACTCATTATTTTTAAATTAATTAAATAATTTTAAATTAATCAATTATAGCGCTCAAATTCTCAAGGACTTCATCTATTTAAAGCATGCAATTCCATTTGCTAAGCGCGCCTAAATCCACTAAGCAACCCTTTGGCTCCTCAAGAAATATGAAGTTTGTAAGAGTTTTCAGTTTTATTTGGCTTGCTACACTCGTGGTCGGCCATGAAGATACTAGAAAGGTAACGCCTCCCTTCAAAACGTTGTCACTTTCGAGTACTTCTCGACCCATGAAATTGGCGCCAGTAGAGTAGATCAAAGTATGAAGCAAATGTAAAAAAAAAAAATTTAAAAAATTTGGGACCTTAGAATTGAAATTTTTTTAGTTATGTCAGTCTTTATTAACGATATTTCCTTCAAAAAAAAAAACATTAAATTTGTTGCTAACATATAGTGTTGTTTGATCAATGTGTAGCATTACATAGTCTATATGGGACAACACTCGCACCCGAGCTCAGAATCTGTCATCTCTGCTAACCATGATATGCTTGCATCAACTCTTGAAAGGCAAGTGCAAATAGATGGCTATAACTATATAACTACATTTTTTTCATTGTATTCACAGTACTATGTTTTGAACTGAGACGCTTTCTTTTTTCAGTCGTAAAGGAGCAAAAGAAGCAACAATCCATCATTATACTAAAAGCTTCAGAGGCTTCTCGGCGATGCTTACACCCGATCAAGCCACAAAACTTTCAGGTTTCTTTACTACATTAAAACTGGCTGGAGGAATTTGTTGGTTTATAAATAACTATATTTGTGCCGTCACAAATAGTCTAAGTTCCAACTAACAATAGCTTCTTTTATGCCATATGTAGATATAATTAATTAAATTCTAACCAATGGCTTTTTTACTTACGCATGTTATGCTATACAAACACCAACCTAAACTTTACACCTGTCACTTCATTAGGGATCATTTGATGCATGTGGGTCATGTTATATTGTATTGGCCATTCGATAGAATGAAAACGGTCATATAAATCATGTCATACTGGCTATATGATAAGACAAAAAAATAGTTATATGAGTCATATGACTTTGTTAATGGTCACATCAATCATTATTATTCTGTATTAAGCATGCCACATGAGTCGAATGGTTTGTTAATGGCCACATCAATCATTTTGTTTAATTCTGTGCTAATTAAACATTTAAACCACCTCATATGACCCATGCCCATTTTTTGTCTGTCATATCTATATGACATTTTTTGCTTGTTATATTGCCCATATAAGATGATATGGGCCGTGTGACACGTGTCCTAGGTGTTTCTACTAATATATAATTTTACAGACACAAATCTAGAAAAAGTTTCTAACATAAAGCTCAGTGATAGACATCTAGAAAGAAAAAAAAAATCTAATTAACCTATAGTATTATAAAAATATTGGTTTTGATAAGACTGAAAAGTTTTTGATCGTCACAATTGAATTGTTTTTAACAGTTCATGGTTTGGTTTGGTTTGTGAGCAGAAAATGAAGATGTTGTTTCGGTCTTTGAAAGTAGGATGAATCGGTTGCATACAACCAATTCATGGAAATTTTTAGGAGTCGATTCTATTCCTCAATATAACAAGCTTACAACAAATATTCAATCGGATGTAATTATTGGTGTCATTGATTCAGGTACTTGGTTACAAACACTAGTCCCTTATAAACTTGTTTTTTAGTGACACTCCCTTCTTCCTCTTGTTTTTAACAACGCCCTCTAATGAAACACACTATTCATTTAGGCGTGTGGCTGGAGTCACAAAGCTTCAATGACTATGGATTAGGGCCTGTGCCGACAAGGTTCAAGGGAGAATGTGTGTCGGGACAGAATTTCACACAACTCAACTGCAATAGGTAATCATTGCGATGCTTGTCTCTATGAACTACGAAGCTTCACGTTAAGATTTTCACTAATGGAAGATTAACGATCTTCATTGACAGGATTAGTCGTTAAAAATTTGTTAGAGTTGTCACTATGTTTCTGGGAGTCGCTAAAGGGTCTTGTTCTATATAATGTGACACATCTATAACTAGGGGTGTGCATGAAACCAGACTAGTTTTTATTTTTGAATCTTAAATAATTTATTAAAAATTAGTAAATGGGGGATCCCCAAAATTTATGGCCTAACTTTATTACAATTAAATAATTAGTAATCATAAAATATTTAGACCCAAAAATTTCAAACCCAAATAACAAACACAAGAAAATTGTAACTTAATCCAACATTCCAACCCATCATGAGACTGAGGCTGAAAATTCCAAAACCGAACAGTTTTTAAAAAAACAAATACTTGAATTCTCAGTTTTAGGTACAGCAGAACGACCCAAACTTATCTAGGCACACCCCTATTGTAGGTCCTCTAGATGGATCTCAAGACTTGACTCGGATCAATCCGTGTTGTTGGTTAGCGGAAATCACCAACGACACTCGGATCTCGGATCTTAGTTTAGTTATTCTAATAGAGAGAAAAAGATGAAGTGAGAGAACTTCTCTTATTTTCAAAAGTTATCTTAAATTGTGAAAGGGTTGGAGAGTTGGAAAAATGAGTTAAGTGGCCCTTTTATAGGATCCTTATTTCTTCAATACTTACAAAATAAACGTACCGAGTACGCACTACACCGACTAAAAGAAAACTAAAACGACATATACAATCCTAAAAACAATATATAATATTGGCCCTACAATCTCCCTCTAGGATTGAGTATGTCGAGGAACCTTCGTCAAGTTCTTTACTTCGTCTTTATTTCTTAAAACTAGTACTTGTCTTGATCCTGTAGCTTGAACCAGATTGGATCTTGGACAAATCTTTATTTTCCGTTCTTATCTTATTTTCTGGGAAGGATCGGCAACAGCAAATTTTAGAAACATCAGATGCAGGAGGCTCGACATCTAATTTTCTTTTGTTGACTTTCTTGAGCCGACTGGTTTCTTTCCTAGTCTTCGAATGCAATCAGTTCATTTTTAGCTTCAACCACCAACTTTCACGTTCTCGTTTTCATTTAAGCGCTTCAGCATCTGCAACTCCAAGCAGACTTGATCTTGATCTACCTGTCCGTGTACACCTGCACAAAACTTAGAACGAATAAGATTCATTCAGATCCTCTTGAGGGTCAAAGAAGAATTCGTTCACAGGCTCTCCCAATTTCAGTTCCTCAACTTGTAAGTGATTTGTTTAAGTCCTAGGTTTCCAAGAGGATCTGAACATTGCATGGACGATCTTAACAACAAAACACATTATTTTGAATAAAACAAGGTTTAATAAAATATGTACGAACATAATAAAAACTTAAAATATTTTTGGCATTTTCATATATTTTAAAATAGTGAAAATATATACATAATGTTTTGAAGTTGAAACATAAATAAAACAAAATCAAAATAAACAATAAAAGATAGGAGTAAAGATGAAATTAATATTATATATAAATAATATTTAAAGAATTTTCTAATGATTTTAATATTTTTGTGAGAAAGATCACAACATGGAATCATATTGATTTGCAAAGTCCTAGATCGTGTTTCCATTTTGATATTATTATGTCACAATTTCATCACCGACTATAGATATCGTCCATTTGTTTAACCTGACAAGTGTTTTGAAGCCAAAGTGATACGTTTAAAGTACAATTAGACACGGTGCTTATGTGGTCCCCATTTAATCAGACATGTTACTGATTTCATCATATCTCAGGCTTACTTTGTGTTAACATATCACCTCAATTTGACTTAAACCTTTCTTAGTTGATCACAGTATCCTTATTAACATACTTGACTTATTGTACACTGTACACATGACACTTTGTGCTTTGCACACTTGACTCGATCTAGAAAGATTAAAATAAAGCAGAAATTCAGGCCATAACAATCAGGTCGGATAATACCATATTATCGCGCACAGAAAGTCCAAGGCTTGAACAAAAGAAAGAAAATAAAACAAAGCAGAAGACTCAGGGCCTTAACAATCAAATATTGTATGACTACAAACGTAGAAAGTCCAAGGCTTGAGTCGAAAATAAATGAAGAAATAAAGCAGAAGTTAAAATTCCTAGGACTGACTCCTTTTCTTTTGTTTTTCTGACTCTTTTGTTTTCTTTTTCTTGCTTTTCTTGACTTTTTACTTGACTTTTTCTTGACTCAATGAAAATTAAATTGACACTGACTTTCATAAGACTACTGTGATTAGGTAAAGAGAGGCTTGGTTATGACATGTATAGTTACATTTTTGCCTTCATGAATATGACTTCACGGAATCATGCAACCGCTTCATAATCGTATATCCACTAGTACTGGCAGGAATTTAGGTTTATATCACTCGACACTTACTTGTTTGTCAAGCCTACCTACATATCTGTGAATGATTTTGTGGACTCTTGATCTACTCTTTTCATGCGCTAAGATCATTGCATACCAATGTACTATCATTTTTCACATGGTCGGATCAATTCTTAATTGAAAATTTTAAATATCCGACTCCCTCTACGAAGGAACTCCCTCTAAGCGGGATAATACTTTTTGAATTTTTGAAATTTTTCTTTAATAGGAGTAAAATATTTTTGTTAAATCAAATGACTCGTTTTAGTTTTTCTTGAAAGCAAACTGAAAATCTTTTTGGTGAGTTAAACTTAACTTAATTTTCTCCTCTAAAATTGTGATATATTTGAAAATATTTACAATTTTATATACAAAAAGATAGATAGGTTGTTTCAATCAAAATTGATCATGCCGAATGATTCGACCAGAAATTCAAATTGGGTATGATCGATGGCTTTAGTGAAAAGGTCTGCAAAGTTGTTGTCATATTGAAGAGATTCAAACCGAGACCCAACAGCTAATGCAGGATCCATCACTTGAGAGAAGTAGTTGGATGAGGTTAGTTTGAGAAACGCTCGAAAAGTTGTTGTTGAACCATTTAAACAAGGCTTCCCTTCTTTGAAGTTTGTCCTCCATGTCGCTTATGAAAGACTCGAATCCGACATTGAATGGTTTAGCATCAAATAGCATGGGTTCGTCTCCCATCATATGCCGGGTGCAATCACTATCTAAGTACCTAATACTATTAATAGTCCTCCTTGATTGACCCTGCATGCACTAAGCGCTTAAATAGACATGGGTTCCCCGCACACTTTTGTCCCGGGAAGGTCAACCGTAAATCGACCAAACTTGATTTTATTTCCTGAAAACCATTTATTTCTTGTTGGGGCCTCACTTGATGAAGAGAAGTCCTTAGGAATCCAAGCAAAAACCTGTTCCTTGGTTTTGGCAATTTTGGACTTCTCTTTTCTTGCTTTTGAAACTGTTTTTGGTAAATCCTCATACTTTACAGTCTTTGGATCCTTTTTGATGTTATCCTTCTTGGTTTTCTAAAAAGGTTTCTTTTTGTGTTTTAATTTATTTACTTTGGATCTCACATCCATTTCACTGGGTTCACTATCAGCTTGATCAGTCCTTGAATCAGGGCTACTAAAAGCTCCTTTTGGGGACTGACTAAGTCGCCTTTGAATATCAAGCTGCTGCTTGAACCAGTGCTTGCAATGTCTTTCAAGGTGAGAAGAGTGACCACACACAAAACAACACTTTCTCCTAGGAGTGCCAAAGAACTCATCTAAACAATAGTTTGGTTGGTGTGGTAGGAAAGGTGATCCTTGGAAAGGAACATGATTATAAAACACATTTGTGTAATATGGATCAACAAAATTTTGTTGATAATGACCATAGTAGTTGTTGTCACAGAAGTTGTATGGCTGAGGATTTCTAAATTGATTGGTTATTTGAGAAAATGATCGTTTATTTGGTGGAACATATTTACAAGAAGTACTTGTCTTTTCATTTTCAAAAACTTTGCTTTTACTTGAATTATCCTCAGTCTCACAACTTGATGATGAACAACTTGATATGTTCATCTCAACAGGCCTACTTTCGTTGACACATTTTTCTACAAAAGTTTCATCACAAACGGTTTCATAATCACAACTCGTGTCTATTTCCACCAACCCACTTTCTTCTACACAACCAGCTTCAAAAGATACATTGATGTTAGATTTATCAGATGATTGAACTGGAGCAACAGTTTGTGGTATTGCAGGAACAAATTTCACAGGTTTTGGTATTCTACCAACCCCATATGACATTTCTTCCTCGGGAGAAGTATTATAGCTAAAGTGGGGCAAATTGGTGTAGTTATCATTAAAAGATGGTGGTACGGCAGTGTAATCGTACCCCAGCCCCGCTTACACTTTAATACTTCTCTGGGCTCCAATAAGATCATCCAATTTCTCAGATGATGCTTCAAATCTTTCAACTTGTTTTTCTTTTTCCCTTTTATCAGAAGCATCAAGTTTCAACTTTTCAATTTCATCTTTTAAATCATTAATTATGTTTTTATAATATATAACGTCATGCTCCTTTTGAAAAATTTTAAGTTTAAGATTTGTCACATCATCACGATGAGTTTCAATCTTCTCAACATAAATCTTGTCAGCCTTTACATATTCAGCATTTAACTCACGAAGTTTTGCATTTTCTTTCAAAACTTCATTCTGATGGTATCTATAATATGTGACCTTGTTAATGCAAGCTTGAGAACATAAATTGCTGTATACCTCATCAGCATGTGATGTGTCGGGAATGATAGGACATGCACGACTGCTTTCACCTGCAGCACTTGTCCCAACTTTATTTTCTTTGGACTGATTGTTCATTTGGAGCTTATCTTCCATTATTTCAAAAGATTTAATGGTAGAAGCCAACTCTGAGAGTGTCACGGTATACAGGTTTGTGGTTCTCTTTATGGTAACAACATTGACGCTCCATGTATAAGGCAGTGAATTCAACAGCTTGTGGTTGATTTCAGAGTTCGCGATGTTGACACTAGCAGCTCTGATTCTTACCATCAACTTTTCAAACCTTTTTACCAAGTCCAACACATTTTCACCTTGACGATGGTTGAACATATTGAATTCTTCTTTCAGCAGAGCCTTCTTGTTTTCTCTAATCTCAGCATTTCCCTCAACTTTTTCAACAAGTGCATCCCACAAACCCTTTGCACTTTTGTGTTCACATAGAGTTTCAGTAATTTCATTTGAAAGACAAACAGTTAAAGTGAGGTATGTCTTCTTATCTTGCTCTATTAATGTCTTATCATTTTGATCATAATTTTCAACGGCTTTTGCTTGTCCCCCATTTGCAGTGACTACCACAGGAACATGAGGACCTACCTCAAAACATCTCATCAACTCAGAGTCAGTCAATGAAATAAAGTTCATGAACCTCCATTTGAAATCAGCAAAGTAGTCATCTAAGGTCATAAACTTTGGAGGTTTAGTATTGGTTCCCACTTGGTTCTCAAGCAACAAGTACCTCTTCAACAGCTCATAATCAGTACTAGCCATGATCACAACAATCTCAAACATTTAATAGTCCTTAAACAGTTTGATTTTTAACAAAAACAAGAATTTCGCGCGAAACAGTCTCAAGCGAAGCGAAACGTTTTGATGAGACGCGAAGCAGTCTCAAGCGAAGCGAATTTTCTTGATGCGAAGCGAAATGATCTGGTGCGAAGCGAAACAACTTTTAAAACCAGATTTTTTTTAAGAAGAAAAAAAATTTAAGGATTTTTTGCTACAGTACCGAGTTGCTACAGTGCTGAGTCGCTACAGTGTTTCGCATGAGTTGCTACAGTGTGAGTTGCTACAGTGTTTCGCATGAGTTGCTACAGTACCGAGTTGCTACAGTGCATGCGAAATCCTTTGTTTCACATGAGTTGCTACAGTCCCCCCCCCCCGCGCGCTCGATTGCTACAGTACCTCGGAAGCGACTACTACAGTATCCGATGCGAATTTTTTTTTTGAGAATATAACACCCAAACTTCCAAAAAGTCAAAACTTTAGTCTAAAAATCAATAAATCGGCCTAGATCTGAGTTTTTAAGCCGAATCTGAGCTCAGACACAAAAACTTAAAATACTAAAAACTTAGATTTGGTGATTCTCGTGTGTTTCTAAGGTGTAAGGGATTCCAAAAGAGATGAGTAACACGAAATCAACCTCAAATCCAACAAAAACTAAGATAAAAATCCGAAAAGTTTGACCCGAAAACCACAAAAAGTCAAGCCGAAAGCTCTGATACCACTTGTAGGTCCTCTAGATGGATCTCAAGACTTGACTCGGATCAATCCGTGTTGTTGGTTAGCGGAAATCACCAACGACACTCGGATCTTAGTTTAGTTATTCTAATAGAGAGAAAAAGATGAAGTGAGAGAACTTCTCTTATTTCCAAAAGTTATCTTAAATTGTGACAGGGTTGGAGAGTTGGAGAAATGGGTTAAGTGGCCCTTTTATAGGGTCCCCATTTCTCCAATACTTACAAAATAAACGTACCGAGTACGCACTACACCGACTAAAAGCAAACTAAAACGACATATACAATCCTAAAAACAATATATAATATTAGCCCTACACCTATCTATAACTTTTATTATGTAATCATAAATCATTGTTCTGATAATGACTAAAAAATATGTATTAGTTATTGTTAATTCTGACATGCCTATTTATCACATATCCTCCTTCACAACATATTTTGACACTATATTTGTTGTGTCATATAATGAATTTGTTATGGCTAATTCCTGATTTCGTCTATTTTAATTGGCGTTTTTCAGGAAGATTATAGGAGCTCGATACTACTACAAAGGATTCGAAGCGATAAACGGCCCTTTTGAGAACTTTAACCAAACTTTCTTTCGATCAGCACGAGATAGCGATGGCCACGGGACCCACACATCATCTACCATTGCTGGATCAAAGGTTTCCAATGTTAGCTTATACGGGCTAGGCTCAGGCACCGCTAGAGGAGGTGTTCCAAGTGCTAGGCTGTCCATATACAAAGCGTGCTGGTTCGGTGGTTGTGAAGATGCCGATGTTCTTGCAGCATTTAGCGACGCTATTCAAGACGGTGTTGATGTTATTTCTATTTCCTTTGGTCCACTTCCGCCCCAACAAAATTACTTCGAAGACGTAAACTCTATCGCATCATTTCATGCGTTTCAGAAAGGTATTGTTGTAAGTGCATCAGCGGGTAACAGCATATTTCCAAGAACAGCGGCGAATGTGGCTCCATGGATGATTACTGCGGCTGCTAGCATCATTGATCGCGAGTTTCCATCATATGTACTTCTCGGGAATCTAAAGCAGTTAAAAGGTTTCGGGGTAAACACCACGCCGGATCAGGGGAAATTGTACGATGTAATATTGGGTAGCGTTGCTGCTGCGTCGGGTATTCCCTCAACAAATGCAAGGTATTAACAAAATCACGCATAGCAGAAGCCGAAATAATAATAATAATAATAATAATAATAATAATAATAATAATAATAATAATACTTCTATGGAAGTCTGGCTAGTCCAAGTATGAGTCTGCGAGCTCTTGAATCAACTACGCATTAGAAAATTTAACAAGCCCATTGTACTGTCACAAAAGACAAAAAATAATTAGTACAATCTATAGATGTTTTTTAACCCAATCGTCACAAATGTAACAGCCAAAATGTACCAAAGATAACAATACTTGTCGCGTGTGACATATAGCGACACTTACATTTTGAACTAAATTATTCACTGTTTTGACTCCTCTTGTCTAGTTTTTGCAAGAGCAATACCTTGGATTCAAACTCAATCAAGGGGAAAATTGTGGTCTGCATGCTCGAGAAGCTTAACGATGATAGGAATGAAAAGGCATTTGCGGTAAAAAAAGGTGGTGGTG
Source organism: Bidens hawaiensis (assembly GCF_021521415.1). NCBI lineage: Eukaryota > Viridiplantae > Streptophyta > Magnoliopsida > Asterales > Asteraceae > Bidens > Bidens hawaiensis. The sequence goes on along the minus strand of NW_027492994.1, from coordinate 116,031 downwards.
CCGGGATGATCCTCATCGATCCTATTGGAAAATACGTGTTGTTTCAACCCGTTATTCCAAGTGTTTTAATCGGGAAAGCGGAAGCTGAAGAGCTTCAAACATACATGAAAACAGAAAAGTAAGTCACCAAAACAAATATTTATAATTTATCTGAAAAAGAACGGTTTAAAAGCATAATTCACTAAACCATAAACCTTAAACACTAAACCAGAATTGTTTCACTGTGATTCTAGGAATCCTACAGCTAGGATCTACCTAACAGCAACAAATGTCGGAATTAAACCAGCACCAGCGATGGCAATCTTCTCTTCCAAGGGACCTAATATTATAACTCCTGACATCATCAAAGTTGGTATCTTTGCATTCTATGTATTTTTTATCAAGTGAAACTCGAGTTTTAATACATGCTGTAAATTTGAATGCAGCCGGATATAACTGCACCCGGAGTGAACATTTTGGCCGCGTGGTCACCTCTCGCGACTAAGGATACTGCTGGCAATAACATCAACTATAATATTATCTCTGGGACCTCTATGTCGTGTCCACATGTATCTGCAGTGGCTGCATTGCTGAAATCGGTTCATCCTTATTGGAGCCCAGCTGCGATAAAGTCTGCAATCATGACCACAGGTTAGGACTTTGGTTAGTAAGTTAGAAAACCTTGTTAGCCGATGAATTTTACCGAAAATGGATCAACAGTGTATATTACTGATAGATACATATGAACAATGAACGGATATTTAGCAATAGATAACTGACAATCATCAAATATTTAATTTCTTTCTTTTTTGGATTCGTGAATGATCACACGTGACAGTCTGTTTTCTAGTAGTGATTGATTCGTCTAGATGCTAATGATAATATCAAATTTTTGCAGCTACCACCACTGATAACACCCAAAACTTCATAAGAAATGACGACTCCACGAATGCAACTCCTTTTGATTACGGATCAGGACACATAAATCCAGCTGCAGCAGTAGACCCGGGACTCATTTACGATTTTGACACCAACAATGTCATTGATCTCCTATGCAGCTATGGCGCAAGCATTGCACAACTCAAAAACTTGACCGGGGCACCAATTTCCTGCAAGAATCCTCCCACCCCCTCATATAACTTCAACTATCCGTCAATTGGTGTCAATAATATGGCTGGAAATTTATCGGTTTACAGGACTGTTACATACATCGGTGAAGGCCTTACTATTTATTATTCAAAACTAGAAGCAATTGCAGGAGTAAAAGCTTTAATTTATCCTAATGTCCTCAAGTTTTCAAAATCAGGGGAGAAGATGACTTACAGGATCGATTTCATACCTTATAAAAGCAGCAATGGCAGCTTCGAGTTTGGATCATTGACATGGAGAAATGATGCTCATATGGTTAGGAGTCCGATTGCTATTAATGTGATTTCGGTTTAAATTTAACGTACAAAAAAGTTGCTGAGGGACTTATGTGAGTAGAAATATAAAGTATGTTGTTTTTTGTGGCATTTACCGTTTATATTTATTTCACTTTCCGTCATCTTAACATCAACTTGTTGCATCTGAATATCAAGTTTAATGGAAATGGAAAAAGGAAAAGAAATTTGACTATCTATTTGACCATTCACATTCCTAGCCTGATGTTGGGTTGGGTTGGGTTGTCAGGTGAAAATAAATTAACGAAAAGGAAAAGTCACTTTTCGTTGGTTTATCATCACGACAAGTTCTACATAGCAACCTAGGTTGCAACCAATTTTCATGCCAAATATTAACTAATCATGTGTTTTTCTTAAAACCTTAGATTTTTAGTTGTTACTATTTGTTTTTTTAAATTAAAATTATACGAGCCGACTTTGACAAGGTTCTTGCAACAATGATTTTCCTCATAAGGGTGAACTGTGAGAACTGCTTAATACGGAGAAGAGCGGAGAAAACGGTTATGTGTATTAAGGTTAAAGCAAAATGCGGTTCTTTACTTATTTTTGTCACTAATTTTATTTTATCTCATTGAAAATTAGTTTAAACACATCATTAGCAATCCGTTTATGTTATTTGTAATAATACAATTTTCTTAGAACAAAACAAAAAACAAAAGCCGGCTATGGAACCAACATTACCATTATATACCAGCCAGCAGGCTCAATGCTGCTACCTGCCAACTCAATTTCTTTTTAACTAATTAAATTTTTGTTTTTTATAGCTCTCAAATCTCAATGACCTCATCTACATTAAGTGTATAAGTTCAATTGCAAAGTTTGTAAATTTACTACTTAAGCAGGTTCTTATATAACTTTCTAAAAAAGAAACCCTGAGGCTCCTAAACAAGCATGAAATTAGTAAGATTTTTTAGTTTTATGTTTCTTGCTACGCTTGTGGTGGGCCTTGACGATACTGATAGAAAGGTAATGGTTTTTCCCTTAACTTGCTTTGGGGGTCACTTCCCTTGTTCCGTTTGTAATTTTGTTTCACGTGTCTAGTTTCTTACAGCTAGCCGGGTTCGTCATATTAATAAAATGTTTGCCTTTCAAAATAAATTTTTGTACTTTAATCCATCAAATTGGCACCTGAAGTGTAGATTAGTTGAATGAAGCAATTGTAAAAAGAATTATTTTGGGACCTTGTAGTTGAAAAATCCTAGTTAAGTTAATGTCTTTATTATAGATGTGTCCTCCCTAAAACATTAGATATGGTGCTAACTTGTGTTTTCAATATATAGCATTACATAGTCTACATGGGACAACACTCGCACCCGAACTCAGAATCTGTCATATCGGCTAACCATGATTTGTTTGCATCGCTCCTTGAAAGGCAAGCACGAATGCATGGCTATAACTATATTTAGACATTTGTTTTATTCATTATATTCGTACTACTATATATGCTTTAAAATGTTGCTTTTTTTCCAGTTATAACGGAGCAAAAGAAGCAACGATCCACCATTATACTAAAAGCTTCAGAGGCTTCTCCGCGATGCTTACTCCCGACCAAGCAACAAAACTTTCAGGTTTCTTATACATCAAAACTGGCTGGAGCGATTAGTTGGTTTCTAAACAGCTAGTAACTACCACCATTTGTGCCGTCATAGATAGTCCACGTTAAATAGTTTCTTTTTGGCATGTAGATTTAAAATTATAAATGGCTAAACTATCACAAACCAGAAAACAAAATATCTAACTATAGCTATACTGAGACATGTGATGTTATAGAAACAGCACTCTCAACTTTACACAATACATAATGTCACGTCATACGTGGTCATATGATGTACGGGCCATATTATGTCATACTAGCCATATGATATGATGAATAATGAACATGTCATATGGCATGATCGCCTCACCGGCTCATATGACCAATTTTCACCCGTTAATCCGTTATATGATCCATATGACAATCTAGCATGTCATATGCCCCGCATGGGGTCATATGGGCCGTGTGACATGTTATTGATGTCTGAATATAGTGTCATTAGTGTTGCTTAGCCAAATGCTTCTAACATAGCTTTACTAATCTAGAAAAGTTTTCTAACATATAACTCGGAGACACGAATCTAGAAAAACTCTAACCTATAGCTTTACAAACATAAATCTAGAAAACTTTCAAACATTAATTTATGCACGAGTCAAGCCAGAGCTTCAAAATCAAGAAAAGAAAAGTCCAAAATTGCAAAAACCAAGGAACAAGTTTTTGCTTGGATTCCTAAGCACTGCTTTTCATCAAGTGAGGCTCCAACAAGAAATAAATGGTTTTCAGGAAATATAATCAAATTTGGTTGGTTTACGGTTGACCTTCCCGGGACAAAAGTATCCCGGGAACCCATGTCCATTTGAACACTTAGTGTATGCAGGGTCAATCAAGCAGGACTATCAATAGTTTAGGTACTTAGATAGTGATTGCACCCGGCATATGATGGGAGACGAACCCTTACTATTTGATGATAAACCATTCGATGGTGGATTCGAGTCTTTCATAAGCGACATGGGAGGACAAACTTCAAGGAAGGGAAGCCTTGTCCAAATGGTTCAAAAACAACTTTTCGAGCGTTTCTCAACCTAACCTCGTCTAACTGCATCTCTCAAGTGATGGATCCAGCATCAGCTGTTGAGTCTCGGTTTGAATCTCTTCAACTTTTTTATATAATGCGATAATGCATGCTTAAGATAGTTCATCTGACAACAACTTTACTGACCTTTTCACTAAAACCATCGATCATGATCGATTTGAATTTCGGGTCGAATAGATCGGCATGATCGATTTTGATTAAAACAACCTATCTATCTCTTTGTATATAAAACTGTAAATATTTTTCAAATATGTTTTAGAGGGAGAAAATGAGTTAAGTTTAACTCACCAAAAAGATTTTCAATTCATCTTAAGAAAAGCAAAATCAAATAATTTGATTTACCAAAAAGATTTTATATTACTTTTAAGAAAATATAAAAGGAATTGTCCCGTTTAGAGGGAGCTCCTGCTTAGAGGGAGTCAGATAATTAAAATTTTCAAATTTTGAGAAATTGATCCGACCATTGGAATATGATAGTACATTAATATGCAATGATCCTAGCGCATGAAAAGAGTAGATCAAAAGTCTACAAAATCACTCACAGATGTGTAGATAGGCTTGACAAACAAGTAAGTGTCGGGTGATATAAACCTAAATTCCTGCCGGTACTAGTGGATATACGATTATGAAGCGGTTGCACGATTCCGTGAAGTCATATTCATGAAGACAGAAATGTAATTATACATGTCATACCCAAGCCTCTCTTTACCTGATCACAGTTTTCTTATGAAATAAGTGTCAATTTTTAATTTCTATTGACTCAAGTAAAGTGTCAAGAAAATAAAAACAAAAAGAATCAGAAAAGAAAAAGAAAAATCAAGAAAAAGAGTCGAAAAAAAGTCAATCTTAGGGATTTTAATTCTGCTTTATTTCTTCATTTATTTTGATTCAAGTCTTGGACTTTCTCTGTTTGTAGTCATACAAGATCTGATTGTTAAGGCCCTGAATCTTCTGCTTTATTTTAATCTTTCTAGATCGAGTCAAGTGTGCAAAAATAAAGAATAAAGTGTGAAGTATGTTAATAAGTATACTATGATTAAATAAGAAAGGTTTAAGTAAAGTTGAGGTGATATGTTAACAAAAAGTAAGCCCGATATATGATGGAATAAGTAACATGTTTGATTAAGTGGGGACCACATAAGCACCGTGCCTAATTGTACTTGAAACGTATCACTTTGGCATCAAAACACTTGTCAAACAAACGGACAATATCTACAGTCGGTGACGACATTGTGACATAATAATATCAAAATGGAAACGCGATCTAGGGCTTTGCAAATCAATATGATTCCATGTTGTGATCTTTCTCACAAAAATATTAAAATCATTTAGAAAATTTTGTAAATATTATTGATATATAATATCAATTTCATCTTTACTCCTATCTTTTATTGTTTATTTTGATTTTGTTTTATTTTAGTTTCAACTTCAAAATGTTATGTATATATTTTCGTTATTTTTAAAATATATGAAAATGCCAAAAAGATTTTAAGTTTTTATTATGTTCGTACATATTTTGTTAACCTTTGTTTCATTCAAAATCATGTGTTTTGTTGTCAAGGTCGTTCATGCAAAGTTCGTTGGAAATCTGGGACTTAAACAAATCATCTACAAGTTGAGGGACTGAAATTGGGAGGGCCTACGAACGAATTCTTCCTTGACCCTCGAAAGGGTCTGTGAACAAATCTTATTCGTTCTAAGTTTTGTACAGGTGTACATGGACAGGTAGATCAAGAGCAAGTTTGCTTGGAGTTGCAAGTGCTGAAGCGCTTAAAAGAAAATGAGAACGTGAAAGTTGGTGGTTGAACCTAAAAAGGAACTGATTGTATCTGAAGACAAGAAAAGAAACCAGTCGGCTCAAGAAAGTCAACAAAAGAAAATTAGATGTCGAGCCTCGCGCATCTAATGTTTCTAAAATTTGCTGTTGCCGATCCTTCCCAGAAAATAAGATAAGAACGGAAAATAAAGAATTGTCCAAAATCAAATCTGGTTCAAGATCCTGGATCAAGACAAGTACTAAGTTTCACGAAATAAAGACGAAGCAAAGAACTTGACGAAGGTTCCTCGACATACTCAATCCTAGAGGGAGATTGTAGGGCCAATATTCTATATTGTTTTTAGGATTGTGTATGTCTTCTAATTTGCTTTTAGTCGGTGTATTACGTACTCGATACGTTTATTTTGTAGGTTTATTATGTAAACTTTGGAGAAATGGGGACCCTATATAAGAGACACTTTACCCATTTTTCCACAACTTTCACAATTCAAGAAACAATTTTTGGAAATAAATTTCTCTCTCCACCTTCCTCTCATCTCCTCTCTTTTAGAATAACAAGATCCGAGATCCGAGTGTCGTTGGTGATTTCCGCTAACCAACAACACGGATTGATCCGAGTCAAGTCTTGAGATCCATCTAGAGGACCTACATTTATGTATTCTTGTACATTGAGTGTCTTGTTGCTTCAGTATCTAGGTGCCTGTAAATAAAGGTTTAAGTTTAGATGTTTTCATGAAGCATTGCAACTTATTTAGTTTTTATTTTAATAAAATAAAAAGAGTCGCATAAGATTTATGCAATATCATGCTCCATTTCTTGATTCACTTGATCGAATAAGTTCAACAGTTAATTGTTGCACTTAACTATTTGTCATAAGTCATCCTTAATTACAACACATTTTATCAAACCTGTTTTGTGCCATATGATTGATAAGTTCGGCTAATTCTCGGTTCGTTTATTTCAATTGCCATTTTTCAGGAAGATTATAGGAGCTCGATACTACTCCAAAGGATTCGAAGCAGTACACGGCCCTTTGGAGAACTATAACCGAACTTTCTTTCGATCAGCAAGAGATAGTGACGGCCACGGGACACACACATCATCTACTATTGCTGGATCAAAAGGTTTCCAATGTTAGCCTATACGGGCTTGGCTCGGGCACTGCAAGAGGAGGTTTTCCAAGCGCTAGACTGTCCATTTACAAAGCTTGTTGGTTCAGTGATTGTGGCGATGCCGACATTCTTGCAGCATTTTGCAACGCACTTCATGACCGTGTTGATGTTATTTCTATATCTCTTGGTCAAATTCCAGCCCAACAAATTTATTTTGGAGAAGCGATTTCCATTGGTTCATTTCACGCGTTTCAGAAAAGTATTGTTGTATGTGCGTCCGCTGGTAACAGCTTCTTTCCAAGCACAGTGACGAATGTGGCTCCGTGGATGCTTACTGTGGTGCTAGCACAGTTGATCGCGAGTTTCCATCGTATGTACTTCTCGGTAGTCTAAAACAGTTGAAGGGTTTCGGGGGTGAACACAAAGCCAGATCAAGGGAAGATGTACGGTATAATATCCGGGGGAGATGCTGCAGTATCAGGAGTTCCCACTACAAATGCAAGGTATTCTTAATAAACTGACGCGGAAACAATAATAATAATACATAAAAATAGGACAAATTTCTAATGACCCGTAACTTTAAGTGAGCCATCTTCCTAGCTCATTTGCCCTTGTCTGACGTGTCCAAGTATCGACAGGGATTGAACCCGCACGTGGTGGATTCACAATCCACTGCCTTGGACAAGAATCGACAGGCTAGTTCTTCAATAAACTCTATATTAGAAAACTTAACAAGACACTGGTATAGAAACAAAAGCCAAAAACAATAAAAATAAATAAATTATAATGGAAATACAAAAGGTACCAAAGATGACACTATTTGTCACATGCGACATTTACATTATGAACTAAATAAAATTATTTGTTGTTTTGACTTTTGACTCCTCTTGTCTAGTTTTTGCAAAAGCAATACCTTGGATTCAAACTCAATCAAGGGGAAAATCGTGGTCTGTATGCTCGAGACATTGACTGATGTCAGGAAAGAGAAGGCCATTGCAGTAAAAGAAGCTGGTGGTGTTGGGATGATCCTCATCGATCCTGTTGCGAAATACGTGTTGCATCAATATGTTATTCCAAGTGTTTTAATCTGGAAAACGGAAGCTGAAGAGTTTCAAATGTACATGAAAACAGAAAAGTAAGTCACTAAATCATGAGTACTCTATGCAATGAACGCTTTAAAACATAATTATCAAAAATATTTGACGAAAATGTTCGTCGTAAATTTGTACGCATACAAAGTTTCTATGAAAAACCTTTTAGCGACAACGTTTCGACAGGATACGATAAAGAAACAATCCTTGCAAATGTGTACCCAAGTTTGCTACCCATTCTGAGTAATGCCTTTAGCATTGTTATTATTATAATTAGATCTAACTGGAATCATTTCATCATGAGTTCATGACTCTAGAAATCCAACAGCTAGGATCTACCAAACCGTAACAAATGTCGGGACTAAACCAGCACTAGCAATGGCTATCTTCTCCTCTAAGGGACCGAACACTATAACTCCGGACGTAATCAAAGTTAGTATCTTTCCATTATGTGTGTTTTTTACTAAATGAAACTCGAGTTTTAATACTTGTAACTATGAATGCAGCCGGATATAACCGCACCTGGAGTGAACATTTTGGCCACGTGGTCACCTGTAGCGATAGAAAATACTGCTGGCAATAGCATCAACTATAATATTATCTCTGGTACCTCTATGTCGTGTCCACATGTATCTGCGGTGGCTGCATTGTTGAAATCGGTTCATCCTAATTGGAGCCAGCCACGATAAAGTCTGCAATAATGACCACAGGTTAGCACTTTTGTTAACAAGTCAGACAAACTTGTTTTCCTAATGCACTAGATGAGTTTAGTGCCCCTAAGATATAATCTCATATACGTGGAAAAGTCAATAATACGACAATAATTGTGATAACAAAAAACATGTAGCAAATAAAAGTTTATAAATTGAGGAAAATGATCAAAATGGCCTATTTAACCACACAAATTCCTTGACTAACCCCTCAAACTAAGTAATACCCAAAATGACCATTTTCTAAATGGAAGGATCCACCATAATAAAACTGACATCCGGCAGATCTATCTCTATCTGACACCCTTCCGCTTTTGAACCAACCACATCTTGACACGTATACACTTAAACTGTCGGTCCTGTAGTTTTTTAAAAAACCGACCTTTTAGTTTTGGCACTGACCATTTATTAAAAGTCGGTCCGACGGTTTAATAAACGGTCGGCCAACGGATCTATTCCGCGGGCCTTCATACATATTCTGTCGGACATTCATATCTACTCCGTTGACCAACAGATCTATTCCGACGACCTTCATATCTACTGTCAATCAGCATATCTATTCTGACGGCCTTCACATCTATTCCGTCGGGAAACGGTCGGAGCCAAAACTAAATGGTGGGCGCAATACTAAACAGCTGGTTTAAAAAACGGTCGGGCCCGACCGTTTGAAGTTACGTGCCAAGATATGGTTGGTTCAAAAACGGAAGGGTGTCAGATAAATCTGTCGAATGTCAGTTCTATTACGGTGAATCCTTCGTTTAGAATGGCCATTTTTGCTATTATATAATTTGGAGGGTTAGTCAAGGATTTGTGTTGTCAAATGGGTCATTTTGGTACATTCTCCCTATAAATTAACCCCCCCCCCCCCAACACACACAAATAAAATAATGTGATATTTGAGCCAAAACAAGGTACACCTCAGTACGTATTTACCGATTAAGCAAATAAACGCCTTTTGCGTAACAAACGAACGATTAACCGAACGGGTCGGGTTATGACCCAGATATCTCGGGGGGGGGGGGGGGATCTATAAGTGATATACGTTTAATACAAGCTAAAATATTAGTAATATGGCCTTAGTTTGATAACTAACAAGTTAAACGAAAACATGCTCGTTTAACTACCCGCTATAGATTTAAACGCGAAAGATAGTTACAAACCAAGCATTGTATCATCCGTTAAGCTGAAAAAGACTTACCAAACACTTATTGAAATGTTTTAAGCGATCCGGGAAAATATTTTTGATTTTTACAAATATATAGTATGTTTTTATAATTTTACACAAAACTAGCCGAAAAACACACGTTTTCGCACTGTTAACGCACCCGATAAGTTTTTCCGCTCCAAAAACCGAACCCGAACTAAATTTGGACTGGACTTTTCGTATTTGGGCTTGAGAAATCAGAAACTTGGGCCAAAATGGGCCCAAGGTGGGCCCATATGAAACCCGATCGCAGCAGCAGCCACCCCCCCCCCCCCCTTTAGTTCTTTCACATATAAACTAGATATAAGATACTTCTAACATCATTTTCCTGAAAATTCTGGACACAAGTTTTTCTCCAGCCAAAACCAGCAAAAAACTAGGTAAAAACCTTATGATTAATCGATTTTTGATTCGTTTAAACTCGTTTAATACCATAAAAACATGTCTTGATTACTAAAAATCATTCCTAACCATGTAAAAATCCCAAAAATGGTCCATAAACATGTTTTGATCATACACATGGTAGAGAACCTGGTTTGATAGTTTTTTTGGCCATAAACACAAATTAAAGGGTTGAAACGGCGTTTTTACGGTTCAAAAGTTCGTTTTTGTGCACTAGCCAGAACCCTAAGTTAAAGGGCTGTTATATTGATGAAACCTGCTTGGTTTGTGATATAGGACTTGTATCTAGCTTGCATAGAAGCACAAAAACCTGAAAACTTGGTTAGAAAGTCGGAAACGAGCCAAACCCGCTAAGGTAATGCCGAAACACTCGCTTACGGGCTGTTTAGGTTAAGGTTGTGATGTGTATATTATTAGGCCTTGAGATTTTACAGGGACATCAGGGACCATGTCAATGAGTCTCTGTTCAAATTTGGTAATTTTTCGATCATCCGAGAATATGTGCGAATTTATTACCGAATTGGGACGTTTATTTGGGAAAAATAGCTAAAATACTTCAAAAATTATGAAATTTTTCTGGGAACTCAGATTTGATTTATTTTGATCACATATGAATTTTGAGATCATTTGGAGAAGTTTAAAGATTTTTTGTTTATATGCGTTTGTGTGAATTTTTATAGCCGAATTTGGGTCGAAAAGAATATCGCACGAGCTTTTTACATTCTGGAATTGATACAGGTTGATTTGGGATATGATTTGAGCATTCAAGAATTTTTGTGGAAATTTTGGAAATTGTTTGGAGTAAACGGACGATTTTCAGACGAAATATAGCTGATAAAATGAATTTTTATAAATTAATAAATCAGTAAATAATTTCAGAAATATTTTTATAAAAATCTATATATTTTAATTGATAAGTGGCTAAATTTTCATAATTTAATGATTAATGGTTAATTAATTATGTTAATTTAAAGATTAAACAAATTTAGTTTTCATAAAAACCAGCAAGTTCGCGACTAACGAACCTGCGGGAATATCAAAACACCAAGAGTGATCAAAATTCATATTTTTGGACTAATTAAGTGAAAACGAACTTTTCTATGAGAAACCTGGACAATCCGGGTGGATTGTGCGCGTTTCTTCTTCAATCAAACTGAATAAACGGAAACGGGCCCCGTGGCTAATCTGGGACCCCAGTATGTGATCCTTCTTTATAACTTAATTATTTTATTAACCAATACATTTACCCAAGCTTATTTTCCCATAACTGTTTTCTGAACGCGTAAACGAACAACTTGGCCTAGCTGGGAAAACGGGAATCTGAGCCAAGTTCAGTTTTAAGTATTAGATATTGAATAACATCACAACCTAAGCCTATTGCCACTTTCTGGGCGTTCCAGCTACACCAAGATTAGTTATACAGCCCAGTTTAGTATTGAGATTATAATAATATTAAAATATTAATATTATTATAATATTGATTATAGGAACTACTGATAGCGGACCGAACAAACCACGAGCTGATACAGTACTGATTATCTACTAAACCGTGAGTTTCATGACCCCACTCTTTAAACAGTTTTACGAACTTTTGGGGTGAAAAGCATGTTTAATTGCATATACATACCTGAAACATGTATTGATGTGAATTATCTAAGTGATAACACAAGAAAGTCCCCACTAACACAGTGATTAACTTCGAGCCGGTGGCTTGTGAATAGTACTATTGGTTTGACAAACCCAAACGGAGTCGGCATGTATTGCTGAGACTTTACCCCGTTTGCACATGACCATAATTATACAACACGCTATGTAGTGTTAGACATAACTACTTGGGGCATGTTGTGGGCGGAAAAGGGCCACAGTGATTGATTGAGCGTGGGAAATGGATGCACGCAGTACATACAGTCAAGGCTTCACTGTAGCTTAGCATAATTACATCATTTACATACATACATACTTATTTCATGATTACAAGTGTTAACTTGTGAATACTCATTACTGTTTTCTCGAAACTCGTGAAACTCACCAACTCTAGTAGTTGACCTGTTTTAAACTGCTTTTCAGGTGTACCTAAATCGGAATGATTTGGTGATCTGTTACTTGCCCAAAGGTGTGGTTGATGCTATGTGAATAGAAGCAAGGATACTAGTAGTAAGATCGTATAATTAACGAACTAGTTTTGTTTGTATCGCCTAGACTGTAAAACAATGAAGGAACAAGGAATTGTAATATATTGTAAATTAGTTTGTGATGTTCTTTATAAACAATGTGTTGATACCAGAGGTGTCTGTTGTATTCCCGTTTTACACTTCCGCATTGTGCTAGTCGGGGTGTGACAAATAAGGCCATGTACAGTTGCATTGTGTAGCGATAGAGAAATCATTTAAATTTTTTATTTATTCAATTTGGTATATTTTACACACTGATATATTACTGAGAAAATAATATTTTAACATATACATAATAAAATTTAGGTTATAATTTTGTGTTGTGATGCCGAAGCATTAAAATATGTGATTTAGTTTGAACAAGTTTTCGAGTTTTTTTCCAAACAAGGCTCTAGCTGCGAGGTTTTTGAACAACCCCGAACGACGAAATACGACGAATTACAGATGAATTTCTGTGATGGATGTATGATCAACAAAAATTTCATCATATTGGACTTTATTGTCCATTGATGATTGACCATAAAAAGATACTTTTTCTTTCTGGATTTGATTCATGATAATCACCGGTGAAACTATGTTTTCTTGCAGCCACCACCACTGATAACACCTGACATTTCATAAGAAACGACAATTCCACGAATGCAAATTGAAGAAACGTGGATCGACTCGCTGGTAGACGATCAACTTTCCTCGGGTGTGATTATGCTATTTCACCGATGGTTCTCTGGGATCTGGATTCTTCAACCTACAAAATGAACAGCACCGTAAACTTACCCCTCAGAAAGGGACAGATGGGTCCTCTTTGGGGTAACCCTCCGGTGTGAGAATAAGAATTTGTAGGAGAAGATAATAATCTGAGAGTAAGGAAATTGGAGTGTATTGCTTAATATAGCTGAATACTGTGTAATTGGGTGTGTCCCTCCTTGTGGAGTTGATGTGGTATTTATAGTGCTAGGGTTTCCAATGATTGGGCTCAGACCCAATTAGGGCCTTTTTGGGCTCCTCCTATAGCTTCGCGCCACGTGTCCTTTGGGACACCTGGTGCTTTTTCATTGGTTAGTTGCACATGGGTTTTGCTGAGTTGTCCACCTTTCATTGGCAGCTGTCAACATCAGCATATTCTTTATTCCTTAAAAAGATACCTTCTGGAAGGTTGTCTGACGTGCACAATCAAGGTTGTCCTTACCCTAATTTGGATAAGGACGAGGTTGATTATGTGCATGTGTGATATGCGCCTATCCTGAGGATGCGCGATGTCTTCTCTTTATTCTCACGCGCAGATGTTTCATGCGCAGATGTGATATGCACAAGCATGTGATATGCGCCACGCGCAGATGTGATATGCGTGAGCATGTGATACGCGTGAGCATATGTGATGCCTGAGCATATGTGATGCCTGAGCATGTGATGCATGAGCATATGTGATATGCGTGAGCATATGTGATATGCGCCATGCGCATAGGTTTTGGCTTTGTGCCTTCGTAATGTCTTGATTTCAAGCCTCTTGTCTATATCTTGTGGGTTGACCCGCCCCGCTCGGTGTTGAGGCGGGTACATACCTCTTCAAGCCCCCCCAGTCTAATGTGTGTCTTGTCTCGCGCGAGCGAGGTAAGATAGATATTAGACTTAATAGTTTGCTCTTTTAGTAGGGTTTTGTCTTTTTCTTCTTATTACTCATCGTTGCGCGAAATTCTATCCTTTTGGTTGAAAACGAATCGTCCCTGTACGTGGTTGGTTGTTGCTGACATGCGTCAGTGATGGAGACGTGTCAGACTTTTCGTGTGCTCGAGATGCTACAGTTGCCTTTCATGTCCCCTCACATAGTGTCAGGCACACGTGTCGCGCTCGCGTTGGTCCGTACCTGCGAGTGGTGGCGCGTGAACTCTGGCAGCACCTGTATCGTTTCTTTTCGTGTCCCCTCACACAGTGTCAGGGACACGTGTCACGCTCGCGTTGGCTTACACCTGCGAGTGGGGGCGCGTGAAGTCCGATCAGTACCAATTTTTCTCTCTCCTGGGCCTATAAAAGCAAGCCCTTTTGAGTTTTTATCCTTCATCTTCCTTGTTGTTTATTCCGAGCTTTTTCCTTTCATTCTATTCCGATTGCCTGTCTTCTGCTTCCAGGTCACTGTTCTTCAGAAGCATCCTTTGTCCAATTTTAAAGTTGTATGTCTGATAGCTCTGACAACACAATCTCCCCCAGCCATCGCCGTGTGAAATCGTTAGCAATGTCTACGTTGAAGAAGACCGGCAAGGGGAAGAGGGCTGCTGAGGCCTCATCGGAGGAGATAGGGAAGACCAAGGCAGTGAAGAAGTGGGATGAGATCCCCTGTAAACTGAGGCAGTCCGATTTTGACAGCCTTATCGCATCTCAGGGTTTTCTCCCTGAGTATGGCTGCATGCTGCCGGCGGCGGGGCAAACGGCGGCGGACCCGCCCACCGGCTATATATCCCTTTATTGCCATTTTTTCACCCACTGCAACCTTCGTCTCCCGATGACAAGGTTTGTGGGTGCGCTGCTTAGGTTTTATGGGATTCATATATCCCAAGTCCATCAGTTTGGACTCGTGCGCATGACTCACTTTGAGTTCATGTGCAAATCTCAGCGCGAGGAGCCCACCCCTCGGCGCTTTCAGTTTTTTTATAAGCCCAAGATCCAAGATTCTTGGTTCTCATTTATTCCTCGCAGTCAGAAGGTCAAGTGCTGCACTGTTTTATTCAAGAGCCTTCATGACTGGTCTGAGAGATTTTTCTATATCAGGGCTGGTGTGATCCCCATCCGCATGACCATGCGCGCGATCTCTTCTGCGCCTGTGGATGTGGGTGTCTTCAAGAACCCAACTGGCGCCTGGGTTAAAAAGTTGACTGCCGAACCATCCCCCGCCAAGAACATTTGCGAGGAGGCGCTGGTGGGGGTTGGTATGAGCAGGAGGTGGGCCGACAGCGCGACTGAGCCCGTTATCCAAGTTGACGGCTTGTGTAAGTTAATCTCATTGCATTACTTCTGCGCAAATATAATTCGTTTTGCTGATATCATTTGACTTGTTTTGTGCAGTCAGCAAGGAGTATGTCCACGCCGCCTATGATGAGCATATGGAGGGTGGCTCCGTCGCGCTGGGCGCTGGGGAGGTTGGCTTCCCCGATCGCTTCGATGACATGTTCATCCCTGTTGATCTGGGATTTATCTTTGACAGCGATGCGCCTGGTAAGCCTTTGTACTTATGCTTATGCCTTTATAACACCAAATTTGGCTAACATTTCCGTTGCACGTATTGTAGATGCGCTCGAAAACTACGAGCTGGAGCTCGCGGAAGAGGAGGAGGAGGAGGAGGAGGCTGAGGTGCCCCAACTAAAACGTAAAGCTAAGGGGAAAACTGGTGCAGGGGCCAGTAAGAAACAGAAGAAAGATGATGCCCCTGTTGTTCAGGATCCTCCTACTCAGGCGAAGGGACTTGAGAAAACCCAGGTGTTTACCACCAAGTTTTCCTTGTCTTCCCTGCCTCAAAAAGTGGGCAGACCTCCTGTCCACACGAGGTATAGTGCCATTACTTCCTCCCTTCGCGCGGCGGAAAAGGGAAGCGGCGTTGCGCCTGCCGTTTCCTCTTCGACAGGTATACTTTGCTTATCCTTTATGGTTCTATGTGCGCGATTCTGATAGAATTACTAATGAATCTTTGCTCTCTCAAATGTTTGTAGAGCCGGCGACCTCGGTGGACCAACCTCAGGCGCAACAAGGTGCCAAGCCTGCGCCGGAGGTCGCTTCGAAGTCCCCTGTTTTACCCTCAAAAAAGGGAAGAATGGACTTCATGGCGATGTTTGACTCGCTAACGGAATTGCGCCAAGGTATGTATTGCGCTTTTATTTTCTGACTTTTTCTTTTAGATCAAGTCATGAACCATTTCTTTTTGTTGATTTTTTCATAGGAGTCATTGCTGGCGTACAAGCTGCTGGCGGCACTCCTGGCGCCGGTGCCAGCGCCGTTGGTTCTGCTCCTGCTCCTGCAAGCGCTGAATCTCCCCTCATCGGGATTACTAAGGAGCAGGAGGCCGTTTTACGCGCCGAACTGGCGGCGTCGAGACCTCCCTCACCTCCTCCTGCGCGCAGCCCTCCTCGCGAGACTGATTTTGGTTCTAGGTCGCAGGAGAAAAGGCCTGTTTCAGAGGAGGATGAGGAGGTTCAAGTTGAAGACTCCGACGGCGGTCGCGCCAGCCCTGCAGCGCCACGAGATTTTCCGGCGCAGTCTTCTCGTGGGGCTGGCGCTGACTTTTCTGCTTCATCCCCGCAGGTATAGGTTCATTTTTGCTCCGCTGCGCGGACTTTCATATTAGTGTTTTGATGACTTAGATCATTACTTTGTGTTTGCTGGAAGCCGATCACATTTACCGCCCGAGATGGAACATTACTGAGGACAGCTCATTTCAGTCCATGGGTGTGTGTGAGGACTTCTGGGCTCATTCTGTGCCTCCAGCTGAAAGAAGGTTTCAGGAGGGCCGCGCTCACGATGACTTGCTCAACGATCATCTGTTTGCTGGGTCGGCTTTCTTTGCTGCCTCCCAAGAGCTTCGCTATGATTACGTAAAGGTACGTGATGCTCTTCCGGAAGCCAAGCAAGAGGCTAAAGTGTCTGCTTGGCATCTTTCTGATGCTCGAGAGAGAGCTGAGAAGCTCCAAGCAAAGCTCAGTGAGAACAGAGCAAGTGCCAACACCGCCTTCGTGAAGCGCGGGCATGAGCTACAGGCTGCGCGGGAGAAGCTACAGGCGGCCGAGGCTGACGCGGCCAAGTACGCGCGTAGAGTGCGCGACTTGGAGCTGGACGCGGAGGCGCGTGACCAAGCTCTTGTCCAGTCTATAACTGACAAATCATCGCTGGAGAGTGAGGTTGCGCGCCTGAAGAAGGAGCTGGCGGCCGCGCAGGCCGAAAAAGATGAAGCCTTGGCGACGGCAGCGTCTAGCCAGGAAGCACTCGATGTTGCGCGAGCGGAAAAGGAAGAAGCCTTGGCGGCAGCAGCGTCCGACAAAGAGGAGCTGAAACAGACTAAGGAAACTGTTGAGTTGTTAAACTCTCAGATTCCTGCTCTTGAGACGTCTGTTGCTTCCCTCGCGCAGGATCGCCAATGGCTAATCTCACAGGGGATGACTCGTTGCGCTTACGCGATGAAATACTCAGACGAGTTTCAGGCCCTTGTGATGGATTGCAACGCTGCCGCGCGCTTGGTGGGTCGAGCTGAAGGGTTTAAGGATGGCTATGAATATGGCATGCTGAAGAAGAACCCATCCGACTACCCTTATCAGAGCGACGTTGCCTGCACGGACATGGCCGAGATGGGGGAGAAGTATTTGAATACTCCCATTCCATCCTTGCGCAGGTATTTTAACCTTAATGAGATTACCTTGACTTATTTTCCAAGTCTTTTTGTACTCATATTTTTCCTTATGATTTGCAGATATCCGCGCTTGCTGACCAGCCCGATCTTGGCGCGCTAAAGAAATTACTTGACGAGTGCGAAGGGGCTGGTGGCGGCGGTGATGGCGCGGGGAATGCTGCCCCTGCTAGCGGCTCTGGCGTGGCCAAAGGATCCGCTCCTGACACTATTGTGATAGAAGACTCCATTCAGGATGAACAACTTGACTATTGTCAGTTTGGAGATGACGAGGAGCGGGCTGCGCCAGATGCTGAGGGCAGTGATGAGGACGATGAAGAGGCTGACGTCGACGTGGAGACTTGAGAAGCCCTTCATGTTTTTTATTTTTATTTGTAGTTTGTATCTCATCATCTTGTAAACTTGTAAATTTCAATGCTTTGGAATGAAATTTTGTTTTTCCCTTCTTCGCATCTTGCGCATTCCCCATTCATCTCTTTATATTGCATGTTTGCTTGTTGAATATAAGATATGCTTGCACGTTGAAATAAGAACAAGGTTGTAAGGAAATTATTATACTTAATCCTTGTCATATTGTAAGTGATTTTGCCATATCTTGATTATGTTGACACGTGCCTTGGCGTTTTCATTATTCCTCTTTTGCGCGACGTTATTGCGCATTTATTATATGGAATTATGAGTTTTTTAGCCTTTACGTGTCAATATGTGTTACTCAGATATCCATTACAATTTCATGCGCGACCTCGACCTGAGACCTTAACAACTATGTTTTGGCATTTGCTTTGCCTTAGTTGTGCTTAGGTATTTTTATGGTCAGGCTGCGCAGCATGTAAGATGGATGTTGTGAGTGATTTGAGCTAAGGCTCACATTATTGGGCTAAGGCCCTGAGCTAAGGCTCATATTATTGGGCTAAGGCCCTGACGTTTTAGAGTTAAGACTCGTTAACGCGTTTGAGCTTGAAGCTCGCGCATGTATGTTTTACTTCGTTTTATTTCGTTTTGATGTCAATACAATGTTGTCATATTGCTCAAAATTAATAAAGGGAAGTGTGAAACATGTATGCAAAAGGTAATAGAATCCACATTAAGAGAAAATAGCGCGTATCATTATTCATAATGGCTTAAAGAGCCTTGATTACAAATTTGACAATTTTTACATGAAACATTTTCTAAGCTGTGCTGCGTTCCATGCGCGCGGGATCTTCTTTCCATTCAAATCTTTTAAGGCGTATGCGCCTTTTCCCAATTCTTCCAAGACTTGATAAGGTCCCTCCCAATTGGGGGACATCTTTCCCGGGGGAATCGCGCGGCTAGCTTCATTGTTTCGAAGGACAAAGTCATTCTTCTTGAAGTGGCATTCTTTCACGCGCTGATTGTAATATTTTTCCAGTTTTTTCTTGTATTTGGCTTCACTGATGATAGCCGCCTCTCTGCGCCCTTCAAGTAAGTTGAGATCCAACCTCCTTTCGCGCTCGTTATCAATCTTGGTCATCATGAGCACTCTATGGGATGGGCATCCAATTTCTGCTGGAATCATTGCCTCCGTTCCATAGGTTAGGCTGAACGGGGATTCGCCATTGCTGGTTTTGCTTAATGTCCTGTGCGCCCACAGGACATTAGGTAGCTCGTCAACCCAAGAATGGGATTCTCCCTCCAACCTTTTCTTCAGCCCATTCAGCAAACTTTGGTTCGCGCGCTCCACTTGGCCATTCCCCTGAGGGTGGTATACTGAAGTGAAAATTTGGTTGATGCGCAATTCCTTGAGCCAGCTGGATATCTTCTTGTCAGTGAATTGTTTGCCATTGTCGCTCACAATTTCCATGGGAAGGCCAAAACGGCATATGATGTGGCTCCAAATAAACTGCTTCATCGCCTCGGCTGTGATTTTTGCTAGTGGCTTGGCTTCGACCCATTTTGTGAAATAGTCTACTGCCACTACCAAAAATTTTACTCGCCCTTGCGCTTGCGGTAGGGGACCCACAATATCGATTGCCCATTTGTGGAAAGGCCATGCGGAGGTCACCGGAATCAAGTTGTTCTTTGGTCGCATGGTGTTTGGCGCATAGCTCTGACATGCTTTGCATTTTTGGATCTCTTTTAAAGCGTCCAAGTACATGCCTGGCCAATAGTAACCTGCGCTCATTGCCTTGGCAACCACCATGCGCGGGCCAGCATGTATTCCACAGATTTCTTCGTGTATCTCTCTGATCACATAGCTTGCTTCCTCAGCATCAAGGCATTTCATGAACGGTCCAAGATAAGAGCGTCGATATAGTGTACCATCAAGCAGTTCATAGTTCTGCGACTTGTGTCTTATCTTCCTCGCCTGTGCGCGATCGTCCGGTACTTTTCCCCCCTTCAAGAATTCCATTATTGGAGTTATCCAAGATGAAGGGGTTGTATGAGTTACAAGGATAGACTTCGCTCCCACCGACGGGTTGCTCATTACTTCTACTCTGACATCTCTGCCAAAGTGATCGAAGCTGGTTGATGCCATCTTGCTCAGCGCGTCAGCGGATTTGTTTTCACTGCGCGGAATATGAATGATTCTGAAGCAGTCAAATTGCTCGATGAGCTTTTTCGCATGCTCTAGATACAGAGGCATGGTGTTCTCCTTGGCATCATAAAGGCCATTGACCTGTGCTGCTACCAAGTATGAATCAACATGGACCTCTAGCTTTTTAACTCCGAATTTGTGCGCGATGCGCAGGCCAGCCAGCAGGGCTTCATACTCAGCTTCATTGTTGGTGCTCTTGAAGTCCAACCTGATGGCGTAAGTATATTCATGATTCTCTGGATCCACCAGTTTTAGGCCTGCGCCGGACCCTTCGTTGTTTGAAGCTCCGTCAGTGAACAATCTCCAAACATTTTCTTCATCATTGGCTCGCGGAGGGTCTGCATCGCGCTGAGCCTCTTCAATTTTTCCCTCGGGGATATCTGCGATGAAATCAGCTAAGACTTGTCCCTTTATTGCTGGACGGGGCTTATAGGCGATCGTGTGCTCTCCTAATTCCAGCGCCCATTTTGTCAGCCTTCCCGAGAGCGCGGGACGTCGCAAGACTTGCTGGATGTTGTAACCAGTTAGAACTTCAATAGGATGACCATTGAAATATCTATGAAGCTTGCGCGACGCGTGTGTTAGTGACAAAACTAACTTTTCCATGATGGAGTAGCGCGTCTCAGGATCTGTCAGCACCCGACTCACATAGTATATTGGCGTTTGGATTCCCTTGCGATCCACCAACAATACTGCGCCGATGGCGCGCTCTCCTGCTGATAGCTACAATGTCAAGATTTCACCAGGAAGTGGAGCTGTGAGCGCGGGCAGATTTATCAAACATTCTTTTATCTTACTGAAAGCTTGCTTGGCCTCAGGAGTCCATTTGAATTGGCTTTTCTTTAAGCAATTCCTCAATGTGTTGACAAATGGGGTAGATTTGCTTGCATGGTTCGCTAGGAACCTGTTGATTGAAACCAATCTACCATTCAGCTTCTGGACTTCTTTCATGGTGGATGGCGAGGGCATGTCAAGGATGGCCTCCACCTTTTCTGGGTTCACCTTGAAACCATCCTTGGTGACCATTACACCTAGAAATTTTCCCTCTTGTACGCCGAAAGTGCATTTGCTCGGATTGAGCTTCATGTTAACTTCCTTTAGGCGCCCAAGGGTTTCTTCGATGTCTTTGAGCATTTGTTTTTCCACCCTGCTTTTGATCACCAAATCATCCACGTAGACTTCTAGGTTTCTTCCAATTTGCTCGCTGAAAACAGAATCCATAAGTCTTTGGTAGGTGGCTCCCGCATTCTTCAAACCAAAGGGCATTTTCGTGTAACAAAAAACACCCTTGTCGGTTCTGAAGGCGGTCTTGTCCTCGTCTTGTGGTGCCATTTGAATCTGGTGATAGCCCTTGTAGGCATCCAGGAAACATTTGAGCTTGAATGGCGCCACGGAGTCCACCTTCGAGTCGATGTTTGGGAGAGGGTAACAATCTTTTGGGCATGCTTTATTGAGGTCCTTGAAGTCAATGCACATCCTCCACGACCCGTTACTTTTCTTTACCATCACAGGGTTGGCTACCCTGTCTGGTATCGTATCGGGCGGATGATGTTTGCGCGCAGTAGATCCTCAACCTGCTCATTCATGGCCTTCGCCTTCTCGTCCCCCATGACTCTCTTCTTTTGAGCAATTGGCTCTACAGACTTGAACGTGTTGAGAGAATGTTGCGCCAGGTCTCGCGGAACCCCAGTCATATCGGAGTGTTGCCACGCGAAGACCGACATATATGCTGTGAGCAATCTTTTCATTCTCAACCTCGTGTCGTCTGATATCGTAGCGCCAGTTGTGATTGTTTGCTCCGGGAATTTTGGGTTGAGAATCCATTCCTCTGGCGCGTTGTCTGCCATTGGAAGTTTCATTCTCCCTTCCCGCGGAGTACTTGTCACTGCACACAAATGATCTCGGTATACAAAAGTTACACCTGTTGGTGTTGGGAACCCCAACGCGCCGTGCGCTGGCGACGGTATGGCGTTAAATTGGGCAATCGTTCCTCTACCCAAGATCATATTGTGGCAAGAAGTGGTGGGCAAGACCAAGAAGTTAAGACCAAGAAGTTGACAACTTCGGCTCGCTTGTGTTTCTCATCCCCCATGGTTAGTTCAAATTGTATTTGACCTAATGGATGGATGATTTCATTTGAAACACCAGAGATTGGTGCATTCACAATTTCAAGCCTTGCTTGGTCTGCCGGATCCAGTTTTCTGAAACATTGCTCATACATAATGTCTGATTCGCTGCCAGTGTCCACCAGGACTTTTGACACTTCATAATGAGCAATGTGTGTAGTGATGACAAGAGGACTGCTGATAGAAGGGCCTCCCCTGATTCTTGGGAAGATTACTTGTTGCTCGTGCCAATCTCCTTGGATTTGCGCGCTTCTCTTTCTTGATGTTTGCCCTTGCCTTCCTCCCTCGGCTACACAGATTCTTTTGAACTTTTTGCTGGCAGAGGCTCCTTCTGGTTGTTCATTTTCTGGTCTTGCGTTTTTCACCAGGTGAGCCAGCTTGCCTGATTTCACATCTTTTTCAATTGCATCCTTCAAGTGATGGCATGCATCAGTGTTGTGTCCTGTGGACTTGTGAAACTCACAGTACTTGCCACTGTTTGATGGTCCCTTGTAGTGTAGTGGCTTGGGGCTTTTGAACTGGACATTCTCAGTGCTTAACACTTGTGAAGGCGTTTTTGTGAGGGGAGTCCATATTCTTGGCAGATGTCTGTTAGGATCTCTGCCGCCTTCCCTCTTATCACCTTCGCGATTACGAATGTCTTTTTGGGGCTGAGGTGAGCTTGGTTGCGCCTGCTTTTCTGCGGGAGAGAAACTGGTTGGTTGCAACCTGGACCATACAGTGTTCTGTTTGCCCCTTCTTTCGTTGCTGCGCGGTGCCTCTGCTTGATGCCCTCTTTCTCTCGCTCTATCTTGGGCAATTTGTTTTTCATTTCTCGCGAAAACTCGCGATGCTTCCATTAGCTTGGCCCAAGTGGTTGGCATGCCATCTCTGCTTACGAGAGCTCGGCGGAGTTGATCACTGCGTGCGCCTTGTATAAAGGCCACGCGCAATAGTTGCTCAGTGATACCTCCGATTGCCAGAGACTTTTGATTGAAACGAGTTATGTAGTCTTCAATCGTTTCATCATTCCTGCGCACGCAGTGCATGATGTCATCAGGGTCGCGCGTGTGTCTGCGCTCCTGTACGAAGTGGGCTTGGAAATTTTCCAATAGTTCCTCGAACCCATCGATTTGCCCAGTCGGCAAGCTCTCGAACCAGACACGCGCCGCGCCCGTGAGGCAGCGAGCAAACATGTGACACCATGTTGGCATCGTCCAGCTTTCTAGGTTTCCAGTGTTGTAAAAACCTTGTAAGAAATCGTCTGGATCTGTTGTACCGTCATATTTGCCCAAACCACTTGGCATCTTGGTTTTGTGCTGAATGGGGGCCTTCGCAATGCGCTCAGTGAATTTTGAATGTTTCACCATGATGGCTGGCCTGTACGGTGTGGTTACATCCACTTGCCCTCTCACTGGTGGGCTGTATGGTGTGTGCAGATCCAGATCGGCTTTGGCTCCAGGCGCCATGTTCATGTGCGCGCGGAGCTGTGAGCCTCCTGCATGAGTATCTCGCGTCCTCCTCATGCTGTGCACTTCTTCATCACTAAACTCAGCGTGTTCAGTGTGAACAGAGTGACCCTCTTCCGGCGCGCGCCCCCTTCTTGTTCCATGAACGGTTTGCTTATCAAACGCTAGCCTTTGTGTTAAGTCGGCTAGCTTTTTGTTTTTGACCATCTCATTGTACTTGTCCATTAGACGTCGTTGCTCGTTTATGAGCCATTCTTTAGGGTCATTGGTTTCATCTTCTGGACCCATTGGTCCTTTTTGTTTCGCGCCGGCAAGATTTTGGAGCGTGAGATCGTCTAGAGGAGTTTCAGTCTGGCCATGAGGAGTTGTGATGAAAGGATGGTTACTGGTGGTGCGCGTAGAGTCACGCGGCACCCTCAGAAACTGTTGTCCCTCATTAACATCCTCACGTTCAATATCCTCCAGAACTCGATCGACGTTACGAACACCAGAAACCATGGTGAAAATTTGTTTTTTTAGAGAACTGATGAGATTTTGTTGCCGTTCTCCCACGGATGGCGCCAATGAAGAAACGTGGATCGACTCGCTGGTAGACGATCAACTTTCCTCGGGTGTGATTATGCTATTTCACCGATGGTTCTCTGGGATCTGGATTCTTCAACCTACAAAATGAACAGCACCGTAAACTTACCCCTCAGAAAGGGACAGAGGGGTCCTCTTTGGGGTAACCCTCCGATGTGAGAATAAGAATTTGTAGGAGAAGATAATAATCTGAGAGTAAGGAAATTGGAGTGTATTGCTTAATATAGCTGAATACTGTGTAATTGGGTGTGTCCCTCCTTGTGGAGTTGATGTGGTATTTATAGTGCTAGGGTTTCCAATGATTGGGCTCAGACCCAATTAGGGCCTTTTTGGCCTCCTCCTATAGCTTCGCGCCACGTGTCCTTTGGGACACCTGGTGCTTTTTCATTGGTTAGTTGCACATGGGTTTTGCTGAGTTGTCCACCTTTCATTGGCAGCTGTCAACATCAGCATATTCTTTATTCCTTAAAAAGATACCTTCTGGAAGGTTGTCTGACGTGCACAATCAAGGTTGTCCTTACCCTAATTTGGATAAGGACGAGGTTGATTATGTGCATGTGTGATATGCGCCTATCCTGAGGATGCGCGATGTCTTCTCTTTATTCTCACGCGCAGATGTTTCATGCGCAGATGTGATATGCACAAGCATGTGATATGCGCCACGCGCGGATGCGCCACGCGCAGATGTGATATGCGTGAGCATGTGATACGCGTGAGCATATGTGATGCCTGAGCATATGTGATGCCTGAGCATATGTGATATGCGTGAGCATATGTGATATGCGCCATGCGCATAGGTTTTGGCTTTGTGCCTTCGTAATGTCTTGATTTCAAGCCTCTTGTCTATATCTTGTGGGTTGACCCGCCCCGCTCGGTGTTGAGGCGGGTACATACCTCTTCACAAATCCCTTTGATTACGGATCAGGACACATAAATCCAGCTGCAGCGGTAAACCCGGGACTCATTTACGAATTTAACATCAACAATCTCATTGATCTCCTATGCAGCTACGGGGCACGCGTTGCACAACTCAAGAACTTGACTGGGACACTGGTTTACTGCAAGAATCCTCCCTCTCCCTCCTATAACTTCAACTATCTGTCAATCGGTGTTGCTAACATGGCTGAAAATTTATCAGTTTACAGGACTGTTAAATACATCGGTGAAGGTCCGACCGTTTATTATTAAAAGTTAGAAGCAATTGCAGGAGTAAAAGCTTCGGTTTATCCTGATGTCCTTAGGTTTTCAAAATCAGGGGAGAAGATGACTTACAGGATCGATTTCGTACCTTATAAAGGTAGCAATGGCAGCTTTGAGTTTGGATCATTGACATGGAGAAATGAGGTTCACAGGGTTAGGAGTCCTATTGCTGTAAATGTGGTTTCGTTTTTATATCATACAAAATCACATTTGTAATTTATTTGTATGTACTTTTGATCTTCTAGACGTCAAATTGTCATTAATGTATCAAAATGTCAAGTTTCTTGCAAGTTGAAAAAGGAAAAGAAGTTTGTGTAAGGCTATGTTTAATACCACGGATTTCTCAATTTCACCTGAGTGTAATTACATTAGTATCTTTTCCAGCATTAACCTCCACCAATCAATCTACCTCCACCAATCAATCTACTTAAGTCTCAACGAGACGTGGTGGTGAAGTAGTGTGCTCTCTAACCAAGTGATTATAGATTCAAATCCTACAGATTGCAAGTATGGTGATTTTAAGGGTAGAGTATGTGTTAAGAGTGTGCGCTCGATGTTAAAAAAAAAGTCATTCCTATTTTAATATTTTTAATACAAAGAAATAAATAAATAAAAAATACATTCAACCAATGAACAAATGTTACTTCACCAAAACTTTATGGATTGTGACCATCGGGCTGGTGGCCACTCTTATCATGCAAAAGTGAGGAATTAAACAAATTTTTATTATATTATTACTATTAAAATATTAATATCATTATTAAGATATTGTTGTTATGAAATATTATTGTTAGTAAAATAAAATACTATTATTGTATTTATTAAAATAGTATTATTATTATTATTATTAAAATAATAATATTTAAATACTATTTAAATATAAATTATTATATTTTTATTATTATTAAAATATTATTCAAATAATTATAATAAAATACTATTAAAATATTAATTATTATATTATTATTATTTTTATTCTAAACATATAATTATTAGTATCAAAGCATTTAGTTTTCTATTATTATTAGTACTAAAATATTATTATTATTAGATATCTGATGTACGTCAGAGAGTCAGATGTCGGGGTTAGGCGGCGACGCAAGACTTTCGGAGTTACGTTTGTGTAGCGTATTGTATAATATAATATAATATAATATAATATGATATAATTATTATATTATATTATGATATATTGTATTATGTTATATTTATGTTAGTGAGTGTTTCTAGAAAAGCCCACCAGTGTTGTCTTATTATGGTTTTTTTTCCTTTTTTTATTTCTTTTCTTTTCTTTTGTTATTATTAATGTTATTTATGATTATTATTAATATTAATAATATTTAATTATCAATAACATATTATTATTGGAAATTCGATAAAGGGCGTTTAGTAGCAGGACTTATTTGGGAAAATTGACAGTGCGAAACGAACTTTTAAATTATTGGCTGCTTTCGTTATGGGCATCTTCAATCAGTTACAGTGGCTTACTTGGGAAAACTGGCATTTCCAAACGAACTTTCAATTTCTTGGCTGCTTTCGTTATCGACATCTCAAATCTGGCTCTTCGATTTCTTCGAACTCCAACGGTCTTGACCGCCGGTCACCACCGACAACCGTAGTTGTGTTCACTCGAACACATATCAGTCTTCACTATGCTTAAGCTTAGGCTTGTTATTAGTTTTATTTTTTGTTGGGGGTATTCTAAGTTGTTCATGTTGCGTATATTAAAGAATTATCGGCTTTTATATATACGTATACATATATAGTAGATGTGCGGTATAAGAATTCATTGCGTCGAGATAACCAGCACCAGATCGAGACGCTAGTTTGATGAGTTTGAATCTCTCAGATCCGCGGTATCCGCTAACGGCAGCGAGAACGGGAGCCCCTACTTTGGACAGATAGGTGAAAATTTGGTCATTGCTCGAACATAACGAGCACCAGATTGAGATATTAGTTCGCACTTAGCTGAACCGGTTGACACGTATGCAGACGTGGGTTTAGGTTTGGTGCTGACCCGGATATTAACACGTATGTTTACAGAATTCGTTGACACGTTTGCATAATACACAATGAAAGCACAAACTCAAACAACAATCCATACAATAGCAATTGTCTTCGTTATTTTTCTCTTCTTCTTGTTTGACTGGTGTCACACCCCGACCAATGAAGGCGGAAACGTCGAGGCGCGACATGATTGCTCATTGCACAACGACACTATAAAGTTACAATATTTAAACAACTCATTTAAATCCATATCATCATAAATAACACAACAATTGTTCATACAAAATGCCAAATAGATAGATAAACAAATAACTTGTTCTTTCATTTTCTAATATCCTAAAGCCAAGATGATAAGTTTCTTCAAGTAATCCAATCAAGCTAACATCAAACATGTAACATTGCATAAAATAGAGTTTATCAACACGAAGGTTGGTGAGCAATTTTCATAGTTTTGGACAATAAGTATATAGTATGAAATCCACAACTAGTATATGAAAACAATAAATAATAGCAACAATTTAGATAATAAAATTGTCAATAAGAATACATTGACGACAATAATGAAATCGTCAATAAGAATACATTGACGACACCTTTCTATATGGGGATACCATATATACTCGGAATTAACGTATGATCATACTTTGATGAGGCTACCCGCCTTAGCATTCAAGAATTTGCACATAATCATGTAAAGCATATAACACCAAATCGAGCATTTATTTAAGTAAACATATACAATACGTGTTGTGGTTAAAGACTCAAGTATAAATCATTTGAATTTGAATAAGTATGCAATGCCACCCCCAAAACGAAAGATGGAAAACGTGGGATGAAAAAGTACTCGCATTAACAAGTAACTTGAAAGATAGTGTCGTGAATAATCGGAGAGATCGGTTTAACGAGCAAGACCTATATTAAACGGGTCTTGTGTTAGTAGGTAGTATTGGAAGGGTTTAAAATAAAATATTTGACAAATAAAGTAAATAAATAAAGTTTAGGATTTAAAATGTAAATATTTGAGAAATTAAAGAAACGAGTTTTGTAAAATAAGTTTACTCGAAACCGGGTCTCGGTATTCTATTCATTAGTTTTTTTCTTTTTTTACTCAACCTATGTTACGTAATAATGTGGGTTAAAATGTGATATTGCAAAACCCTTGGTTATAAGAATACCAAAACGAGGTTTAAACGAGTGTTCGGGTTTGTCGGTTCGAGACTTGATAATTGACCAAGCTCACAGTTAACTTCCCAAAATAATAAATGTTATGAGATAACTCACTAAAATCAAAATAGACCTAACCAAGTATGTAGTTCTATTGTGAAAAACCTTAACGTTCGTTAAGCGAGTATACGACTTTATCGGTTCGAACTTGTTATAAGATCAAGTTGGTTACCGACATGCGAAGTATGTTTAGAAATTAACTAAAATTGATTTAAAATATAATCTTGAAGAAAAATATGAGTTTTGGTGGCTAAAAACACACTTGTGTGTCTTAAGCGAGTGAACTCGGTTTAGTTTGGTTTTTGGTTCGGTCCTTGACTCGGAATAAGACCGAGGATGGTTACCACATACCCAATTACCATGGAATTTGTAAAATAACTTATAAATAATAATACTCAAGTTTTACATTCAAAAAGTTAACAATAAAGCTTTTAAACAAAAGTTCGGTTTTTGGTTCGGTCCTTGACTCGGAATAAGACCGAGGATGGTTACCACATACCCAATTACCATGGAACTTGTAAAATAACATATAAATAATAATACTCAAGTTTTACATTCAAAAAGTTAACAATAAAGCCTTTAAACAAAAATTCGGTTTTTGGTTCGGTTCTTAACTCGGGATGAAACCGAGGCTAGTCACCACATACCCAATACCATGGAACTTGACAAATATGAACAATAAACTAAAATATGTAGAAGTTAAGCAAGAATAACAAGTTATATGGTTAGATTTGTTAAATATATAAACAAGGACTACAAAGTCCTCCATGTAACCTTGCCTTACTAGCCTGACATTTCAACCGGCCAAGACCGGAGAAAATGAAAGACCGAAGGTAAACAAGGAGTGTATGTTATATATATGTTGTAACATCAAGCTTTAAGTATTGAGAAGTTAGTTAAAATAAAAGATTAGCTTATGAAGAACAACCTTAGAATTCAAGAATTTGAGAGAGAAATGAAGAAATGAGCAAGCACAAATGAAGAAGATGGGTGTGTATATATAGGGTAAGTTGAATGGGTCTTTCATAAAGGGTGTTTCATGAAAATGGGTTGGTTGTAGACCCAAGAAAGCACAAACTACAAATGGGTCCTTCAAATCTCCATTTTGGTAGTTTTAGTCCCTGGAGTTCGTTTTGAGCGTTTTCGGGGAATTTTAAGAACCGAAAAGGGTGTTTTTTTTATCCAACAACTATAAAACAAATATGTAACATACAATTCATCATTTTGATAATATCATAAGGTTCGGGATACAAAACGGGTCGAGTTTACATTAAGAATACAAGTATAAAATAACCCGAAATTGACAAATGTCACAGTATCCCCTACTTTAGGAAATTTCGTCCCGAAATTAAGATGATGTAAACAAATGTGGATATTTCTCCTTCATCGAGTCTTCTCGTTCCCATGTAAACTCCGCGCCACGCCGTGATTCCCATCGAACTTTAACTAACTTAATGCGACTTCGCTTGGTTTTTTTTCATTGCGGTCCATGATTTCAACGGGTCGTTCAACCATAATCATTTATTCATTGACTTGTACTTCATCGAGAGGTATATGGTGACTACCTTCGGCTAAGAACTTCTTGAGATTTGAAACATGAAAGGTCGGATGAACACCGGTGAGTTCTTCCGGTAGTTCGAGTCGGTAGGCTACTTTTCCGACTCGCTCAAGAATCTTGAAGGTCGAAGGAACCCTTCGCGTATCGTGAAGATGCTAGCACACATTTCAACGTTATCCAGTGACGTGGTGACACGTGGCAGCCTGGGGTTGACATGCAAGATTGCGGCTCCGACTTAAGCAACTTCGCGTATCGCGAAGATGCATAAAAACGGGTATAAATAGGCAGCCACGAACACAGCCCATTCATCCCATTTTCACACTCATTTCACACACTTAACCTGGGAAATCGTGCCAAAGGTGTTCTAGGGTGTCGAGGGCTGTTTTCGTGAAGAACCGGAGTGTCGTTACGCTGTTTAACGAACTGCTGATCTCGTAATCAAGATACGAGCTGAACTACTGCTGAATCTCTCATCTTTTGTTCTCGCCTAGCCGATTAAGATAGGATTAAGGTTAAGTTACTTTATTAGTTACTTTAAATACATAAGATATAGCTTAGTTAAGGGTATAGTCGTTAAACTGTAGGTATTTTCCAAGTAATGTTTTATAAAGCAAAGACGTTGCTTCCACGTGAAGTAATGTTATCAAAACTATTATTTTGACGGGAATGTAGTAACTGGAAGGGGGGGTATCATTAGTAGACTCTTCTTGCCTAAGGAAAGCAATTCGTACAAATCCCAATCAACCGCGGGACCCGTTTGCTTACCTGGAGAAGTTTGCCAACGTGATATCCTTTATTAGGCCAAAGCGTGCTATTCCAAACGTCATATGTAAATCCAAAGTATTTTTATAAAACGACTATAACTATACTAAGGTTGGGTCAGACCTAAGAGTCTGCTGATCAG
Source organism: Bidens hawaiensis (assembly GCF_021521415.1). Lineage (NCBI taxonomy): Eukaryota > Viridiplantae > Streptophyta > Magnoliopsida > Asterales > Asteraceae > Bidens > Bidens hawaiensis. Next base: position 84,530 of record NW_027492994.1, on the reverse strand, counting down.
ACCTCGGGTCTGCTGAAACTGAATCAGACATTGAGTCTGCTGACCAGACCGCGAGTCTGCTGAAACTGTAACAGACTTAAAGTCTGCTGAATTATACCAATTAGGTACTGATGCATTCCTATTATGAATATAGGTTAATAGCATACTGAAGTCAAGGAGGTTGATATTTACTACTGATACACGAGGTGAACATGTTAACCTTTTACTGTCTGAACTGATTTTTACTCTTGTAATAGACTGGTTGTTTATTACAAAGAGTCTGACAAATGTTTGCACGAGATATAATCTCTAAATCGTTATAATACAAAATAGATAATAAAAAGCAACTCAGACCGAATACACATGTGTCTGGATCCAAACATAACTGATAATTGGCATACAAAACCAAGTCAGTCATAACCGGTTCTCCAACAGGGTTATATAGCCTAGGGGAAGGTTGTCTCCGAACAAGGGCTATATACTCGGGGAAACTTTGAATTGTGTGTGTAGGGCAGTGGTACAAATCCCGGGAATGGACAGGCGTTCCTGCTGAGATTGTGAAACAGAAAACTATGCTTGTATTTAACGACTGTTATAAATATTTTATCGAGTCAACGTTTCACCAGCATATAGCTGACGTGTTTTTCCCACCTATGCATGTAACTTGATGATTATAGATGATATACAAGGATGGGAGTCATTAAAAGATCGCTACAGATGGCTCGTTTTTGATAAATATAAATCCTTGTATAATTAATATTATGATTTTGTAAAACTGAAACTCGGGTATTTAATTCCTTAGAAATTTTGATAATGTAAATTAATATTTTAATATTTAAAGTCTTCCGCTAAAATGAACCCGCTACTCTGATATATTTACAACACAGGTACCAACTGATTGTCACACTTCTAGGCCCTGGATCGGGGTGTGACAGCGACCACCATTTATATTCGTCTTCGGGGCTGCCATGTGCCTGTCGGATTGAGGGATACATAGTTAACGACACGTGTATCCCAATAGAGGACTTTGACCTGTTCTGAAGGAGGCTTAATTTTGATCTAGCCTGTCCGCCGAACGAAGAGCCAGACTACGCAGCAGGTCTATGGGACATCACAGATACAATGACCCTAATCAAAAGAAAAGTTTTTTCGCCAGGCTCTTGTCTGCTATTCCAGGGAGATCTAAAAAGAAGGAGCCAGAAAAAAGAGATGATCCTCGGGGGCGTCCCAAAAAACCAGATGCCCTGAGGCACAGCGCATACACCCCCGCTCCAGATCTCCCCAGACACAGCTCCTACAACCCATCCTCGTCATAGGGGCCAGCCAAGAAAACCCCATCCCATCCTCGATGAATCGTTCGTCGTCCCAGTCAGCGTCGCGGTTTAAAACTCCTCGTGGACGACCTACGGGAGCTCACCTCGGGTTTCCTTTGATGGTTTCGCCTGCGTAAGTACCGACGATAGAAACGTTTAGGAGCGTCATTCCTAGCTTGGCCCAGCCGTTCGTCACAGACATCAAAAACGTACGCCCAGACGGTAACTGCGGTTTTCAATCAAGTGCAGTGGGTTTGGGGATACATGAGAAAGTTTGGCCGGATATTAGGCGGGCGATGCAGAACGAGCTGGAAACGAACGAAGGGTGGTGGAGGGCGATGTTCAACAAAGAGGATGACAGATTGTACGGATGGGTTCATTCCAGCATTCCGTACTACAACACGGTCAAACCGGCGCCACCGAGTCGTTGGTTCAGCTTACCCGGTCACGGGCACGTGGCTGTTCAGACATACGCGTGAGTGTTAGTCAACCTAGTTGGAAATCAGACCGAATCTAACTTCCCATTGAGAATCGGTCCTGACTTGGTTCCGAATCCACAGGTTATAGGCATCGCTAACTGGGGAGGTGATCACTAGATATATATAAACCTGTTAGGGGATTTCCCAATGCCTAGGCCAAACCCTAATTGGGAAAGAAATGTCGTACCGGCGGCGCTCGAATGGAAAACACGGTTCGGACAGCGTTTGAAGGAGTACGAAGACATACACCAGGGTTGGCGAAGGGAATCCTCTAACGTAGATCTAGACAGCTTATAGAAGACATAGTATCAATGGACAAAAAAGTCTATAACAATAATTAAATAACAAACTAATATTAATATTAATAACTAAATAACAAAAAATAATAATAATAATAACAATAATAATAATAAATAATAATAACTAAATAACAAATTAATATTAATATTAATAACTAATAAATAATAAATACTAATAAATAATGATAATTAAATTAAAAAATAGGCCTAAGACGCCACGTATAGGACTATACTCTAGGACCCCTTATATCAACAGACGTCTATTCAGCTACCAGACTTAGGCCTAAGACGCCACGTATAGGCCTATACGTGGCGTCTAGGACCCCATATTATCAGCAGACGCCTACTCAGACGCCCACTTTCAAATTTCAAAACTCCCGCTGGAACGACCGAGCATCCACACACGAGCCTATATCGGACGGCGACCGGAATACCAAACAAGCCGATGAGATTTCACCCGACACCGACACGATATGGAGGTAACTTTTTAAAATTATATTAATGATGATGATTAGGTTAACATGATGATTAATATGTGTTGTTGATGATGTGATGATGTTGATTATGTTGTTTGGATAGATAAAACTGTCGGCCGGAGTTCGGCCGTTTTACGGCCGGACTCCGGCCGTCGGTTAACCTGGACTGTCAGACGTGGCGTATAGCTCTATACGTCGCTTCTGATATAATTTTTTTTTCTACTAGTATTTATTATTATTATTAATATTTTTATTATAATTATTATTATTATTATTATTTGTTTTAAATATTATTAATAATATTTATTATTAGTATTTATTGTTATTATTAATATTTTTATTATAATTATTATTATTATTTGTTATAAATATTATTAATAATATTTATTATTAGTATTTATTGTTATTATTAATATTTTTATTATAATTATTATTATTATTGGTTATAAATATTATTAATAATATTTATTATTAGTATTTATTGTTATTATTAATATTTTTATTATAATTATTATTATTATTTGTTGTAAATATTATTATAAATATTATTATGAATATTTATTATTACTATTTATTGTTATTATTGTAATTGTTATTGTTTTAATTGTTATTATTATTTTTTATTATTATAGTTTGTGGACGACGAGATTGAGCACGAGCTCGAGCAGCTCGGGCAGGGCGAGGCCGCGGGGCCCAGGGCCAGAGGCGGGGTCGTGGCCGGCCGCGGACCCCCGTGGGCAACAACGTGTTGCTCACTTACCCTCATGTGCAATTCGCTGAGGGTTCGGACGCCCACACACGATACATTCGCCAACACCATATGCACCCGTTTCTCAGCACGATTATTTCCTGATCGTTTTTTGAGTCCTGTGACGCGCACCAGCGGGCGGCTGAGTATATTGGACAGGATACGCCATGGAGCCGATGCTTCAGTATGCCACTATCATCTCACCGGGAGCTGACAGTGGAGGTTTACTCCACGATACGCGTTACGTAAGTTTACTCCACATTGTTATATTATATTATATTATATTATATTATATTATATTATATTATATTATATTATATTATATTATATTATATTATATTATATTATATTATATTATATTATATTATATTATTGCAGGCCCCGCGCGCCTGGTACGCCAGAGATTCAGATGAGGGTGCCAGGCGCCGATACGACACAGTCGGAGGTTTACTTTAGCATGTTCGGGCATGACGTCCATCTCTCGATGGAGGAGTTCGCGGTTGCTCTGGGCTTATACACCGCGCAGGAGGTACGCAGCCCGATATACACGGAGAGCATCCACCAGATGCCAGAGGACGAGCTGCGGGTATGGTGGCGGGCCATCAGCGATCACGACTTCGGGGATAGGACCTTGGGCACCAGTTCCAAGGTCTCGTTTATTAGGGACCCGCTGCACAGGTACGTTCTTAAAATGTATTCTATTGTTTAGTATAATATAATATAATATAATATAATATAATATAATATAATATAATATAATATAATATAATATAATATAATATAATATAATATAATATAATTATTATTATTATTAATAAATTATATTATCTTATATTACACAGGAACCTTCACAGGCTGATTGCAATGTTCATTGTGGGTCGCAATTAGGGCGCGTATCACTGTAGCCTGCGCGACCTGTTTTTTTTTAGGTGTCTGCTGACACACAAGCACTGCAACCTCGCTAGGGGGTTTGCAGACTACTTTGTCGCCTATCAGTTAAGGCAGGGACGAGGGTCCTTGATGGGTGGCGGGTACGTCACCAAGCTTGAGATATCTCTGGGCCATGGAGACCTGGTGGACGGCCTGCTTATCACGGCGGCCCCTCCCTGCCCGCTGGACCGCCAGCGTTGCGGCGGCATGCACATTGTGCGTTCGTTCCCCGGAACCCCACGGCCCGCGGGATCGACTAGTGGCCGGGGCGGGGGCACGTGCACCTTACGTCCCGGTGCCTTTAGTCGAGCCTCCCCCGATCGCGGCACCGGAGGTGGAGCTTGTACATGAGCCTGTCGACGCGGGGGAGGGGGCCGGCGGGGATCCTGATGACGGTGGTGCCGGACGTGAGGATCCGGGCGCATCTCAGGTACGTTTTAATATATTATCGTTTTATCGTTTCTTTTAATTCGACTTCGTATTAAACGTATTTCTGTGGTTTTGTTGTTAGGGGCCGACGCAGCACGTTCCACGCACATATCGCGCGGTGCGTCTGAGTCCCGCCACCGACGCTAGGTTGGAGGCCCTAGAGTTGGAGATGAGGCGAATGTCGCGCCAGACAGACTGGCGGATGAGCCAGATGTCGCGCCTGATCGACTGGCTTGTTGCCATTCGGGTAGCGGAGCTGTCTGGACAGCAGTACACCGTGCCACCGCCACCACCCCCCCCCCCAGTTTTAACCACAAGGCGAGCACGTCTGGCGTGAGACGCGGACGAGGCGACGACGTTGATGCCCCGGACGGTTCGGGGCTGAGGCGCAGGGGAGAGGACGACGCCGACGTTGGCGACACGTTCGGGGGGCTCATGGGCCACGACGACGACATGGGCATTGACATGGGGACCTCACGTAGATTTTATGTTTTAGTTGTCGTATTTTCTTTTATTTGTACAGATTTAACATTGATTTTTGGTATATATATGTGTTAACTGTTTTTCACCGAAAGGATATTAAATGATAAATAAATAATTAATTAATATATAATGATAATAATAATAATAATAACAACAAAATAACAAAGAAAAAAATTAAAAAAAACATAATAAGACAAAATTGGTTGGATTTTTTAGGAACACCGGCCTATACGCCGCGTATAGACCTATACACGGCGTATAGGCCGGTGTTTTAGCAATTGGGCGGTGTCCCAAGAAAATCCGTTCTCTTATCTTAAACAATTATTTTCATAAAACTAATTTCTTATAATTAAAAGAATAAAGCATAAAGAAGACATTAATATCATTAAATTTAACTAAAAACATAATAAAGCAAACCCAAGTCTTTAAATTTCGGTGATTAGGGTTATTATTATTACTTTAGGGATAAAATAAATCATCATAAGAATAACTTTTATAAGTGATCCGATTAGGGTTATATAAACCCACTTCGTTCACATTAACGTTGTGTTCCCAAGTTTAAAATTAATGAGAGAAGAGAAAAAAAGGGAAATTAAGATAGAAAAGAAAGGAAAGAAAAGAAAATGATATCGTGTTCCCGAGTTTAATGAAAAGAATTGAAAATGAAATAATATTAATCATTTTATGTGTTCCCGAGTAGAGAGGAATAGAAAAAAAAATTACAGTTTTACCAATTTTGTGGGTTCATCTCTTCTTTTCTGTCCATATCTTTCCAATTTGGAAAGAAATAAAAATACACTAAAAACCTCTTCTCCTCATTTCTATTCTTTTCTCTTCTTTTCATTAAAAAAACTCTGGAACACCAATTTTGTTTATTTCTCTCCAAATCTTTTCTCTTCTCTCGTTAAATTAAACTCTGGAACACAGCGTAAGTTCAAGTTTTTAGTACTTTTATTTAGGATTAAAGCTGGTGTCATCCCCATCGGCCATCACCACCGTTGCTGGTCATTGTTGGTCGGTATATGATTAGCGGATGTCATTGTTTTTCATAATTTGTGAAACTTTGTCTTAAATCGATATTTACACTTCAACTATTTTTTGCGTTAGCATCTCAGGATGGAAGCGAAACGTTTGCGTCATAGAAATCATCTTATCTTTTCTACAATTTAAAGAGGCGGTAAGGACAAGTATCCTCTCTCGGGAATGGAAACACCACTGGACAAATAATCCCAAGCCAAGTTATATTGTCAATGCACCAGGGGTCTAATACACGAGTTTTCTCTATCTATTATGTTTGTAAATGGTCAGTGTGTTGAAGTTGACCGTATAATAGATAATTTGTCAGTAAATAATTTAAAGAAATTAACGCCTGGCATGTCTGGGTATGGGTATCAGTTACCTGAATCTCTTTTCTCCTTGCATAACTTAACGGACTTGCCATCTTGATGTTCCGCCAACATTCAGTGGATTTGGTAACCTTACAAACTTACACATGGAAAATGTAAATCATCACTAATAAAATGCTTCTGCTTGTCCTATCCAATTGCCCATCACTTAAAACTGTCATTCTGGTAAGTTCTTACTACAATTTAAAATCAATCATTATAGCAAGTTGATTGAATACTATATTATAGCAAATTGCAAATTGTATTGCAGTTGAACAGGTTCGAGTTATGGCTTACCATTTTAATCAAGTTTTTAAAGCTATATTTTCTAGGTTATAATAAATATTTGGAGTTTTCCAAATTATATTTGTTAATCTTTGATATCGATATACCACGTGCTTGATGAATATATTGGAAGTCACTGTAGAATTTTGATGATATAAGTTTGCCAGCAATTGATGATTCCACCATTCTGATTGAGCTATTCGAATGTTTGTCCATGATTAGGAATCTGTTTATTCGTCTTCCGATGTTAGAGGTAATATTATTCACATGTATGTAATTGATTCAACTCATGTGCTTATGGTTAATCAGATTGTATATGCTATGTATGGGTCGAGCATTTTACTCTAGGCAGGCTTCCAAACAAGCTTCCAGCCGCATTAGTCCACCTTAAATACTTATGTATTAGAGATACGCTTCTGGTTTACAAATACAAAAGTCCTTAGGCTTTTTTGGTCAGAAGCAGCCCAAACCTAGAGAAACTTAAGTACATAAATAACATAAATATATCCTTTGTTTCTTTACAAATGCACAAATAATATTCACTCTTCTTGTAGCTTTCTTGCAGTCTGTAACAACCCCAATTATAGGACCATTTTTTTTTCTTACCTGTGTTAATTTAACTTAGTGTTACATGCTATGCTACGGTAGATAAGCATATAAACGTGGCACCAATACATAAAGACCGCATAACTATTTAAATCCATCATATGTATATATGATTCCCTGCCTAATTAATCCCTACCACAGCATATAAAACTGTAACGTCAGTAATTTATATAACTTTGTGTACCACTCCATGCACATGTGATTACCTGATAATATAGGTTGCACAAATTAATTTTCTTTTTTTTCTCTCCCTAATCCTTCCACCATCCTAACGCGCATGCCTTTGAATATTATTAATATCGAGATTTAGATGCTAGCCTTCTTATTATTCTTAATTTCACAAAGCCAAAACATATCAATATATGTATACGTAAATATATATATATATAACTTAAGAATATAAGTAAACATGATGCACTGCAAGCTACATATTTAATTGAAGGTGAATTATTATAAGAACTTAGCATTAATAAATTATACCCATTTCCCTCACAACTTTATAAGAACATTTCATATTTGAATTATTATAAAGAAAACTGAGGTATGGCGGATCTTTCATTCCTTAAATTGTCACAAACATAATCCTCCTTTTATATGTATTTATATGTATTTATGTATATATATATTTTTACCCATGCCATATCCTACAATATCTCCAAAAGATTTAGCCAAAGTCAATGACTTGTAAATCCACCCCTAAGATACTCCCATACCTACAAAATCCTCCAATATCCATCCATATCTTTTCTAATTCCAATATTTGATGACAGGTAATCACAATTGCAGAAGCCTGGCCAACCAAAATTCATACAAAGACTTTTGCATTTCTATAAGTTCTTCACAAAATCCTCTGATTATTCTTCATCTCAAAAACCTAAGCTTTCCTCTCAAAGTTCCAGCCCTCTTAATCAACCTAGCTATGGTATTGAACAAGCAGTCATCAAGTCTGGGCATAGTAAACAAAAGAAACCAACCTTCAACTCTTGCAAGTAGTCCTTATTCGAATTCTTGAATTGGTCCAATACAAACCCTATGTTGTTCCAGCCCTTATTATCCAGGATTCAAGACACTCAAATCCATACCTACACTCACCTATATCATGTGTTCAATTGCTTCCTAATCATCCTCAGAATTTTCATACGTACAGAAATTCACAGCCCTTGGATCCTCCATAATCAACCCACAGCAGCCTTATTCATAGCAGCAGCCCTTCGACCGCTCCTAACAAGGTAATCAGAAAACGCAACGTTAATCATCTTAATAACATTTTTCCTAAACTCTTTCTGCTACCATGACCGTATATCTCACAGAACATTGGACTCTCTTGATTCTCCTTAATCGCGCTTGAAATCAGCCCTAACTCAAGGTACACAAATCCTAACCAAAAACCTTCGTTAAACCCATTGATTTTAGGAGTTTGCACACTTTATTGGCACTATGGATATAATACTTTTACAATATCATAAAATCAGTATTTCACAGCAAACAGAAGCAACACAATCCATCCATAACGATGCTTCACTCTTGAAACAATCACACACGTGGTAAATACGATAAAACCGACAGCATATGCAATAAAAAGAGCGTCCAAGCTAAAACCATGAGATTTGTCTGAAACGATCCGGAATTATTATTTTTCCTAAGTGTATGTATAAACTAAGCATTTTCAAGAAAAATCACTTTGTTTTGACATACGAGTTAATCACACTGGTTAAACCCGAAATCATAGCAAATGTTAATATTTTTATAAGTCATCATAGTATTTATATAATAGTCATTATAACTTTTACTAATTAAACCAACTGTACGAATGTGTTTCTAACTTACGTGATCACACTTTTTAAAACGTGATAAGTCTAAAATATGCATTTTTAATTATTGTTAATTATTTTTATATCAAAACCTATACATTTGTTTTTGAACTTCGAACATAGCCTTGTAACTAATAGGCTGGTTTTACTAATAATTCGAAATTATACTCTAGGGTCTAATTTGACCCAAAATCATATTACACCAAATATGCAAATACCTAGTCATTAAGTATTAATAAGTATAGATATATATATATATATAAAAGCTTGCTAAAACGTGTTATGGTATAACCAGCCCGTATTAAAGTGATCGTATTAACCGAAACTAAGACAGTATTATTATTATTATTATTATTATTATTATTATTATTATTATCCTAATCAAGTGATATACATAAACTATATATTTAAATCTATAAAAATCTAACTTGAACCTTAATTATAGTCTCATAAGGCAAAATCGAACGTTTCTAATTATGGAAACTTTATTCCTTACATATGGCTAAACAATACCATAATCCATAATAAACTAAATATAAACATAACCTTAACTTAGGTCACATGCACGATTTCTATAACACATATTACCTTTTTATGACATGTTACATGAATTTAGGGATTTTATCAGTTGGAGCCATTTTCGGCTTATCATACAAGGTTTCTATAATATTTTTGTCTTCACGCATAGACCCAGGTGAGTTCATGCACACCCTTTTTCTTAAATTTTTGGGTGGATACATGCTTCTATATGTTTTAAAATTAATGGTGTATTATTAATCAAGAACGATTTTGCTACCATAAACAATCCCCGACTTTGTAGCACAATCATTAACTCCATTAGGAGCCACGGGATATATGGGTAGTACTATCTGGGGAAGACCCCCGCACGCAGTGGGCCTATATCATGGACGACCTCCCACTGAATAATATAATGGTTATCTTGTGACATATATCAGCGCAGTTTTGTATCTTATGTTGGCAGACATAAGTAAATTTGACCCATAACAATAAGGGGTATGGGTAAGGGGTTTATATATTTTAGATGTTCACAGGTCGTGGACACAGGTTTGATTGTGAACTTGCTTAATGTGCACCATACTATTTATATCGTTTTTATATATATGTTTTTACAAATTAAACTCATGAACTCACCAATTTTTTAGTTAACCCAATTATTTTAAGCATGTGTTCAGGTACATCTTCTCAGTGGAAATATAGAGATTTAGACATGAGTTTGTTTGGAGATAGAAGACCCCTTTTTAGAAGACTTGCATCAAACCGTAGAGATTAACCCGAAGAAGCAATGATGGATAGTAGAGCATATCTCTTAATTAAATGGTAGTTGAATTTCTAGCTTGTAGTTGTTTTGACATTTGATTGTAACATTGACCTAGTGTCTTAATATACATTTGTTACCTTATTTCCACTATGTTTTGACTGGTATTCAATCGTCACGTCCAGCCCCCTAGTCGGGCTGTGACACAGTCTATCTTTAGGGATATACGATAATACTTATCATATATATTACATCTGCTTATCTACCTATTCTAATAAAGTAAAATTAATGTAGATATTTGTCATGTTTTGATTAATTCTTATAATTTTTTCCCTCCAAAACTAATATATGTAATAAATCAATAATTATTCACTTTCCTTTTGCACTATATTTATATAATATATATATAGTTTTATAAATATAAATATTAACCTACTATTTTACTATATATTTCAAAATACTTGGTGAATTCCAAAAATCAACAACAAATCATGTTTCTCAAATGAAAATTGTTTCGAGTTTTTTGTGGAAGTTAAATTTGATTTTATGGGTCAAAAGTTGGTAAATAGATTGTTTGGTACAAGTTAACTACATTTAGGTCAAAATTTGTTACATGTCAAAAATGAAAATTTTGAGTATTTTAAAAGTTTGAGAATGCAAAATAGATTTATCGTCAAATTTGTTATGGGTTCAAAGTGTTGACTTGAAAATGTCAAAAGTACGAAAGTTAGAATTTTAAACATGATTCGAGGTTCAAGTTTATTTTTAAGGGCATTTTTGAATTAATCAAAAGGTTCGGGATTTGGCAAATTGACTATTTTTCCCTAAACTATTAAAATTTAAGAAAAGATTGCGAACACTTTCGACATGCCACCCCCATACCTATAAATGCTTATAACTTTTATCAAATTTGAAATATTTATGTCAACATTAATTTTTCCTTCAATAGTAATCATAACGTTGTATGGGAAGCATGTCATGCAAAACTATGCTCAAATGAAACAAAATATTCACAAAATTGAATGGGTTAACATGTTATTTTTTATATTGTCATTATGACAAAGTCGAAAAGCCCTCTGAAACTTATCAAAATCTTTTTTATGGTGTAGCTCAGAAAAACATAGTTTTGAAGAACATCCATTGCTACAATTTAATATCCTACTTTCCTTTGATGGGTGGTAAATTGATAAATATATCAATAAAGGTACCGCCTCTTTTGTATTTAGGCTAACTACTATCGTATGAGAATTCTTATTTTCGAAATTGGTTCATAACCAAAATTCTTTCAATTATACATATATGACACCGAGAATGAATTTTTCAATAGAAAGAAGCATTTTTTGGTACGATTTTGCACGGACATTTTTTTTATTAAGTTCATTTAAAAAATCATTTTGTGATATAAATAAAATCAATTTATGTACACATTGTATAGATACGAGTATAAATGTAATATATATATTTTTTATATACGGTATGTAATTATTTGTTTTACTTATAATTTTATAATTTGAATTATCCTGTGTGTGACACGGGCTCTAAAACTAGTTATTCTAATAAAGTAAAATAATTGTGCACACTTGTCATCTTTTGGTTAATTCTCACAATTCTTTTCCCTCCAAAACTAATATCTTAATTGACCCTAATATATGTAGTAGATCAATAATTATTCACTTTTCTTTTATACTCTATTTATATTATATCTATACATTTTTATAAAAATAAATATTAACATATTATTTTACTATATATTCCAAAATATTTGATGAAATCAAAAAATCAACAACAAACCATGTTTGTCAAAGATTGAAAAGAATATAATTTTAAATGTTATCATTAACATATTGTACTATATGTATTGTAGAAGATTGTAAAGAAAAAAAACTCGAATATGCTTTCATTTTACAAAGTAATTTTTTTATCATTAAATTATAAGTATATGCATAAAAGTTGATCCATTTTTAAAAAATCAATCAATTTATCTATTATCTATTACTAGTAAAAGTGTCTGCGCGTTGCAGCGGTGTAACATCCTAGCGTTATTAATTAATTAATATCGAGTAAAGAACGGATCATGGATTTAGATTAATTGAGATGGGTTAAATGAGAATGGGCCTTAGGTCCATGGGCTTTAAGGGATATAAATATCCCCTAAACCAACCTAAAACCCTAAACCCTCATTTCATTTCCATCATAATCTCTACACACTCCAAACACACACACACCATAAACGAGCAAGATCCGAGAGAGAGTAAACGTTAGTTGGTATTAGATCTTATTACACGAGATCTAGAGTGCATAAACAAGCTAACCAAGATCGAACGAGCGCTAAAGGTATGTTCTTGACCTTTAAAGTTTACGTAGTATTGAACGTTTTTACTTAAAGGTCCAAGCTTTATAGTATATACGGGATATATATACGACCGAAAACGGTTAGGGAACGTAGTGGGTGATGTCGAACCATAACAAGGGTATAAAAATCGCCAAAATGCTTGATAAAAACCAAACCCGTAGCTGAACTGGGCAACTTCGCCTGCAAAACCATAACTTCGCCTGCAAAGCTTAACTTCGCCTGCAAAGCTTAACTTCGCCTGCAAGCTTAACTTCGCTTGCAAGCAAGTTCGCCTAACTAATTAACTTCGCCTGAGTTAAGTTCGCTTAAGGTTTAACTTCGCCTAAAGCTAAGTTCGCTTAAGGTTTAACTTCGCCTAAAGCTAAGTTCGCTTAAGGTTTAACTTCGCCTAAAGCTAAGTTCGCCTAAGGTTTAACTTCGCCTAAAGTCAAGTTCGATTAGAAAATAAATTAAAAACCTAATGAAAAATGTATTAAGACAGTTAATGGAAATAAAATTTTTCCAAGCTGACCTGGCAGCTCGACCCCAGCCAGGGGCTCTGCCCCTTGGACCCTGCTAGGGGCTGCCGCTCCTAGACCCCGCTGCCAGGGGCGCTGCCCCCGGACCCCCGTTTGTTGTGGGTCATATAAAGATAGAAATACAACATGAGTAGTAGTAGTTAATTGATACGTGTAAATATTATACAGTTAGCCGTGCACAGCTCAAGAAGGGAATAACTATTAACGGAGAGCGTAACAGGATTCAGGTGAGTTTCTAGCCCCAATTATGTGTTATGTTTTCGGGGCTGTGTGCATACTCGATATGTTTGTTAATACGCTTATCCTAAGAGATAAGTGTATGCCTTATGTGAATGATGTGATATGTATGAATGATGGCTTGACGGTACGTGAACGATCTTCGGATATTGCACGTACTGTCAGGTTGTAACGCTAAGTATAAGGTAAGTATGATATGTATGCTTATGTGTATGAATGTGATAAAGTTAATAAAAGAAGGAAAGGATGGTTGTATGGTTACGAAGAGGGTACCGGGCCCTAATAATACTCGAGGTATGATGTATGGTTGTATGGTAACGAAGAGGGAATCGAACTCTACTAATATTCGAGAACTAGGGAACCGAACCCTACTAATATTCGAGGAAAGAGGGTACCGAGCCCTAATAATACTCGAGGAAGGAGGGTACCGAGCCCTAATAATACTCGAGGAATGTAGGGCGTAATGCTCTTTATAACGTAAGATATGAAAGTAAGTTAATACAAAAGAAAGTATGAAAGTATGAAAGTATGAATGAAAGAATATAAGTTTATGTGTATTGTATAGTGTATGATTAACTAGAACTCACTCAGCGTAGCTGACTTTTAGTATGCACGCAGGTGAGTAGGATGAGGCAGCTCGCTTGAGGAGACACGTGACACTGAATAAGAGGCTGGCATCGGAAGACTCAAGACGTTTAAGTTTAATGTTTCGTTTATTTTGAAAGACAAAATGATGTTTTAAGACAAGACGTGTTTTGTTATGAAAAGTTTTATGAAAGCTTTTATATTCCGCGAATGTTTTAATTAACTCTGATATTTAGAACTGCGTTTATGAGTAAATCCAACACGAAAGTAGGGCTACCGGTAACGGGGCCTTACAAGCGGGGGCACGGCGGGCATTTGATTGGGCTTGATTAGACTTTTGGGGCATGTAAATGAACAAATTATTAATATAGTTGAATAAGAAACGAAAGGATTTTGATTAAAATTTGATCTAACGATTTAAGTATGAATAAGGCATAACTGTATGACTTTTTAAAACGGTTATGTTGGATCGGGCTTCGCAACCAATGTTAGATTTAATTTGGTTATGTATCATTAGCAAACCCATTTTTGGTTTTAAACATACTATTCCTTCCATTGAAAAATAGCCATTGTATTTTGTATTGCGCGTATGAGTGTATGTCTAGTACGTTGATTCCATGCCTACGCGTTAACTGTATATGATTTAGCCTGTATGAAGTTGACGGTTTCATTACACATGTACATGATTAGTGTATATGAAAAGAAACCAAAATCTACAAATAGCGAAAGATGTAATACTAATAAGACGTTAATCATTCATAACTGCAAAAAAAATGTATAGTACAAGTAATAATAACATGTTATCATAAAGAACTGCTTTTGCATTGTGAAATACACCCAAGCGAAGGTGTAGTGGTATGACTCGTTTTTCTGTAGCATTGCCGAAAATATGTTGAACCGATTAATATGTTTGTTGACAATTGACATACAAAACCATATGTATTATGTGACCGTTGTACACATGCATTGTTTTATTTTTTTTAACAAAACAACAAAGGTTTAGTAATGACACTATATGATGCTATTTTTTTGTGTCTAAGTAAGAACTTACGTGACATTTTGCAAGAACAATTCAAACTTGCATTGATGTTTTACAAATTCCTCGGCTATTATTTTCCCTACAACATCTATATAAGAAGCACAACATTTTATTTTTTAGATGCATGCGTGTTTACGTAGTATGCATTTGTGATAGCATGTTTTAAATTTCATTTATGTCTATGTACCAACAATTAGTTTGAGGTTCCTTTTTTCGTGGGTGAGTTCCCTAATAGAATAAAGCGACGGATATAACTTAAACCCCTTTAGCATGTCATAGATGAATGGAATGAGTTTCGTTTGTTGAATGATAACAATTTTTAAACCGCCATAAATCATTAGATATTGTTCATTCTTTGAAAGTCCCCGTATGTAAAACTTTTGACATGAACATATACAACACAAACAATTTCTAGAGGATTTTTTTTATTGTATAAGTGTACTAATTGTTAAGGGATCATAGCAGCGATTTTTTTGTCTCTGTAACGTTAGATAAGTGCTAATATAAATTTATATTAAACAAAACATGATAAAAGGAAAATACACTTACGTTTTAATAAAAAAGGATAATATAATTTTTTTTCACTGTTGACAGTGGTCATAAAGTGTACCAAAACAATTGGCACAGTTATACCCTATTATCACTGTGTTAGAGACAAAAAATCGTCAAGAATGTAATGGTTCCACATTCGGTTAGACGGTGTTGAAATTAAACTAAAGATGTTAGGGTTGTCCAAAAAAATATTGTATAAACAATTTTGGCACTGTACGGGATCAAAATCTATGTAACCAACTATATTATTCAGATAAAGAAAATACTATGCTAAGGCTTTGGCAGCCACGAGTTGTTTAACCCTAACTGGCAATAAATTGGATTATTAAGTTACAAATTACAATTTCTGATGATTAAAATAACACGTATGACAAATCTACGAATTCCAATCCCATACGATAAAATTATAAAATAGATCGTACAAATTCCCACTATATTATTCCAATAAAAGTAGTATGACAGATTGTTTGACCACTCACAAGTTGTCGAATGCAAACTATTGATAAAGTGGATATAAAGTTATAATTCGAATTTTGAATTGTTAAAATAAAGTGGATGATAAAGCTACAAATTCCAATTTACTATGATAAAATTCATAAAAAGACAATAGAGTTACAAAGTCTAAGTTTTCATAAACTAAATAAAGGGTATGATAAAGCTACAAATTAAAAGTTTGTATGAAAATAATATCTTTATGGGGTTGCTATAGTCTTGGTGTGAGTATCAAAAGCCAACAACAGAACATGTCGCCGTTAATATGTGGGTTTGACAATAAAACACATAACTCCGTTAACGTTCTGCTCTCCCATCCATGGTCCTTTGTTCCTAGTTGATATTCGTTTAGGGTTCCAACTATCCAGGCCCCTGGTTTTAATGAGTACTTGTATAATTTTGTTTTTCCTTGGTACATGTTACATGTAGTAGGGTATACTCATTTGAATATTGTAAGTGTAATCCAATAGTGTCAGACCGTGTGTTGAAAATGGCTCTAGTGGTTGTGGTAGGTAGAACTGTAAAAAAAAGTTACAGAATACTCATTTTTACGTATAAAAAAAATTATTTTTACATAATCAATTTTGTTTTTTTTATATAAAACCGTTTTAATAAAAAAACTTTATAAACAATATTTAAAAAGTAATTTATTTTTACAAAAATAAATGTTTTTTTATTAAGCGTCTTCTACATGAGTTTTTTTATTAGTTTTTACATAAAAAAGTAATGGTTTTTTAAGATCCCTGAATAAACCTCTCTCATAACTACAAATCTACAATGAGATTTGAACCGTCATCACTTGATTGATGACAATTCACCAATGCCATTGAATCAAATGCCTTTTTGGCACAACCCAATTTTCATGGTTGATCTTTTCTTAGATAGGTCTAGGTCTAAATTGCAAATCAAAATGTTCGATAACCGCCAAGCCAAAAATAATTTCTTAACAATACGTAAAGTCCAGCTAAATGAATGTTTTTTGGCGCAAAGTTGAATCAAACTACTTGATGAATTGATGTCAATAGAATGGGTTTTTCTTAGGTTATGTGCTATTGGTTTAGAATGAAAGAAAGCTAATGGGTCTTTCTTCTTCTTCTTCTTATTATTATTATTATTATTTCTTTTTTTTGTTTTTCTTTTTTGTTTGTTAGTCACTAAGATTAAAGTTATGTCCGGTATTAAAGTTGTTAGTCTCATTACTTTTTTGTTGAAAGTAATGAGAGCCATTATTTGCATACGCTTTTATATCGGCCAACTCACTTAGGTTGGAGCCTTACTAATATGGCAACCTACAACCCCAATTTCAATGTAACTTTTTTTATAGTATGTAAATTAGGGAAACAGATGTGTTTTATATGTAAAAAAAAGTTATAGAATACTCATTTTTATGTATAAAAAAATTATTTTTACACACTCAATTTTGTTTTTTTTATATAAACAAATCTAAAACCATTTTAATAAAAAAAAACTTTATAAAAAATAGTTAAAAAGTAAATTGTTTTTTTCAAATTAAAGGTTTTTTTATTAAACGCTTTTTACATGAGTTTTTTTTATTAGTTTTTTGCATGTAAAAGTAATGGTTCCCGAGTTCCCGGGTTTTTTTAAGCTCCCTCAATGGACCTCTCTCAGAACTATAAATCTACAATGAGATTTGAACCGTCATCACTTGATTGATGACAATTTACCATTGGCATTGAACCAAATGCCTTTTTGACACGAGTTTTTATGGTAGATCTTTTCTTAGGTAGGTCTAGGTCTAAACTGCAAATCAAAACGTTTGATAACCGCCAAGCCAAAAATAATTTCTTAACAACGCGTAAAGTCTAGCTAAATGAATGTTTTTGCTTCGATGCAAATTAGAATGAAAGAAAGCTAACGGGTCTCTCATTATTATTATTATTATTATTTCTTTTTTACTTCAACCCTTTTTTGTCTTTTTTGTTCGTTAGTCGCTAAGATTAAAGTTTGGTCTGGTATTGAGTTTATGTATACTTGTGTTTGTTTGGCGCATCAGAAACACCTCATATTTTTTAAAATGAACATAAACAAGAAATTATTTTTGCATACATTGGTGTTTGTCTGCTTATTCGGCTTAAGTTAAACAAAGACGAATATGGCCATCTAGGAAGACAAAGTATTAACCCTTGGGAACTAGTTTTAAGTTGACTGTTTATTAGAAAAGAATTAAATATCTTTATTATAAATCTGTGTCAGATCATATTTTATTATCTAACATGTAAGTTAAAAGTCATCATCAACAGTAGGGGTATTCACGGTCCAGTTTTCATGATTTTTGGGTTAAACTGTGAACTAAACCGTTAGTAACGGTTTTTGATTCTTGTAAACCAAAACCAAACCTTTGAACTTTTAAACCGAACCGAACCAAACCGTTAGTAACGGTTTGGTTCGGGTTTGGGTTTACGGTTTGGGCTTGTTGGGGTGTGAATAATTTGCAAATATTTTAGCATAGTTAAATACCATTCGTCCGCAATCACGTTTAAACACAACTACACAAGATGTCCCAAAAACAGGAAAACAAAACAACACAAGTAGCCAAATGCATAAAAATAAAGGTATGGGCATTCGTCCGCAATCACGTTTAAACACAACTACACAACAAGATGTCCGAAAAACAGGAAAACAAAACAACGTAAGTAGCCAAATGTATAAAAATAAAGGTATGGGCTGCTGCTTAAATGCTATCCAAACTCCCAACTTCAAGTGTAATCCAAACTCACCTTTTAAACTATATATGAAAATAAACTGAAGTTACGCAATAAGATTCAGTTAGTATTTAGTTAATATGCATATATTATACACATTAAAATTTTGTATTAAATACAAATATTGTATATAATATAAAATATAAAGAAATGTAAACTAATCAAATTATACGGTCTGGTTTTATACGGGGTTTTATATACAAACCGTAAACCAGACCGTTCGCTACGGTTTGTAATTTTTGAAACCGACCGACCGAACCATGAAACCGAACCGATGACCAGTTTGGACGGTTTCAAACCGAACCATGAACACCCCTAATCAGCAGCGTTGGTTCATAACAGGTGAAGGAAGAGACTTGACAAAGAGTTTGTTTTGTTTTTAAAGATCACTTAAAGAAACAAACTAAGCCAGTCAGTCGGCCTTCAACTATCACTTGTGAAAGCTTCATTGGTTCCTTGACTCATTGCAGGGTGAACCACACAACAAAGTATACCGGGCCAAGAAAATAATAATAACCAAATCTATTGCTCTGATCACGAGCGTGATCTAATCAAGCTTACACTTCCGCAGACGTTTAACCAACAGCATAATCACCATATAAAAACACCTATCTGCACAACAATCACCACTGCAAACAAACATAATCATTTTAGTTTCACTATGCTTGTGTTTATACATACAATTATGAGTTAAGACATGAAGAAACACACCAGCTACCGAAAAAGAGAATAAGATAGCCAGGCGATGCCAACAGAAATAGGAGGAAACATACCATATGTGTGTTTGCAGTTGTTGATAAACTGCATAGTAGTGGTCAGTGTCACCCATGCCAAGAATCTCAGCACATAATGTAAGAATGAAGGAATTACCTTCTCAACAGCTTGGGTAAGACCAATCAAGGTGATGTCATACAGGAGATACCCGGTGCCAGAATCATATCATGTTATTTCTCCAAAATGCACATCTCACTTATGAAGAAAACCCCATTTCTCTACGCATAAAAACCAACTTTTTTAAGTCAAACTACAAGTAAATAGATTCTGGAATCCAATAACATATTTATCTTGCTATTTGATATTAAGTTAAAAAGACATTTTCTTTCTTTTGGGAAACGCCCCCAACTTCCCATGTATAACAAAGGCCCGGTGCATGCTGAAAGATTTGATGCCTGAATGGCACGACAAAAGTCAAGATTTTTTTTCTTCCTAAAAGTAGCGTCTAACTTTACTAACAATGGTGCTGGAATAAGGAAGACAATATAAAACAACATCAAACGAAAACAGAATCAACCTTTTTCTTTAAAACCTAGTATACAAATAGATGGCATCTATTAAAGTCTATTATATACATGGCCTATTACCCCCTGGATCTTCATTTAAAAAAAATGGCATATGAGTTAATCCGTAATTTACCAAGTATTGGGTGAAAAAAAGTTCATGCCAACATGGTAAACATTAAAAATTAAAATATTAAATAACTTGGGATAACAACTAATTTAAACCAAATCCTTTAAAAACAATTTCACGGTTTAAAACCGAACCATAACACGAACATGAACACAAACATACAATCTAACAGGTATATTTTATATGAACCTCCACATCTAATAATTATATTAGAATGATGGTTTGCAAATCAAAATTAATGATAAAAATGTTACCTGATCCAAGGATTTTATGGCTTAATGTCTTGACATCTCATAAATCTGGCATCGCGGTCCTTTCTTTCTCCTAGCAATGCCGAAAAAAGGTTGATTACCACTTGTTTGTGACAAAATAAACCTGTGATGACAAAAGCTACTTGCTCACATGAAAGGTGACAACACATGCATTCAAATAAATCATGAACTGTTAAAAAAATATAACGATAAAAGAAACATACCCACCCATCTTCATTGGAATTTAAATCTTCTTTCCCAAATACAAGTCCAACAACTCCATGCACATCAACAATAAACCCGATCAAGAATGAGAAGAATAGTAACATAAAGCAACGGAAAAGCAATTAATCATATCCTTGCATAAAACTCAATAGTTACCTTATAACTAAAAAGTAAGTACGTCATCTTCCTCCGGATTGGTAAAACTGTAAAGTTCAATTGAGAACCATGAACGAATTAGGAATCTGCTTACAATTCAATTGAGATTGAACAAGACAGACATACCTGGATTGTGTTTGGAGGAGTCGACCTTCACGAACTCGCGCACCACCTGTTTAAGATCGATACTCACAAAATTACGATGTGTCAATCACTATTGGATCAAATTGAACAGAACATGTGAACAAAATTGACGATTTCATACTAATCACTAACCTGAAACTTATTGGAGAATAGTAGATGCGCTGAGTTTCTTGCCCTAATGGTTAAATAGTATAGCGATTGGAAAAATAATGATCGATCCATCATTATAACGGATGGTACCTTAACTCAGCAAAGTAAACTGAGGGAGACGAAAGAACCCTAACCGTCAATATAAATTTATAAATTATATATCTATGATTTAAATCTATCAATTTATTTTTCGGTTAATTTAGTAAACTATATATATTTTAAAATGTAAGGATAGTATATACCAATCACTTTCAGACATAACAAAGTTTATCATATTTAATTTCTTAGTTTTTTTTATCAAGGATTATTTCGGGGTTTTTGTGGAACTTAAATTTGATTTCTATAGGTCAAAAGTTGGTAAATAGATTGTTTGGTACAAGTTAACTACATTTAGATCAAAGTATGTTACATGTCAAAAATGAGAAATCTGAGTATTTTTAAAGTTTGAGAATGCAAATAAATTTATCATCAAATTTGTTACGGGTTCAAAGTGTTGACTTGAAAATGTTAAATTGGTGAAAGTTAGAATTTTAAACATGATTCAGGTTTCAAAATTATTTACAAGGGCATTTTTGAAAATAATCAAAAGGTTCAGGATTTGGCATTGATTATTTTTCTCTCAACTATTAAAATTTAAGAAAAGATCGCGAGCACATTCGACATGCCACCCCCAGGCATTCGACATGCCGCCCTTGACTATGAAATATTTGTGTAAGCATTAACTTTTCCTTCAATGGTGATCAGAACGTTGTATGGGAATTAAGAAGCATGTTTTGCAAAAATATGCTCTAATAAAGCAAAATATTCACAAAATTGAATGAGTTAACATGTTATTTTTTATATTGTCATTATGATTTTTCTCTCAACTATTAAAATTTAAGAAAAGATCGCGAGCACATTCGACATGCCACCCCCAGGCATTCGACATGCCGCCTTGACTATGAAATATTTGTGTAAGCATTAACTTTTCCTTCAATGGTGATCAGAACGTTGTATGGGAATTGGGAAGCATGTCTTGCAAAAATATGCTCTAATAAAGCAAAATATTCACAAAATTGAATGAGTTAACATGTTATTTTTTATATTGTCATTATGACAAAGTCGAGAAGCTCCCTGAAACTTATCAAAATTCTTTTCATGGTGTAGCTTAGAAAAACAAAGTTCTTGAAGAACATTAGTCGCTACAATTTAATGTTCTTCTTTCCTTTGATGGGTGATAAATTGATAAATATATCAATAAAGGTAACACTTATTATGTTTTTAGGCTGAGTGATTAGAACTACTATTGTATGAGAAGTTTTATTCCCGAAACTTGTTAATAACCAAAATTCTTTCAATCTACACTATTAAAGCAACACAATTTTTCCACATGTCATTCAATTAGACGTTCCACATAGGCTCCAAGTGTACAAGTTTTCATTTTTATAATTTTCCCTTCATGAATGATGAAATGAAAAAAAAATTGTTATTGGTGGGAATTGAACTCACTACCTAGCTTTTAAATGTTTATGGCTTGCCTAGGGATGAGCAAAAATCGGTATGGGTACCGGTTCGTTCGATACCGGTATCGGTACCGAAATCGGTACCGAATCGGTACCAAGGTTTTGAGTTTTCGGGACCGGTACGGTACCGGTATTTCCCGAATTTACCTTAAATACCGGTACCGAACCGAACATTTCGGTACCGGTACCAAAAATTTACGATTTTCGGGATTGGGATTTTCGGTACCGGTATGGTACCGAGCTCATCCCTAGGCTTGCCAACTCAACTAGGATGAACTGACGTTAGTCTTCTCTTTTTCTTAATTTGTATAGATTCACAACCATCCATTTTATTACTTTTAAGATGCAAATACAAATTATTCTTACTAATCTATGTATTTTATGAAATTATTTATATCTTATGAATCCATAAGATATGTTAATATGAAATTTTCAATAGAATGAGCGTTCTTGAGTACGTTTCTACATGCGCATTTTTTTTATAAAATTCATTTAAAAAAAAATCATTTTGTGATATAAATAAAATTAATTTGTGTACATATAATATAGATACAAACATAAATATAATACATTTTTTCATATTAGTTATGTAATTATTTATTATTTATTTTAATTTTAATTTTATAATTTAGATCATCCCGTGTGTAACATAGGCTCAAAGGTTAGTTTACAATATGTTTGAAACTTTGAATTTTGCTTTTATCTAGGATAAAGATTAGCTGGTCTTTTGGATTTAAGCAAGTGATGACAAGAAACCAACATTCAAGATCACAAAAACCGTCATGGATTGATTGAAATTCGTCCGATGACAACCAATCAACAGTCAGATACTCGGATGCGAGTCTATTCTGAATCCAGATTAAAATTAAAACCTTCATCAAATCATGATTCTAGTTTACAACCAATTAATCGTCACGCGATTCTGTTTGACAAATCCATGTCACAAAAATCATAATTATGCCAACATATACTGATGTAGAAGTTTAACAAGGTGCAAACAAAAAATTGATTGCTGAAAACTGATGTCAAAGTATGAAAACACAAATGCCAGCAACATGTCTGTTACCAAGTAATTATTCAAGATTTAATTTATAAAAGCAGAAACTTGAAACAACATGAGTCTAAATATGAAAAAAATTTCAAAAGTTGATAACCATTCATGCGCCTTCATTAGCACACTTCATAACTCATGTTCTCATTCTTTCTTTCCGATCCCATGAGACATGTTATAGATTCCTCGTCCCTGTACAAGTAAACCATGAGTTATCTATGAAGTTATAAACGTGTTGAAACTTGAAACATGTTAAAACGGAAAGTGGAACTCACGATAAGAAACATGCAAGAACCAGCTAAAGCAAGAGGGATTGCAACTGAGGTGATCTTGTCCATCGGGCCTTTCAAGTGGGTGTGTTTGTGAATGCTTTGAAACAACTTTTGCCTCTCAATAAGTTGCTCTCTTGGTCTAAAAGGTGCTTCTTCTGCCATTCTGCAACATTATACATTAGAAAATTAAATTAAAAAAATTGCATAGATCATAATTTTTGAACTCTTTAGAATCATTGTGTGCTGGTGCATATTGGTTTTCAAATCCGTATTGGAATCAAAGAAGCAAAACAGATGAGATTAACTTATTTTGGTTCAGTACCAAGTTTGAATTTTTAAAACTTTTCAATCCATTTCACGTTTTATTGTCATATATCTCTATGTGAGGTGCTGAAAAAAAAAACTTTTATACCACACAAAGAATAAAGAAATTCCAACATGTGGTGGAAACCGTTACAACTAAATCATGCCTTATAATTAAATAACAATGAAAATTAGTTGTAAGATTTTAATAAGTTCAGTGTCAACCCATAACTAATGTAATAACTGTTGTGTACCACAACTCAGTGGCCAATCTATACTAACTACTAAACCATGAAGCAAAATTTGAACCAAATTCAATCTCAATATCGAGATTTCCATGTTTTTCACATATATAAGTAAACAAAGCATATAAGAACCACAAAGCAATTAAGCAAAGAATATGCTTTTGAATATTATGCCTAAATTTTGACCAATCAATTATCTTTTGGTTCTATAAGCTAGCTACCAACAAATGAAAATGGTAACTTGTATAAAAACAAAAAACAAAAATCAATACAGCCAATCAGATTTGTATCAACTTGAGGCAGGTCCATGGTAATGTCAACCCAAATAATACAGTCATACAAATATATTAATGACATTGGAAATCAATGATGAACTTCAAAAACACAAAAATTGTCCACCATTTGCAAGTCTAAGAAGATGTACACATAATTACTAAAATCAAAGACTGTGTAATTTTCCACATAGAAACATCGTTGCCAATATTGAATAGTGGTCAACAGTGATAGCGATGAAATAGTGGGCGCTAACTGATGTTAAGACTTAAGCGATAAGGTATTAAAAGGTTTTTTTTAAGTACTCCACCAAAATAGCGATTAAAATCAATATAATCAATAAATACCACCAAAATAGCTAATATATAAAATAAAATAAAAAACGCAGATAGTAACTAACTCACAATTATGTCGCTACAGACCACTTAGCGCTAACATGCCAATAGTAGTCCACCACGCTATGCTATTCGCTATAGCGGGCGCTACTGAAAACCATGCTTAGAAAGAGCACTTAACATAACAATTATCTTTTACATAATGCAAAGGGGATTATATAATAGACTCTGTATCAAATAATCAAATATCTCATATGATAAATTCATTGAACAAACACGCCAATTTGTATCAAATGCATTACTATCAAGTATCAACAATATGGCTATAAATCAACTCAGGTCTAACTTTTGTAAAAACATCTACAAACACTCATGGTCAGATTACATCCGGAAGCACACCTATCGCTGACCAGTCAGCAACCATAACAATAACCACAAAATCCATAACTTTAATAAACAAATCATGTCAAAAATGATATATATATATATATATATATATATATATATATATATATATATATTCCTTCCAATAATATTAGCATAAAAAAAATTCAATATTTAGGTCAAAAACACCAGAAAACAATTGCAAACTCAGTGTCCAATTAAGATCCTACAATTCATGACGCTAATAGTAATAGATCTGATATTAATAATCAACGTATTGTGTACATATTAATAGCTTCAAGTATATATAATAATCCAACGGAACGTGATTCGTAAACCTAGAAATTGAATCGAATATAATATTACAATTAATATAATGCGATTGATTGCGTGTGAGGTGAAACGAGTTACCTGAAGATTTGATGATTAAGTTGCAAGGTATTCGAAATGGAGATTGGAGAATGAATGGATTGATGACCTACACAGACAGACAAGAGTTCAAAGAGACCGTGGAATCAGTCAGATTTGGGGGTGGAGTTTTGGGCTTTGTTTACTGGGCTTGGGCTTTCTGTTTCTTCTTTTTTACTCTAGGATTATTATTCTAAGAAAAGAAGCCTAAAGAAAAATGTGTCCTAAAGGAGCATCGTCACACCAAACTGGTGATGACTTTTTTTTTATGAGAGTTTGAGAGACCTGAAGCAATTTGTATCGGATGAGAAAAGGGTTTTCTAGTTGTGGGTTGTTTCTCTAGTGGATGAGATTGGTTATCATGTTTTGATTTTCGGGTGAAATGGTGATTCGTTTGCTAGGGTGATCCTGGCGTCCGAGACTTTGCTGTTAAAAAAAGAAGAAAAGGGGGCATTTTCACATGTTTGTAATAAGTTATGTATTATACATAACTAATTAACTAGTAATGAAGATTTTTTTTTTTATTTTGCAAGTTGTAAATTCGTATGTTACGAAGGGGTGAAATGTGCAATAACAGAACAGAGAAAATGTATGTTAGACTCACATATTTATGACGCATGTGAACGGATAATTACATATATATTAGGTATAGATAATATACAAGTTTCAATACATATAGGACATTGCCAACAACGACGAAGCTTGAGTTGATTCATATGGGTGACCAAAAGTATTCAAAGGTTAGACATTATTTGTTCAACATGACATTTTGTCGGGTTAGACAAATAGATTGACCACAACTTCACGTGCGATCATTGTTCAAAGTGACATTTTGTTAGGCTAGACAAATGGCTTGACCACAATCTCACGTGACACTATTTGTTCAACGACCTGACATTTTGTCTGGTCAGACAAATGG
This sequence comes from Bidens hawaiensis, assembly GCF_021521415.1. NCBI lineage: Eukaryota > Viridiplantae > Streptophyta > Magnoliopsida > Asterales > Asteraceae > Bidens > Bidens hawaiensis. The sequence goes on along the minus strand of NW_027492994.1, from coordinate 57,507 downwards.
CTTGAACACAACAATTCACGTGACATTATTTTGTTCAACGACGTGACATTTTCGGGTCAGACAAATGACTTGAACACAACAATTCACGTGACATTATTTATTCAATGACGTGACATTTGTCGGGTCAGACAAATGACTTGAACACAACAATTCACATGACATTATTTGTTCAACGATGTGGCATTGTGTCGAGCTAGACAGGTGATCTAAACACAACAATTGACATGACAATGTATGTTATGTCGTGACATTGTGTCAGGTTGACGGTTTTAAAATTGACGAACCTAAACATGACTCGTATATTTATTCTTATAATTGCACATCAATCCTAACACGTTATTGTTTGAAATAACGATTCAATGTGCTATCTTACATTATTAAACAGAATTAACCATGGTTTCTTTAGAAAATAATATATACTTGGATTGATTTAATTTCTTTACTTTACAATAGATCGATTTGGTTAATTCAATTTTATAGATGCATATATCGGTATCATATGAAAATTGTCGGTCATCTTAAAATTTATAACCTAACTATCGATTTCTCATTTTCTTTTGTTCCTAATGGTAGGAGGCTTGGGTTCTCCGGTGAAAACTAAAGTTTGAATCCCGTTTGTGTCACTTTTGGGTGGATATTGCAATAAAAGATTTGAGCTAGGCCTTGTTCAAAAGTTGTCAGTTTGAACCCTAATCCCACCCGGGTTTTCGTCCCACCGTGTGTTACGCTAGAGAGTTCTGCTCTTGTAGTGGCACAATGACTGTCAAGTGTCGGTGGTATGGTTTCCCGGGGGAACGGCCAAGCCAAACTCTGAATCCAGCGTGAGCCCGGTTAAATCAACATAGTCTCGCCATAGTGGGGGCATCGGGGCTCTCCAAATTTGAAGAGTGCGGTAGCCTAATTACAATAAAAAAAAATTTACAGTTAGTGTTTCGATTCTCTATATTATGTTTCGGTTAATTAATTTTTCCTGAAACTGCATTTTTTTTCTCTAAATAGTAAATACTCATGTAGGGTTCGCATTTAAAGTTTTAAATGGGTGTGTATGCGCATGATTTTTGTTGGGCCAATTTTACAAGTTTACTAGAGAAATTGGGGTTGTGGATACCCGAGAACGATTTTAAAGTTCGATAGATACCCTTGAATCATGATGGCGACCAAAGAGGCTTCTCAACTCTCAAAATCCATATTCTTCCCCTTTTATTGGTTCTTCCTCAATTAGTGGCTAGGATGGTGAATCTGACAAGTTGTTTATGTCTGTGTGGGTTTCAAAAGACAAAGTACCATATTGATTATGTGCCTAACATAGTTTTATTTAAACGGGCAAAATCAAAGACCAAAGTCATATGTTAAGGATCTCATTCATAATGAAATTGTGTCACCATCCAGGATTACGAAATGAGAAAGATCTATGGTGTTGGTTCTTAAATAAAAGTTTGTATTGATCATTTCAGTTGTACTTGTATTCTTATGTTGTTTATTTCACTACTGGTGTCGAAGTGGCACCGTACGACAATGTAACTTTGTAGATTACAACTTTATATTTGTAACTTTTATTTGATCATGTATGATAATATTTTAAACTTTATTTTATCTTTTGCTTATATATTGAATTCCAGTCACGTCATGTGGAGTAAAAGTAAAATATTATTTAGACAAAGTTACATAAAACATCAATGATGTGTGTATCAGTTTGCAAGTTTCATTATGCTTTAAAATACACTGATGATTCATTTTTGTTCAACTTTTATGTCTAACCCTGTTAGTATTTTAAGTTATATCAAGACATGTAACTAACACGCGACATCTAAATAAATAAATTTTTATAGTAATAGTAAAAAGGTAAAAAGTATATATTATTATAATACGGTAATACGCAAGTGTTAGTCATACTCTATATAAAAATTGTACGTAAACATATTTTATAATCTTTATAAAACAATATCAACTTCGAATTTTTTAAGATTTATTTTGATCATGCCCATTATTAGAAAAAAAAACAAGTGGCAAACGTTTTAGTAAGGCCAATCTTTGAAAAGGTTTCAAAATAGATAGTATTTCACGCCTAAATGACATGCAACTGATCATTCATAGCAACTTGACTATTGGTTAAAATCGTAAATCAGCGTCAACTTGCCATTGATACTTGGGGCGGCAGTGGGTTTTCTGACATTAATAACTATCAAATGTTGATGGTCATAACCAATAACCTTTTCGCAAAAAGTTGCAATGTTTCATTGACTTGGTTACAGTGACGAAGTTTGGGTTTAGTCACGAGGTGATCCAAGTCACGAACCCAAAAATTATCGGGTCGGTGATTCGGTTCGGGTCGGATCGGATCAAACAATATGATATCTATATATCTAATTTTTTTTTATTTAAACGATTTTTTTTTACAATAAAAAAACAATATAACTTTTTAACCAACAAACACCTGCAATATTCATGATAATGCGAGATGAAGGGTGTAGGGATAGGTACCGATACGGTACGTTACCGGTATTTCCCGAATTTACATTCAAAACAAAAGCAGCACCTAGGCTTGTAAATGAACCGAACGTTCGGTGAACTTTCATGAACCGTTCGGCGGGAAGTTCGCTTATATTTGTTTATTACGAACGAACATGAACAAAAATTTTGTGTTCGTTTAATTAAATGAACGAACATGAACACATGTTCTGCTCGTTCATTTATGTTCATGAACGTTCGTTTATGTTTGTTTATGTCTGTTTATTTATGTTCGTTTATGTATTAATAGAAAATAATTAAATATTATCTGGATATGTAATCACTTAAAAGGTTTTATATTTGTTAATTTGTGTTCATTTAAGTGTTTTAATTTAAGTTCATTTATATTTGTGTTCATTTACATTTGTTCATACATGTTCGTTTATCTTTATTCAGTTATGTTCATTTAGATTTTAAACAAACGAACACAAGTGTCCATCTTTAAATAAACGAGCATGAACATAAATATTTGTTCGATTAAGTGTTCGTGTTCTTCTAAAGTTAAATGAACGAACTTGTTTGTGTTCATTCGATTTGTTTATAGGCTTGCATTATTCACATTGATGAATACATTGGTCTCAATCTCTAGGCTCTGCCGATTTTATTTGCGTTCATTTGTGTTCGTGAACCATTCGTGAACACATTAATTTCCTTAATGAACGAACACGAACATAAAATCTCGTTCGTTAAGTGTTCGCGAACCGTTCGTGAACACATTATTTTCTTAACGAACGAACATGAACAAGGCATTGTTCGTGTTCGTTCGGTTCGTTTACAGCCCTACCAGCACCGTACCGAACTAAATATTTCGAATATTTCGGTGCCGGTACCAAAAGTTTGTGATTTTCGGTATCGGTATTGTACCGATCTCATCCCTAAGGGTGAGTACCTAGACGAAGAATTGCAAAGACCTAAAATATTTATAAAAACAAATATTTTACTAATCGGCTACTGTTTTGTAACTTTTGTTTAAACTGCGAGGTTTTATAAAAAAATCAAACGATGGTATATAAAAAAAGAAAATCAATGGTGATCGTTAGCTTTTTGAAAAAATATATTGGGGGTGACCGCGCTTAATACCTATAAAAATTTTAGGAAAAAATCATGAAATTTATCCTATAACCGCAAAAACGGCAATGACGGGGGCCACCCCGGGCCCCCAAAGAGCCGCGCCACTGCTTGGTTACCCACCTACGTACAATGGGCGATTTTTTTATCTCATTTATGAGCTCTTAGCTTCTTTTGAATTATCCGATTAAATATTTGAAATGCCGTCAATTTACTTTAATCTGAAAGTGATTAGTAGAAAACTCTAAAGAATTATCTTGGAAATTCAAATCTACAAAACATATAAACTATTTTATTTTATAGTATAAGCAATACTATATATAGATGGAACATAAAACAATAGGTAGACAAGATATCTCATCGGATCCATATCTTATCAAGATTGGAAAGTTGATAACTCAAACAGAACAATGCACATTGTTGAATATATCTCCATAATATCCACAGAAACCCCACATGCCTCTAAAAAAGACATCAACATCATGCTTTAAAGGAAAATGAGGCACACATTCCACATTCACCCCTTCTAAAGTATCAATTATTGAATAAAGTTATATAGTAAAATTAGTAGAGCAATGGTTTTAAGAATATATATTTGTATAAAAATACAAAATTTTAGACTAGAGTTTAAGTTTGTAGTTATGAAATAGTTGTTTGCGGAGGTAGGATACTAACTCACATAAGAGGATAAATTCCTCCATGGTGCGGAAGATCCTCCGCTCAGCGACAAACGTCCCCCATAGAGGAAGCATAATTAAACCAGGGACGACCATCCGCACGAAGAATACCTTCCGCATAAAGAGATACAAATCTTCCGCAGAAGAAGCACTTAACAATTAATAACTAAAGAAGTTCAGCAGAAGACTTGTTGTGATAAAGCATATGACAACACGTGATGAAGAAGGGAAGAACCAATCACAGGTTGGGATTCCCGTAAGCACGATGGACCAGTAAGAATGGGCCAATGCTGTACCTGCCCACGACAAGGATTTCCGTACACCAGCTTTCTGACCAATCATGAGCCATTATCATGCACAGTCATAAGACTGGAAGGTTCCATTGAGTGGGACACTGGTCCAATTATCTTCTCCCCTCTTCGGCTATAAATACCACATGAGGATTAAAGGTAAAAGGATCCACACTCTCTCATTCTCATAAAGAATTGCTCACCACTTACCATACTGATTCTCACGTCGGAGAGTGGTTACGAGAAGAACCTCCCCCCCTATTCCCTTTCTCGTAACGAGTTCACGGTGTTCAGTTTAGCAGGTTACGGCCACCGGAGTTCGTAAGCTGTTGATAGTGCTGGTTCACCAGAGAATACTGTGCTAAGTCCATCTGAGGTTAGATTGGTGTTATCCATCTTCGGCAGATATATTGGGTTAAGCCTATCAAAGGTTAACCTAATGTTTCTTCATGTGTAAATTCTTTATATTCGGTTTTGTGCAAATGTTTGAATATACATATGTGACCTTTTTGTAAACGATGCGTGAAAATAAAGTAAATACAATAAATATACGCATCAACCTACTTTAAAACAGGTTAGTGTATAAATAGGAAATTTAAAAGTGGATGACCATTTTATATTCTAACACATTAATGATAACATGCGAAGATAAAAGCGATACATAGTTTGTTAATATGCATCGCGACAATAACGGTAATAAAAAACTTGTTAGCATTAACACAATCATATAAATATTTTTGAAATTGTATCTTTTTTCAAGTTTAACTTCCTATTCTATTGAGTAATATTTCATACATCAAGAAAAACTCTTCCAATGTATATTGATAGTTGATATATACTTTTGCAGGGGTGAGTTCCGTACAAATAAAATTAATATACTAAACATATAAATAACTAGAGTAATTACCGTTTTGAAGTAGAGTAATTATGTTGTAAAAAATGAAAGTGTAATAATAATTACCCTAGTTCAAAAATTATAGAACAATAATAATTACTCTATTAATAACATAAGTACTCTAGTTATTTATACACTTCTCATGATAAAATCATATGCATTTGATCTAAACCCTACATATGTATTAGTCGTTAAATTGTTGATAGATAAAGTGCCTTACCTTATCATGTTTTTTATATCTATAGCTTTTCTTCTTAATTTTATAAGATAATATACAATAAAACCACGGGTAGTATGTAAAAAATCTTCAAATATCCTCACTGTAAAATATGAAATGACTACATTTTGCTTTCTACTTACGGACTGTTTAGGGTAGCTTCTCTTTAAAACTTAAAAGGTTATTAGACTTGTTTAAAAAAAAATTCAATAAGCTTATTTTGATCATCAGATATAGATTATAAGTTCATAACCCAAGCCCATTGTCATTTTAGGCAGAACAGATCTACTAATTCTTTGATTCCAGTTAGTAAGAGGGATTTTGAACTAAAAAATAGACTCTAGAAACTAAAAAAAGGTATATGAGCAATTGCAATAATCAGATTCATTGATATTCCTGGTATAGTAGATGCTATCACACATGCAATCATACTCGATAAGCTTATTTTAACGTGAAGCGAAGAAAACACTAACCTGAACCTGACCGGTATCTTGCAATAAAAACAAGTTAAGATTTTCATTGTATACATTGTTAGTATACATTGTATACTAAGCATATTATAAATATTTGTGGGGTTTGATGAGAAAAATATATGCAGTTTCCACCGTTTGAAGATTTTCACTTTTCTTGGTGGGAGACAAAAAATAACTTATAATTACGATATGGACATATGACCCTGTGTACTAAATTGCTGCAGCAGCTAGAGACGCTCCACACGTGCAACCAATAATTCAATTTTATTATTAATAAAATAATAATAATATTAATGTTACTATGTTTAAAAAAGTTTTAATCTTTGGAGTAACAGTAACAAAATTTATCTTTTGAACTGATTCCGTTAATACACTATACACTTGTTTAAATGTGTGTATGTATATGCCACATGCCCACACATATGTTTTGAGGCCTAAACCTTGTTTAAAATATATTTTATGTTAACGACTTTTTAACTTTGTACGGTTTTAGACTATTATTTTTGTTATTTAACATATAATACGAGTCATATTTTTGGTTTCATGGAAAGCTAGAATGTTAGGTACGATACATAAAGGGGAAAGGTAGTACAACAATCCGAACGTGCTTTGATCGTTCTTTGTCTAGATATATTTGTCACCTTTTGTTATAGTTATGATACTTTAGATTATGATTGGAAACCATTCTTATGTTTAATTAAATCAGATATGTGATAATTTATATTTAGTTTTAGAAAATATATATTTTCAAGTAATCATTCAAAATCGTAACATACCTTATTTAACCTTACTAGCTCGAATCCAAAACACTTAAATGTCGTGATTAAGCTTAACTCTTTAACTTATATAGTCTGCCAAGCCTGTGCATGATTGCTACATAGTTGAATCGTGCATTCTCAGGTATTTCTTACGTCCTCCTTTCTTAACTTTCTTTAATCATATGTTTTTTAGACAACTTTTTTTGTTTTTTGTTTTATGAATTATGAATGTTTTAGAATGTAATATATGAATGTATCAGTATTAATATTTTCCATATTATCAAAACTTAAAAAAAATGTGTACTTTATTATAAATCATTACACACCAACAATTACTCAAAAGTAACCAACGAATAGAAGAAAATGGAAGAGTGGTAGATGATATATATATTTTTTATAATAACAATAAAAATAAGATTAATGGTAAAAATTAATTAGATGTTAATTAAACAAATACATCAGTTTAAAATATATTTAACTATCGGCATGCATCAACATTTGTTTACAATGCATGAAATTCTTTATACTCGATTTATTAAAGTTCGTGTATTAGTTCACCATATATAGTATTATGGAATTATATATTATTTATTTCTAGTTATTCACTATTATTATATGCACAATTACATGATTCTATGTTCATTTCATCATATACATGCTTAATCGTTAATGTGACACGTTTAACCGACAATTCCTAGATTAATATTTTATAATATGTAATATTAAAATTTTATCATTATTAATTTAAGTTAAATCAAAAGGAATATCTATTCTTGATCTCCAAGATTTGCCTTATCCAAATTTTGAATTCAAAACCTAGTCAAATTCTATCTTTAATTCATCATAATCTCTTATCTAAACACCCCAATAAATAGAATCCCTAGCACCCTCAAAATTCATTCCAAACCTGTATATTCCAAATCCTCAAGGTTGCAAAGTCGTGATCTTCATCCTCTCAAACATTCACAAGTCGTTTCCTTCCTAGTAAGTTTTGAATTTCGTTTAATGTTTTGTTCTTTCGTTATGTAGAAAAATCTTTTATTTCAATACTTAGATCTCAGCCATAATATATTCAAATCATGAATTTCAAAAGCCTAAGTTTGTACTTTATGTGTCTAGTATCTCTGAAATTTTTGGTGTAAAATTTTATAAAATTTAAAAACGTTTTTACTATTTTTCTTTAACAAAGGGTCTTGTTGAAAATCCAGACAGATAACTTGTCTCAAAACGAATTTCATAACTTACCTATTCTTACGAATTATGACCCAATTTTTGGATATATTGTAAAACCATGAATTAAAAAAATTATCCAACTGGAACTGTCTTAATTCGTTAAAGTATCATTTTCTAGTGATATTTCTACTAAACTGACTCCGAATCAGACCCCTCGGTAGTCTGCGAATTTTATGTTTTTTTTAATATACATTTAAATATTGAAAAAGAAATTTAAGTTAAAAAAACTCATAATGTTACAACATATTTTTCGTAATCTAAATCAAAGTTTTACTATTATTAAAAATTCGTGTCTTGAACAGCAAGCAACCTATTTTTTTCCTGGAAAAGATAATCTAAAACTCTAAACCATAAAGTTATCACATGAAACCACAAAATCCAATTGTAGTTCCAAAACAAACACCAAACTATAGATATTCACCAAGGGTTCTGTCACCAAGGCTACGGCCTAAGAAAAAACCAAGTGGCATGTCTAAGCGTGAAAAAACCATGGTGAGTTCATAGCCCATTTTACATGCTTTTAAACGTTTTATACTTTGGGGTGGAAACATGAAACTTATTTATTCAATGTTTTATAAATGCTATTTGATTCAAGCTTTATTGATAATATTCATTGTGTGTGATCATTACAAGTGTATACATATTCACATTAACAACCATTAACTTACTAAACCCGTGATAGTATGATGATAGATCCATTGGCCCAACCTGCCCACTCAGGCCTCGGGTAGAGGCCTGTGTGTTCAGAATCCGACGATCATTAAACATATTAGTCTAATCGTGGATTAGACGACTCGCTAAACGTGTCAGAGGTTTGTTGTAATCATAAAAGTATACAAGTAACTTAACACATATGGAATGCTTTCAACTTAAAATTTATTTTATTAAAACCTATATTCTGACAAACTATTTTTAGTTGACACTCTCGCATTTTTTTAGGTATTGGGAATTTGTTTGTTGAAGATTATTTGGTGCAAGATATAGGATTTCATGATTGGACCTAGCTTACTATAAAACAATTTATTTATTGCATCTCTGTATTGCTTGATGTTGAATTGAATTAAATAACTATTGTAACACGTAGTATCATGTGCTATGAACAATCACCTTCTCGCCTCGTCATATTCCACCGTCGGTTGGGGTGTGACAGGTATCGAGGCAAGACCAGGGTTAACGACTTTTTCAGGACCGACCCGAATGTAATTAGTGATAAAGCTTAGCAGAGAGGGAAGCTATGCATGAGAAAGATGTAACGGAAATTACCACTTTATTACTTGATTGAGTTGAGATTTACAATTATAGAAGAAAATAAGAACAATGAACTATCTTTTTTTTAGAACGGCGACTTTCTTATATTTAGGCTACTACACTCTGCAAATTTGGAAAGCCCCGATACCCCACTCTGGCCAGACTATGTTGTCTTAACCGGGCTCACGTTGGCTTCAGAGTTTGGCTTGGGCGTTCCCCCGGGAAACCATACCGCTGACTGCCACTTGACAGCCGTTGTGCCACCACAATAGCGGAACTCTCTGGCGTAACACACGGTGGGACGAAAACCCGGGTGGGCTCAGGATTTGAACTGACAACCTTTGCACAAGGCATAGCTCAAATTCTTCATTGCCATTATCACCCAAAATATGACACAAGTGGGATTCGAACTTGAGTCTCCACTGGAGAACCTGACGAGTGACTCGTAGGGAAGCAGTTAAGCAAGTTAAAAGATATAAATGCATTGGCTTAAACAACTTAATTTCATGGAATTTGTTGACTATGGTTACTCATATGTTTGCAGGTAGGAGAAGGTAGATGATGATATTACGAGAACGTGGCGAAAACGGCGAAGAAAACGGAGTTGAAACGAGAAAGATATGAAGAAAACAAGAAAATCAGCAAAAGCTCCACCATGGGCCACGGTCAACACCGTGGACCACGGTCAACCCAGCTCAAATCAGGCAGTTTTCACCATACCGTGGTCATTTCGGGCACCGTAACCGGACCGTGGTCCACGGTGTGGATCGTGGCCCACGGTCCGACAGTTATCTGCTGAGTTTGGGCCACTTTTTAAGCCGTTTTTGGGTGTCTTTTCACTTACCTTTCACTTGGGGATGACTTGAGGGCAATTTGTGAAGACAAAAACAATATTTTGGGGTTTGTAATCATTAGATTATGCTTTTGATTGCTATAAACAAGAGATTTGAAGCAATGATTCACCAAACCATGTGTGGCTAAACCCTTTGGTGTTTCTCTTGGATGTAAGGTTATTTACAAGACACTCTATGTTAATTGTTCTTGAACTTGGATTGATTTTCTAATGGTTTATGTTAGTATAATCATGATGCTTATATGATTGTTTGTATTTTGTCCATATCGTTTAAACCTAATTTCAATCTATACGTTCTTGGTGTCGTTGACAATTGAGATTCAGTGAAAGGAATTAGGGATAATAGTATTGATTAATTGTTGAGTAACAACCTCGCATTCTAGGAATCCGAGTACTTAGTTTTTGATTAATCACAAACAATTGCATGTGCACAAAACCGAGATATTATGGTTTATCCATTGAATATTAACAAGAGTGTTGAGTAATAACCTGAACCCCGAGAGGAATGCTTGTTTAATCAATCGTTTACAATTTTCGTGTTAGTTTATTTTAGATATTAAAGCCAAATCAAAAATCACATTGAAGATTACTTTGTGTCTTCTACTTTTATATTAGTTTAATTGCTAAACTACTTGATTAACACATATTCCATAAACTCTTTGTGTTCGACACCCACTTACTGCTATCTATTTAGTTGTATTTGGTTTATTTTTTAGCGAGTCTTCGACCTCACGTCAGAACCCAAGCCTCTTACCACTAGGCCACAAGTAGGGGATGAACAATGAACTATCTTAGGAAGGCAATAACAAACATACTAACTAAATAATTGCATTTGAATACAATGATAAGATAAATAAATACCGTGATATGTGCATTATTTGTTTTTCATTCCTTAAAGACATACCAAAAAACAAATATTTGGTTTACATATTTGCAAGCTGCTGATCTCGTTCCCTTTATAATTTTACCACGTATAAGTAAGGACGTGTAATTATCAATCATCGATCAATTCATTAAGCAGTTATCGTTCAAGAGCAAAGGAAATCATCTATTTCAATTTGTTCACAAGGTATTAAATAAATTGTTTTTAATTAATGTTGTGTATAATGATTACTTGTAAAAGTGTTAAAGAACAAGAAAAGAGGTGGAAAAGATGAAGACTGGATGCTGAATTGTAGATGTGTTTGTGAGTAAACCGGTTAATCGGTCTTTAGTACATACGCGGTAACCGAGACAATCGGTTAATCGATTTGTGATTTGTGGGCCTGTTGTCGGTCTTCAAATATAGGATTTTTGGGTATCAGTCTCGGGTCGGGTAATGTTCAGGTCGGGTCGGTTATTCTCACTTACACACCCCTACTTGAACCTAAAACCTCTCATTCCTAAATCAGGTGTTTAAGAACTTCGTCTTTGTTGATGAACGGCCACCCAACTAATAACGAGTGCTCTAACTAACTGAGCTATGAAAGCTAGTTGAAAAGTTTAACCAACTACGTGTTAGGCGATGTATTTTGTATATATATATTTAAATTTTTTTTTTATTATGTATATTTAAAAACATCTTCTAAGGTGCCAAAAGTGTGAAAAAGATCTACACTTGAAAACCTTACTTTCATTTTTGATAATGTAAAAGGTTAGACATTTAGACTAAGGTAAAAACTGAGATTGACCAAGTCAAGATGGTACAACAACTACTACAAAATGTACAACTTGAACTTATGTCATGATTCCGACACCGGTGTCGGTGGGTTTGACTGTGGGGAAGCAGCGACGGACGTGCTGACTTGCGGTTATTGACCCACTTGTACATTGTGCATTGGGAGTTGTACACCCTGAGAATATTATTATTATTGTTATTGTGTGTGTCAGTGTGCGTGTCACATGCATACTGTTATATGTAGGCCAGAGCCTTGGTTTGTTTGTCTATAAATATTATTATTATTTACACAAAAGTGTTAATAGGGCGGTGGGAGATGGGTGAGCTCATACACTTGGTGGTGGTGAAGTTTAAAGAAGAGGTGGTGGTGGAGGATATTATAAAAGGCTTGGAGAAGCTTGTTTCTGAGGTTGATCTTGTCAAATCCTTTGTTTGGTAAGTTTAGTATTCAAAGTATTATTGCATGAGGTATACTTTTATGTCATTTTGGTTTGGAGTCAATAAAAAAATCATATTATGCTTTCAAGTTACCAAATGGTGAAATATGAATATATGATAAGTAATGCATGTTGTGTGAGATCTTAAAGCATTTATTATTGTTTTCATCAAATTGCCAAATCCATTATGGAGTACACTATTGTTGCATATGTTACTTACAGTATGATTATTTTAGTTATAGCTCTAGCAAAAGATTTAAGGTATGTTTGGTTTACCGATGAGGATGAAGGGTTTTTGTATAGTATTGGGCATTTCAAATTGTTCATTAACACTATGAAGATAAATATTTATGAAGATATTTGAGTTTCGTATGACTTGTTATGGTTCTGTTAGTGTTTTAGAATATGTTAGGCGTTAGTCTGACAGTGAGATGCGATTAATTGGGATTACCGAATTGAAATTTATATGTAAATTATCAAATATACATGTATTGACCAGCTTTTGTATACAACTTTGATCGATTTTGACCAAATAACAATTAATCGGCGACTAGTCGTGGAGGACTGACTAGCGATTAATTGTTGATTAATCGAAGTTTTACAATCATGACTACTTGTTAGTGCCCACTGCCCACCACTAATCTTCAAAGATGTTGGTGTTATGTGACTTGTTATGTTTTATTTCTAACCCATTGAGTAAAGGTGATCTAAGGACTAAGGTAGCCACAAGGACCACAATACATGTACTGGACCATACATGTAATTTCTAAACTGTGGGGGACCATAGATGCGATAGAAGCAAATAACACGCACCGTTCATGCAATTAACTTATAAATTTAAGTACTCAGTCAACTTTAAAAATCTATTATTATTTTTTTATTATTTTCAGAAAAATGTATATTAGTTTATTCTTTTTAATATGATGTTATAGCATTATAGTATCTAATATTTATGTGATGTATAAATATTTTTAAAATTTAGTTATAGCTTGATCCAGCTTTTGAGTTTGGTTATAGTGCTGCCAGGATCATCAATTGCACACGTGTTGTCTGATTTTATATAAGTAAATAATTTAAAATATGAGCAACTTTATAGAATAGTAACCAACTTTAAAAAGTGTTTCAATTAGGTCACTTAACTTTAGAAAGTGTTCTAATTAGGTCACTCAACTTTTGTGTTTGATTAAATTAAAAGTTTTAACATGTTTTTTAGCCAATTTCTTTTTTGTTTCACATAGGAAATCTTTTTATCTTTTTTTTGAAGTTGACGTTGAGTGGCGACGTGAATTTTATTTTTTATTTTTAAATTTTAATATAATTAACGTTTTTTAAATATTTTTAAATTTAACTACATATATTGCAAATTCCGACACCCACATCTTATCACAATTTCTTTCTTGACGTACACAAAAATCGGTGAGACTTGATTTGAAGATTTAGTGACTCGATTTGGGAAAAATATGCATCAGTGATCTAATTAGAATACTTTTGAAAGTTGGTTACTATTTTATGAGATTTTCCCTTTAAAATAACTAGCAATTTTTAATATATTGATGGGCTGATGATCAATGATAAGTAAATAATTTAAAATTTGTTCGGTCAACTTTTTGATTCGTGTTTAATAAGTAACCAATCCTAGCACTTGATGTCACAGGGGAACTGATATTGAGAGCATGGAGATGCTAAGACAAGGGTTCACTCATGCTTTGATGATGACATTTGGCTCCAAAGATGATTTCAATGCTTTCCAAGCCCACCCGAACCATCTTGAATTCTCGGCAACATTCTCAACCGCAATTGAAAAGATCGTTCTTCTTGATTTCCCGGCTGTCGTAGTTAAGCCTCCAACCGCTTGATGTTTGGGTGCACAAGTATTTGTTACATGAAGAAATTAAGAATGTTATAACCATTCTACTGATGTTTTCAAGAGATTTGATGATTGTTTGAGGAACTTATGTATTTTTTTTTCTAATAAACATTGCTAGTTTGATTTATAATAATTTACTATTCATTGCACGAGGTATTAGTTATCAAGAGGGCGTTTGAATTCGTGTTTTCAATTGATTAAATGACTGATAATGGCAATTAAGTTACCAAATATTATAAAAACTAGGATATAGCTCGATGGTTCAAAAAGTTCAATAAAAAAAATTAAATTTAATAATATACGTAATAACATAATTTGCCGTCTCAAAAACATATTAAAATATATTTATATGTCTAAAAATATGTTTAGTACAACATATTTTTATCTTATGGATTCATTAATATACCTTATGGAAGAATGATTTTGTTTTAATAATATAAATAAGTAGATTAAAATTAAATAGCTTATTAGGTGTAAATTATAATTTTAGAATTTGTTGAGGTGGAATCTTATGTGGATAGCTTAATTAAATGTCATGTGAAAACGATGTTGCTTTAATATAATAGTTAGATAAAATGCACGATAAAAAATCAGGTGTTAAAATGTTCTTTTAAAATTTTAATTAAAAAACAATTAGTTATATAAATTATTGATAAACTTTGATTATTTTAAAGGAACAATTGTGTATATCCCCTCTAACTTAAGCTTAAGCAATTGCATATTTTCTCCTATAGACTTAAACAACAGATAAAATAAGATAACTAGTGAGGTGATTAACCACTTTTTATTAAATATTAAAGTAGTTTTGATATTAGAACTTTAAAAATTAAAAAAAAGGCCATAGTTATTATAATATGATAAAAGATTCTTGAATATTCAAATTTGAAATATTAGTATTTTATATATACCTATAAAACTAATTTAAATAAATAATATTAATAGTTTATAGATAACCAGTTTTACTCCTTTTAAGTACATAACAGATTTATATAAACCTAAAAATTAATCATAAACATTTCAACTATACATCAAACACAGATTATCCCAACTTCAAACAATTATCCAGTTAATAAAGCATGCTCGATTTTCAATCATGAATTCAATATAAAGTGTGCGCCAATGCCGTATGCACGATTACAACATGAAAATGCATGAACAGTGGCAGACCCATTAACTTTTTACTGGTCACTCTTCAAAAATGTTCATTGTCACTAGATACAAGCATATACATAAAAATAACCTTACATATTATACAACACATTTTCTTTCTACTAGAAGTCTTCATCATCTTGTGTTGGCCTAGTAATGGGGATTGACCACCTTCCAAGATGAGCCGAATAATTTATGCACCGAACAACACCTTTCCCGGAAGGCCCGTCCGGAAAATCAATGACCGTTATGCTACCGGCATCAAGATGAAAAGACCCCGACCAATCTTTTGTTAGATTTAGACAATGTGCTAATAATCCTATGTTAATGATTGGATGACCAACCGCCACAACAATGTTGTCTAGTTCAGATCCTTTAGATAGTTCGTTTAATAGCGATTTCCATGCGGTCCCTGATCGGTCCCATATTTCTGTTAATAATTCATCTTCGAACCTGTTCACCCACCCAGATTCTAGACTTGATGCATTGACTGATTCCTGTTACAGAAAAGAAAAGGAAAGCAGTTTATATTTTTCAAAACTAACAAAGCCTATAGTTGCTATCTTTTAGAACCACGTAATCTTATCGAGCTTGTTTTGGTTTTGTTATCGTGTTTAGGCCTGTGAATGAGCCGAACGTTCAGTGGACTGTTCGTGAACTGTTCAGCTGGAGGTATAGTTCGTTTATTGAGTTAAGTGATCGGGCACGAATAAAATTTTATGTTCATTGAGTTAAATAAACTAACATGAACACATGTCTAGTTCGTTCATTATAATTCGTTTACGTTCATCCATTTACTATCATTTATGCTCGTTAGTTTACATTTGCGCAGGTTTGCTTGTTACGTCCTTCACTATAATTAATTTAAACTTTTTGGCTCATTACAACCTAGTCTAGTTTTAATAACTTTTTAGGCCCAACACATTGTTCTTCGCATTACTTTTAGCTGGTTTTAGCTCGTCATGCTCATTCATCTATGTTCAGTTATGTTCTCGTGAACCCTTCATCTATATTTGTTAATGAACAAACAAACAACCACAAACATGCTCATATTCTTAACGGACGAAAACGAACAAGAAACCACCTTTGTTTAATTGTTTGTATTTGATTGCTTGTTCGGTTAAAGTTAAGTGAACGATATGCTTTGTGCGTGTTCGTTTACAAGCCTACTGTAAATGTTTACGAAACCAAAGACAAAATAGATGAAACTGAAAGAGGCATAAACATTTATAAATCTTCATAAAACAAGTAAATTATGCAGATCGTTCCTGGGCTATGAAAAAATTTCATCTTTCATCACTTAGAATCAAATATTACACATAGAGCGCTTATTGTTCATTCACCCGTCACACACTCAAACTTTTGGTTCAAAGCACTAAATTTGTTTGTTAAGTCTCTTAGTATCGGATATTATAATATAATACAATTACAAAGTTTGGTGCCACAAAGTGTATTATTTTTGTTTTTTATATATAGTAATAATTTTGATGTTGAGCATATAAACTTGTGTTGGTTTGGTGGTATTGTTGGAATGGGTTAGTGTTCCTATAAGTTTGCAACCTAAGTTCAAATCTCAAATGATGCAAATGTTTGTTTTATTTTTTTAGTGTCTTATTTATGTTTGTCTGTATGTTAGAATGGTTTTTCTTTTATACTTTGGTGTGGATCGAATAGTTTTGTTGTTAAGTGAAACAGACTGTATTTGCGTAAAATTACCGCATTTTTTTAATATACTGACCGAATACTAATTTTGTTTTTATTTGTTTCGGTACCGTAACGAACTGATGAAGACCGAACAAATTTGTCTAGACTCATTGCCTCAACACCCGGGATCGACAACGCTTAGGTATTACCAACGCCCGAACTTTACTGATCGACACCACCACATTGGTCCACCTCGGTTTTTAAATTGTTTTTGTTTTATTTTTTGTTTTAGTTCTGATACCAAAACGCACATAACCAAAACTGACCGAATTCGTGTCGACTTACCACCTCAAAACCGGACGTACAACGCTTGGGATTTGCCAACCACCGAGTTTTAACGACATGCCCGCCGCAACGCGCCGGATAAAACACTAGTTAAAAACAAAAAAAAATCATCTTTCGTCCCTTAGTATCAGATATTGCAAATGCTAGAAGGTTCCTTAATTTTTTGTAAAATTACCAATATACCCATTTAAAAAAAAGGGAAACAAATAAAATAAAGAGTATATTACACTTTTCGTCCTTTAGGAATATAGAAATATTTAGGTTTCGTCCTTAAACTATGGAAATAACCAAACATGTCCCTTTTCTTTACAATGTTTGTACGTTGCATCCTATCCATTAACGAACGTTAATTTGTTTAGTCCAGCCATGTGCACATAAGAGTAATTTAGTTACATATTTATTTACTTAGATATTTCTTAAGTAAATGGTGTAAAATGACTAAATTGCCCTCATGGCCATTGCCCATGACTGGAATTAACAGACAAATTTAACGGCCGTGAGCAGATAGGATGAAACGAGCGGACATTTTACAACATAAAGGACGTTTTTTAGTTATTTTCTTAATTTAAGGACGAAGCCAAAAATTTGCTGTATGCCTATTACCTAAACGACAAAATGTGTAACTTCTAAATAAATGAAACCAAAAAAGAAAACAAAACCACCCCTAAAAGCATAATCGTTGAGTAATCTGTAGGTAAGATTCGTACTTTTTGATACTTAAGGACGGAAGGTGAATGTTTTACATAGCTCAGGGACACTTCGTGTAAATTACTCTAAAACAAAATAATCAAACTAAACACTTTGTAAAAATGAAATGTATTAAAACTTACCTTTTTTGAATGATCAAGAATATCATGAACATCGAGGTCATTCATTTGCTTTGTTTCAACGTATCGTGGCATGCAATCAGCACCGAGACAATCGGCAGCTTGTTGAACCTTTAATGTTATATAACTAGCCATTTAATAATATATAAAACAAATGGTTTGATGAACAAGAAAAGAAATTTGGGAACGAGACTTACACGAGCAATTGCATTAGCAGTTTCAGTTGGCGCGATTCTAGGGCTGCTAATGATTGAATTCACATTCAAATCAAGAAGCAGTTCTGCTGTTTTTTGTGACTGTTATTTAAAAAACAATGATTCAGGCTTTAGACTATACCCTATTGCATATAGTCAACTTATATATAACAAAATCTGTTTACTTGAATGGTACCAAGCATGTTCATTGATGTGTCACCAGCATCAGAATTGCTAGCCTGGTGATAAGAAATGTTAATATTAGTCATGTTGTAATTAGCACCAAACCTAAGGGTATAATAGCATTAATGAAAATAGTTACCTCAGTTGACCCATGACAGACGAGTACGATCCGTTTGTCGGCCTTCCTGCCAGCAGAGCTTCCAGCAGCAATAGGAGAGCTTGGAGTCTGCACATCACAATTTAATATTATGATATATCGTTTTTTTCTTTAAATATAGCACCATAATAATGGCTAAAAATTAAAAAAAAAAGGCTATCTTACCTGATTTAATCGGTTAAGACATATATATGGAGATCCACCCTCGGGTCTTGGGACAAAATCTAGCACACTAACACCACAGTTACTTTGAAGTAAAACCCTGAAGTACTCGGTTCCAAACCCTGAAGATTAGATGAGCAAAATTTTTAAAAATAAAAAAAAGATGTGTCAATTACAGCCCATCTGCTAGAAAACGGGTCAATTTGGGTTATCTTTAACGGGTCAAATGGGCAAAGCTAAAATATTAATTTAGAATCGAAACAGGGCATACAGGTTTTAATATAAAGTCTCCCAAAATGTTATTTGAACTAGTAATTAACTCGTAAAAACATAAAATAATCAAACCTAATCAAATGAAAGTTACAAACATAAAGTTGCGAGTTCGTATCAAAACCAAAAACTATAATTGAATGCTGGTACCAGTATCAATGATGTATTTAAAATACAACTCCTTTTCAATAAGATTTAATACCGGCACGTCGAGAAAAAAATTATTCACAACCTCGCATTTAGTTTTAGTTTTATCTTTTAAATGTTAACGAATGCAAATTATTAGAGAAAATAAAGTTATTTAAAAATCAAACGGGTTAAAAGCATATACTATTTATGGTATAAGGGGGTGAAACTGAAACTAAAAACGAAAAAAAAAACTAAATGAATGCCGCATGGTAAATCTAAGTGACTAAAACTTTACTATTCATCACAATCACGAAGAAATGCTAATTGAATGTTTTCAGCATCCTATATTAAACTATTTAGATATTATTTTGAGAAAACAGTTTTTGTAATTGTACTAATTGTTATATGTAGATATCCTTAAAAAGAACTAATGGGTCAAACCGACCAGACCAGTACTTACATGTTATTCAACCCGTACTTCACACACACAAGAAATGAAATTTACCCATTGCTGTAGCAACAAGAGCCTGATTAACAGCATTATGAGCAACCACAAGGACCGAACTGCTGTCATGAACTAATATTTTCTTCCAGCAGCTGCTTGCACGGTCCCACAATTCCCTCACCGGATAATGACCATCTATATTAAAATTTGGAGCATCCTTTTGCCACTTTCTAAAAGCCGGACCATACTTTTCTATACCTTCATGCTTCAAGAGACCCTAAAGAAAAAACAAAACATAATTATACAACACTAGCCTATAATTCAAGTATTACAATAACTATGACGAATATTGCCTCTTCAAAGAAACTCAAAACTAACTTGAAATGAATACAGGTCAATCTCCCTTAAGTCTGAATCTGTAAGGATCTCCTCTTTCCGAGAATCCCATATTACTTCTGCAGTTCTTTCTGATCTCTTCAAGGGACTGCAGGTATGTAGTATTATGCTTTAGAATATGAAATTATCCATACGTGACATAGAATTACCTCCATTTCCATAACTGAAAAAAATCCATACGACTTAGGGTATGTGTAGTGGGTCGTGAACCCACTGCCACTTCAGCACCAAAAAACTCAAACACCAATACATAAGGGGCGTTTTGAAGAGTTTAGGGAGCAGGCGTTGGAGCAGAAATGGCGTGGGCGGTGGTGAGTTCGATTATTAAATTCACCAGCCCAATAAAATTCAAACACATCACCCCCTTTTATAAATTTTTTTTATTTGATTTTCAAATTACAACCATTATGCATTTTTTTGTGGGCCGTTTTTCACCTATGTGGCACTGACATGGCGGGGCGTTTTTTCCCTACCAGTAGGATTATAAACGAACATGAACAAGGGCATGCTCGTGTGTTCATTTTAATTTTAAATGAACACGACAGTTAATCAAACCAATATCCGCGTTCATCATTTATTTTAAAATTGAACATGTTCGTTCGTTAAAAAACTAAACGAATAGTTCACAAACATAAATGAACATAACCAGACAAACATAGACGAGCAAATGCGAACAAACGCAAACAAACACAAATGGACACAATTGAACAAATACAAAAATAAACGAACATAAACTAAATACAACTAATATTAATTAATTTCTGTTAATATATAAACGAACGTAAATGAATGAAGCATGTGCTCATGTTCGCTAATTTAATAAAACGAACAAACGTACATAAAGGTTCACGAACAGTTCACCGAGCTTCGTTTACAGGCCTAACTACCACTAAGAATGCTCTTAGTACTAATAATAATTTCAACCAATAGATTTCCCCTAATTACCTACTCCACCAAAAGCCCTAATTCCACAACTCAAAACCAAACCAAACCAAACCAATCAAATACAAACCTCGAGAAACAAATATCAAAGGAATCATCGATAAGCATCTGTCTCGAAGTCTCGGCCTGCGCCTCTCCCTTCGGCGTAAGAACCGAGTAATCGGAGCTCCCTTGGATCCTACCTTCCGCATTCCACGTGCTCTGCCCGTGCCGTACCAACACCACTCGCTTACCGACTTTAACCGGAGGAAAAAACGACGCCGTTCCGGTAGCCGTCAGTTTCCGATCGTCATCCGATACTGACGTGTCCAGTTGCTGTTGTTGTTGTTTGAGGCTTGAAGTGAATGGTCGGAATGTGAAGGAGGTGGTGGTGGTTGTGAGTGGCTTATAAGTGCGGTGGAGGAAGAGGTGGTTGTCGCCGGCGGAGAGCATGGTTTTTGGCGGTTAAAATAATGGTGATGAAGAATTGTATGGTTACCGTTGGTACTTGTTATATCGTTGCTGCCAGATTATTATTATTTATTGTAAGGGTGTAAATGAGCTTAACCCGAGCTTTGGGATGAGTTTGGTACTGAATTATTACTAACTAGATTTTATCCCCTGTATTAAGAGGTTGTTTTACATTATTCGTTTTAATATTTATATATGTATATTGGAATTTTAATTTTATTTATTGTAAGAAAGTTAATAATTAATATACTTGAAGTTTGATGATAAAATGATTTCACAAATAAATGATGTGTTATAATCCGAGTTAAAAGCTATCTGGGTTTGGTAATACTCATTACCCGTTTATTTTCTTTATTATAAAATTGTTTCTTAATTATAAATAATTTTTTTTTAAATTAAATAAGACATTAATTTTTAGTATATCCTTATTTTATAGGATTTTCATATAAAATATTTTATGAGATTAATTTTTAATATAATGAAATCTTATAACCCGTTTAAGAGCTATCTGGGTTTGGTGAGACCTTTACCCGTGAATTCGGGTCAAATGCGTGAGAAACCTTCATTTACAAATAAAGCAATCCGATTGCTTGAGAGAATAGTTGTTTTACAATTTTCGTTTTTTAATATTTACTTTTTGAATTTTAATTTTCTTTATTGTAAGAAAGTTAACAATATACTTAGGGTTTGATAATAAAAAGGGTTTCATAAATAAATGATATGTTATAACCCGTTTAAAAGCTATCTGAATTTGGTGACCCATGGCCCGCTTATGTTTTTTACTATAAAATTGTTTATTAATTATAAATAATATCTTTTTCTTTTTAAATTGGATATTAAATTTTAGTATATCCCAATTTTATAGGATTTTCACATTAAATAATTGGTAAGATTAATTTTTAATTTAATGAGATGTTAGAACCCTTTTAAGAGCTATCTGGTTTTGGTAAGACCCATACCCATGAATTTGGGTTAAATCAATGAGAGGCCTCAATTTAAAAATCAAGTAATCTGGTGGCTTCCATAAAAGGAGGGAGCGACCACATCGCGACACGTAAGATTTTAGGGTTTTCGTTTATATATATATTATAGATTCAGAATTTTTTAAAAATTGTTACTGATAATGAAAATGTTTGGTTCGGTATCGTAGACAAAATTTTGTTAAATACTGGTATCGATTTTGATTTTCTTAAAACTTGGTAAATACTCGTTTTGGTACTGGTGCTGTACCATTTGCTCATCCCGGGCCGAGCTTGTAGAACTCGGTTCTTTTTGACTTACGAGTTACTAGAGGTTAATCTTGATTTGTTTTGAGCTTTTTTCTTTTAAATTTTGAGCTTGGTGAGTCGTATTTCATTTTCGAGCGTGGTATGGGCTTATCTCATTAAAAAAATTTATGAACAAGTGATTTTTGTTGTTATTATCAATGTGATTTATGAAATAATCGTTTTATTTTAGTTGGAGTAATTGATTGTTTAAATTGTTACAAAGTCACTAATAAAGACTGATGTGTTCAACTGAACATTAAGCACGCCGACATGAAAGACGGCCTAAACACGACAAGATTTTAAATGGGTTCTACATGACACGCACATGAATAGATATATTGGTTGGATTAGGGTTAAAGAATTCAACCAACTAACCTGAAACCCATCAATTCATCAAGTTGACACGATTGACAACCCTAGGGCACACACAATTGTTTTATGAATAAAAGTTAATCCACATTTTAAGTACGCAATTTGTTTTAGTGCAACCGTTAGTTATACAAATCCGTTAATTTAGTCTAATTAATACTATCATAGTCACTTAACTACAAGTAACAATTAAAGTAGTGTGAGTTAGAATTCTTGCAAATAGAAGGTTTGGTGGATATTAGACGTAAAATAAATTGTTAAATAAAATAACAATGATTACAGCTTTAAAATAACATAATCAGTTTAACCCCGCATTAGAACACCCCTTAAACACAATTACCATCTATTTGATAAATATACCATACTAATAAACTAGGGATATGATCAGTGCTGTACTAAAATCCTACAATTACTTACCAAAATAATAATACTGAATTTCAACAAAAATGGGTATCGAATGTATTGGTTCAGTAGTGGTATTTCGGTATGGTGTACACTTTTGGTGTTTCTTTTTTGCTAATTTCCATTGATCGTTCTAAATTCATTCACAACCATGGGGAATCAAGAAACCAAAGATTGTATCAAATTGCATCGATAATCAAAAATCGGAATACCAAAACCGAACATACAAATATTTTCCAAAAATCTTATGATCAATTGTCTTAGAAAATCAAGAAAGAAAGATACGTGTACCGGAACCAAATTCCTAACAAAAATTCTACATTTTATAATTAGTGTCTAATGCTGAAATATCGAACGGTTTCAAATTCTGTTACCGTTTTTACTGAATACCGAATAAATCTTGGTACTATGCAAGGTCAGTATAGGTATCGGTATCGGTACGATACCCGTATTCAAGAAAATAAAATCTCATCCTACACCGAAGTTATCAAGCCTTACTCTTATTACCATCTGTACTATTTTGGATTTACTACCAGGATAAAAGTTTTCAATGTTGTTGGAACAAAGGAATAACAAGTAGAAACTTTGTCCCTTTTTTTGTCCAAACAAAGCACAATATAAACCAAAACATCTGAGTAATACATGCTAAAAATCATGTTCAAACCAATTTGGTTGGAACTAAATTGATCATATTTCAAAGAGGCACTTACCGTTGATGATTTTGTGGAAAATTCTTTAGGAATTGACTTTTCGATGTCAACAAAATTTGATACAACCATTTATACTAGAGATGACAAGGAAAACCTTAATACCTATAAAATAAAACCTCGAAATATTTGGAACGGATATTCAGAAATCATCTTAATACATTCACTATATATATCTTTTACAAATAATGATTCACCTTAAATGATTTTATGCAATTTTTTTATAACCAAAAGAAACTAGAATTTCAAAAGTGTCCATTAGAAAAATTGTTTATAAAAAACGACATGCAAACTACCAAAAAGCAACAAGATTATCTCTTGCATTTTTTTTAATCATCAACAACTACCACTATAATTAAGAACAATAGGTCTAACATGAGAAAAAAGAGCCTGTCAAGTTAGCCAAGGAGTGACTGCCTTACAAGCCAAACAAGGTGTTAAACTTTCAATCACCTTGTGACGACACAAGGCAAGTCATCCTTGGCTACCAAACAAGACTCTTCTGTTCATGTAAGATCCTCTGTTCTTATGTCTTATCAGCTTACCTGCATTAGTCGTCTGAGAAATCCATCTATTTATAGATATCCGGCCATCTTGACATGCATGATATATGCCACCTTTGGAAGAATATATCCGGTTCTGGATTTAAAGAATCCAATTCTATACATCGATCAATATGAAGAAAATGGAACAAGATATGGAGTAGAAGAATATATAACATTCTTCAACTAGTGGCCACAATCTTGAATTGGAGTTGACTTGAACTACTTGATGCCTCCTTGAAAGAATAGTTGAGATATCAGCAGGGTTCCATTTGGCTACTCAATGCACACAAGTGTTGTTGAATATAGTGTTGACTTGGGATCCTATATGGACCGTCTATTTTATCATTCATTGGTTGCCTTCACTTGATTGTTGATAAGGAGGTGATTCAATATATAGTCAGCCGACTCCTAGTTGGATTGGAAAACGGGGCTGAATGGGCCCCAACATAAAACGGATATAACTTGTGCAGTTACAAGGCTCATAAGTAGCTAGTGGACATAAATGTATCGACTGGCAAGATCATGTTATACCGCGATTCCATCAATTAGGACTCTGGTTTCATAACTGAAGACTTTCCTTAAGTTTTAGCTATTTTCAATTATTTCTTTCTTAGTTTTTCCGTGCGTGTTGTGACTAGGACGTGGGAGCTCAGTTGGAAACGTAAAACAGATCAAAAAAATGCAAAAATAAATAAATAAATAAATAAACCTTAAAATAATTGGTTTCGACAACTTGTACATTAACAATTAAAAATATTAATGCTGAAACGATGGTATAAAATTCATATCGAAACTGATATTTAAATAAGTACATGACAACGGTGGAAATTTTGCATAAACGTAATATGTTTAGTCCTGACATTAATAGACAGTTAACCTTTTCAATTAAGTGATGTGAAATGAAGTACCAACTTAGCTAAACTGTTGACATGTAACTATTTGGATTTAAAGAGTAAGAAACAATGCGAAATGACTACAATCGATGTGAAGAAAGAAAATGTTGATAAGGACCTTAAGAGGTGCGTTTGGTTTGTAGAAATTTTTGAAGGAACTGAAATTTATCAAAGAACTAAATAATTGGAACTGGATTTTGATTTGAAGGAATGGATGTGGAATTGATTTTTTCCAAAAGAAATTAGATTTATGAAAAATGTTTTGAATTCTAATGATTTTGCATGAGTGACCAAACTATATAATGGAATCTGTTGTTGGCTCAAATTGTCGTTTGGTCCGAATACATGGCCTAACCTAAAAATTACAAGAGGTTATTAGCGGGTCCTTTAAACACTAAGTTAGGGTTGTTAGGTTTCTTGTTATTTAAGATGGTATGTCACAATTTCCTATTATATTATGACCCATGACCCGTTTTTCTATTATAACCCATGATCCGTAAGGCTTTATAAAATTTTGAAAAATAAATTATTGTGTGATACGGGTTTTGAACCAAAAGCCTCATGTTTCAAACCAAATGTGCTAACCAACTCCACTAAAATTGTAATTATGTTTGATTTCTTGACTTAACATATATAAATGTGATTTTTCTTCAAATATAAAACCAAAATTATATTTAATTATTAATATTTTCATAATTCACAATATGACATTGTCTTCTCATATATCTTTAACACAACCATTTAAAATTGTTCATCGTTTTTCTCTTTATTTTAAAACATAATATATTTTACAACAAAACCTTAGTATTTGTAAATTTAGTTTTTAAATATGTGACAACATTTTGTTATAGAATTATTTTTATGCACACAATATTTAATATAAAAATAAATCGAGTTAAGGGTTCATCAAGAGTCAAACCGAGTTAAGGTCTGAGAGTCGCAATCAATTTTTGAGTTAGATTTTCTGATTAATATAAACAAGAGTTAGTCGTTTAATTCGTGTTTGTTTATCGACTTGGACTTGTTCTATCACAACGACAACCACCTATCCGAGTTGTAACCAATTTTGAATTAGATTTTCTGATTAATATAAACGAGAATTAGTCGTTTAATTTGTGTTTGTTATCCATTGGGACTTGATCTATCACTACGACAACCACCTACCCGTCGCCACCACCATACTATGGCCACCCAGTACCACTACAAACGTTGCTGCTGCCACCACTGTTAGCCCGTCCACCCACCCTGATCATTGTCACAACTACTCCCAACTTCCCACCTTGACCGCCGTCTGCCCCAGACCTACACCGCCAACTTGGCCACACACCCTGGCCATTATGGCAGCGGGGTGTGGCGAAGTTGGTGTGAGGAAGGTGGATGTGACTACAATGAATGGTTAGAGATTTCATTTACTTGGCTTGAAATCTTTCACATTTTGTAATTTTGAAATGATTGTTGAATTCAATTAAATGAAAGAATTTGATGTAACACATTAAGAACGAAATTGAGATTTCAATTCCACCAGACTCTACAAACCAAACACATCAAGAGAAGAAATTCAAATTTGCATTTCATGAATTGAATTCTACAAACCAAACACACCCTAAGTACGTAATTGATCTACCAAGTCTTCAAGAGTATAATTTACTAAATGGGAACCTGCAGAATATTTCAGCTAATCATTCAAGGAGGCATCAAATAGCCTAAGTCAACTCACATAGAATTTTGGCTATTGACAAAAGAACGATATTCCATTTAGTCAATCTTTTTATCCTATTTTCTTTATGCAGGCATAAAGAATTAGACCCATACTATATATTCTCTTAGATATGCTAATAATGGTGAAAGTTGGAAACTAAATTGATAAGGAAAAGGTGGTTCCATTGGCCACTGAGTTAACATAGGCTATAAATAGGCTGTTTTGCTAATATTTATTCACACCAAAACTAATAACGTACACAACTCAAAGAGAAGTTTTACATGAATAGAAGGTTCTTGTTTAGTAGCCAAGGATGACTTGCCTCATCACGCCTCAAGGTTGCAGAAAGTAACACCTTAATTGGTTCATGAGCAGTCGCTCCTTGGTTACTTGGCACGATCTTCTTGCTTTTGAGTTCTGGAAGGGTCTTAAAATCATGTGTTTTTAGGTTGAAATAGTTTTTTAGTGTTTACCTAAGCTATGAGATTAGAGTGTACTACCACATATTTCAGCTTTATCTATGTTCTTCTCATTTCTTTTTACTTTTATTTTCCTTGTAAACCGCCTATGCATCCATGCACACTTTTTATTTCTTTTAATTTTACTTGCATTCCTCTCAAAATCAATAATTAAAGATATGGCTGTGAACGAACCGAACAAACACAAACAAAACCTTGTTCATGTTCGCTCGTTAAGAAAATAATATGTTCACGAACGGTTCACGAACACTTACCGAACTAGATTTTATGTTCGTGTTCGTTCATCAAGGAAATTAATGTGTTCACGAACGGTTCATGAACACAAACGAACACAAATAAAATCAGCAGAGCCTAGAGATTGAGATCGATGTAATCATCAATGTGAATAATTAAAGCCTGTAAACGAATCAAATGAACACAAACAAGGGCATGTTCGTGTTCGTTCATTTAACTTTAAAAGAACACGGACACTTAATTGAACAAATATTTATGTTTATGTTCGTTTATTTAAAAATGGACATTTGTGTTCATTTGTTTAATATGTAAACGAACATAACTGAACAAAGATAAACGAACATGTATGAGCAAATGTAAATGAACACAAATATAAACGAACTTAAATGAAAACACTTAAATGAACATAAATTAATAAATATAAAACCTTTAAACAGATGACCTGTCTAGATAATATTTAATTATTTTCTATTAATACATAAACGAGCATAAACAAACAGACATAAACGAACGTTCATGAACATAAATGAACGAACATGAACATGTGTTCATGTTCGTTCATTTAATTAAACGGACACAAATTTTTGTTCATGTTTGTTCGTTTATTAAACAAACGAAGATAAACAAACTTCCCGTCGAATGGTTCACGAATAGTTCACCGAACGTTCGGTTCGTTTACAGGCCTAATTAAAGATCAACGCATTAGATCGATTTGTGTTGTAGAAGAAATGAATTTTTTTTAAGGAAAGATGTGTAGACGACGTGACGATTTGTAGCAGATATATTAAAAGCCCTTAAAGCATCCACAGTGTTTTGTACCCCGCGTGTTGTGGTGCACAAGCGTGATTGTGTGTTTACATCTGGCTTTAACATTGTTTGCATAACTGAATAATATATACCGAAATTCATGTGTTCCGAAACGCCTTTTGAACAAAAATGTTGTATTGATATTTCAAGCATTAGAAACGACCTTTTTCAAAGAAAATTTTATGTGCAATATATTAGGGCTAGCAAAGAAAATTTTATCATGTTTAACAAGTTAGAAACGACATGATTAACACAAGTATCAAATAAATTTCACGCCTTTGGCCAACACAAATTAATTATTAATGTACTTTACATATCATATATGATTGTGTTAACAGATTGATAGCTATTACTTTTAAGTGTCACGTATTCATCTTCCTAATGAGGATCTACTCTTGCTTCCTTTAAACTTCCACCGGTGCAACACGTTTTTACTTGGAATTTGGTTTCATTCTGAAAGCCGAATTTTGATTAGGGACGCATGACATCTTTATGGTGGCACCAAATCAATGCAGTGGAAAAATTAAAAGAAGCATGACATGGTTCAAGTAATCCCATTGTTGAACAGAATCAAATCAATTTCAACAAATGAATGTTACCTTGATAAGTTTATGCCATTGAGTAACATATGAAAGACCCATTTCATGACAAGCTGGAATCATTCCATGTATATATTTACCCGAAACATACAAAATGTATACATGCTATTAGGTACACTTTGATTTGTTAACTCTGATAGGAACACAATGATTCATGATTGGTGTTAACATTATATCATTCAAAGAACCTTCAGAATGGGCTGTTGGTATAGGTTATATGAATGCAAATTGAAATAATTAGAAGCAATTGGCAACTAATCAAAGACTGGACAAAATTACAATACACAAATTCGTAAATTAGTCATAATCAATGTTTGGATTAACACACACAAAACCGAACACAACACGAAAACAATAAAACAAACACGATGATTGGCTTGGTTTTCGGTCTAGACTGACCTACATTTGTGGCATGCAACCAGGGTTATACTTTATTACTATGCACCACATACAATTACGAGTACAAGCTCTTTTTTATGTAAAGACTAATCTAGGGTTTATTAATTTGAGAACAAGAAAACTAAAGCGGACCCTAATAAAAAGATATAGGGTCGACCCAAAACCTCCGATGTCTTCTATCTTCATTAAACTCAATTAACTATTCTTCAGGTAAACCATGCAAAAACCAAGTCCACAGATAAATAAGTTCTAAGATGTTATGTAACAAAGTATTTTGAATCATTTACCTTCTTGTTACCGAAGGAGCTGCCACATATTGCTTATTCTCCAAATATTTTAAATCTGCATGATCAATATGGCATTAGTTTAAGTTGCAAAATGGAGTACAACAATGTAATTCTGGAAAAGCATTATTTGAAGATATCATCTAGTTTTCACCATAAACTCTTTGTTCTAAATGAAGAACATGTCGCTGCTACGTACAAAAATATTTTATATAAAAAATAAAACAAACAAACAATAGATTCATCATTTCTGAGTTCAAAGATCCATATTTGAAATATTATGAACATAGTATAAGACCCGGATAAAGTCAACAGGTGTCAAAAAGTCAACTTTGACTAGAAGAGTCAAAGTTGACCAAAAGACAGATTTAACCCCAAAAAATCAAGCCAGCAATTCCACATAGTATAAGACCAACGGAAAGTAACAGCCTAAATTCCTCTGTCTATTTAAACAACGCACATACTTATTCCTATATTTTAACTAAAGGGAATGAACCAAACAACAATAACTGATTGTGCTATAAGTAGTTTAATAAAAACACGCTAATCTAGACACTAAGTAATAAATTCTAGACTCTTAACTTAACTAAAACTACTAACCGGCAAGTGAACCGATCGACTCGAGTACAGCTAAATAAGTCTGGATATCGAACCCACAGGACTCTTTAAATTACGTCAACTAGCTAATTAGACTCAACAAATGCTGACACGACTATTTGTTTGTTTAAAGGGGGGGGGGGGTTATTTAAAATATTAATCTAAGACTAATTAAAGAAAACAAGTTGAGTAAATAAGATGATGATGAGAAAACTACCTAGGCTATAATCCCCTATATTTCAGTTATGAATTAACCGGGAAAATATTAAGTTATGGACTTGAATCGTAAAAAAGACACTTAAGAGAAAACCCGAACAGTACCCCTGACCTTTCTCAAGAGACACCTATGAGTTTCTAATAAGTTTTAACGCACACCGGTATTAAAAATCAAGTTTCCTTACGGTCACCTAATTACTTATGACTTAGTTTCTTTATACGAAATCCTACCTTACAGCGTGGAAATCAAAGACAGTTTAATATATTTAATTGATTTAATAGACAATAATAAACAATCAAACCTACACGGACTCCTTACGAAGAACTAAATCTAGCAAGATTAAATAATAAAGATCTATCAATAACCTAGCACTTTACAGATTTTAGGTTAGCAGCACACTTAGGTTTATTTAAGTAATAATTATTATTCCTATGATCTTATCGCGAAATCAATCATAAAATAACCAAAAACACAAAGTAATTGACCTAATAGCAACTATCATAATGACAAACAATAATCAAGGCAACTATGGAATAATAACAATCAATCAAACAAACCTAAGCATCCATATGCATCAATTTAATATGATTAAACCTTTTACTAAATCAAAAAAACCATAACGATAAATAAATCCCAAATCAAATCACAACTTCAAAATAGGTTCATCATAAGCTAGGCAGTCTATAATGTTTAGCCTAACATCATAAGATCAAACAAAACAATGCTAAACGAAATCATAATGAAAATAAATAAGAACGGAAGATTAAAGGTTATAAAACCCGGAGTCTTCGTCCTTTAGCCTTCAAACCCTCAGAAATATCCTCTCTTGAGCTCCCAAATTATCCAAAACGACCAGGGTATTCAGGTTATCTTTATGGTTGAGTTTAGGAGTATTTAAATAGGAAAATACAAGGCCCAAACCCACAAAACGGAAAATTCTGGAAGCTTCTCATCCCAAAGCGCCGCATGGTGGGCACCCTCCTCTTGGCCGCGCGGCGCTACAGCAAGGGTGAGGGGCGACCTGGTCTGGTTCACTCTTGGTTCGGTCCGGTTCGTTTTCTGATGCTCCGGTTCGCCGGTTGATGGTTGGGTAAAAGTTAGTTAGTTTTATATATTAATTAGTTATATTTAGGTTAATAAACGAATGAACATTGGTACTTCAAGTGTTGTTTACGTGTTTCAGGACATTGGAGGCTATGAAGCTTAACAAGGATATTTACGGGCTTGGAACGAAGATCAAGAAGTGAAAGATTGGAAGTGCACGCATCACGAGGAATTCAAGAAAATAAAAAATAAAAATCTGAAATTTTACATCTTCGCGATACGCGAAGATGCAATGAAGGGCAACTTCGCGATACCGAAGTTGCATAATGGCGGTTGCGACTATTTTGACCTTTGCGATACGCGAAGAAGCATAACTGGACATCTTCGCGATACGCGAAGATGCTTATGTCGGTCAAAAATTTAGTTTTTCCCTATGTAAACCCCTTAACCTCCCCATTCGGTTATCATCGACTTCCAGAGGCAAAAGAGGCTGCTTAGGACGATCTTCCATCATTCCAAGGCTTCTGGTTCGTGTCCGGTTTGCATGTTCATCCAAGATAAGTGTATTGACGTTATGATCATGTTCGACTAAGTTCTTTGTTCATTCTAGGCTAAGGTTTTGTGTAATTCTTCTTAAGACCAGATTTTCTATGCTTAAAGTTATGAACTTGATTTGAGTTGTCGCTTTTATCTTGTTTAATTGATTGCTTGATTGTTTAAACAATTTATACTTGCGATTATTGATAAGTGCATCACTTGTTTGGTTTTGTTCATCAACACTTAAGGTTAGGTTCTTGTGTCATTGAACTTATAATCATCGGTTCATGTTACTTAATTAGTTGTCATAAAACATAAATTGGTAATTGTGTAGATCGAGTTCAATTGTGTCAACAATTCGGTTAGGGTATCGTCTGTCATCACAATCAAACTACTAGGTCTAGTAATTACTGCGTAATCAAGATAAGTGAATCTAGGATTAAGTTGATTAACACATTACTTGAACCTAGAATGAACGTTTTATTAATATTGTTTGCAAGGTTTTTAAGTAATAATTAAGTTTTAATTAAATCTTTTCTAAAAACTGCTTGACATCGTCTGTCCGCCTTAGTTAATTAATTAAATTAGTAGTATTAAAATTAGCACTTTCTTTGAGTCCCTGAGGAGACGACCTTACTTACCCGTACTTATTATAGGTATTTAAGTCTTTAATTAATTGTTTTTGAGTAGACCGCGACAGCCTACGTCACCGGTTTAGCTCATTTTTTATCGTTTTTTGCCCTCTTTAACCACGAACAAGTCCCGGGACTTAGATTATTAAAATGTGTTAGTATTATACAAATCCTAACAAAAACCGAACATAAACTAATAAAATATTATATAAAAGGTACACGGGATTTTATGTATATTAAGCATTATGTCAATAACAAAATCATTAAAAGTTTGAAGAAGCTGAATTGAAACATGCAGAGCCAAATCAAGAAGAAACCTAACCCGCAAACGGTCATTCATAACATATCGAGAGATGCCAGAGTGAGTGAGTGGGAGTGTTGCAGAAAGAAATCAAAGAGCCGTACTTTTGTTTAGTCTGTAATCAAGTCTTTACCAACCAAAGTTTCCAAAAATGACCACCTGAATACTAACAACTAAGAAGTATTATTACCGTCCGTTGAAAAAGAAAAGAAGTATTACCAAGTGTTCCACTTATTTAGATTGTGTGTTTTTTGTGCAGCATCTTTCATGAAACTATTCTCTTATTAAAAAACAAAAAATAAACTGAAAGTGGAAAGCAAGAAAACTATTTGACCAATAGTCTATTTACATAATTGAAGAGCTGGGGATCAATTCAAAAAATTTATACTTGCTGACCTGCTCTTGGATGTCTGTAAACGTCAGGGTGATGAACACCTCTGTTGACTATCAGCTGTTTTAGATCTGCCAACGAATAGGTTTAATGTCTTTGGTAAAGTTCATTTGTACAAATAGTGTATGTATTGTAATATGGTTGGCATGCAGTATTGCAGTTTGTTTTGTTTGGCAAGTATCATGTTTATGTTGTATAGTTGGTCTAATGTAGTTACTAAGATAGTGCTTATATACTATTTAGGAGAAATCAGAATGCAATTAACACAAAACATTTTGACAGACAGAGTTGCACAAACATTTAACTCAGCCAACAAGTTCACAAGCCAAACCATTTCACCAGCAGCAACACGCATTGTTCTGTACTCTGCCTAAGTAGAAGATCTTGAAACAATTAACTTTTTCTTGCTTTTCCAAGAAACAAGAGAGTTCCCTAATAAAACACAAAATTAAGCATTTTGCCCCATCTGAACGAGCGTAAGCCTTTAGTTCAAAATCACCCTCTTTACTCATCATAATACCACAACCAGGAGCTTTTTTTTTAAGATATCTTAATAGTCTTAATACTAGCCTCAAGTGTGAACTTGTAGGACTATGCATAAACCAGCTCAAAAATTGAACAGAGTAAGAAATATATGGTCTAGTGTGGACAAGTAAATGAGTTTTCCAACTAATTTTTAATAACCAATAATACTTAGAAAAAAACATCTCTTTATCACAAAAAGAAGTAACAATACGATTTTGCATCAAGCCATCAATGAAGTCACTTTGTAGGATTTTGTTCTTAAAACAAAATTATATATAAAATATTAAAACGCATATAGTTTTTTTAATGATTATGGACTTTCTAGAAGACTAGGCCTTGGTTGGTCGCCCAATTCGCCCTCCCTTTAAGCCGGCCCTACGGGCGCGTAATCAGTGGAAGTGTTTTGTTTGTTTTTATGGAAACGTAATATTTCCACAATATCTCAAATGAGACCAGAACCAACAACCTTTAAGTTCCAAACAATTTGCCAAACTAGTGGTTATTCAACTTATTTGGAAATGTGTTGGTGAAATGGATTAGTACGTGAGCATGTATTTTCTTTGTTATTTATCAATTAATAAATAGGGCCGTAGCTTAGTTTATTCATTCCTGGTTCACGTATTTACTTTACCATGATCTTGTAATCAGTTTCAGTTAATATAGAAAGAGTCCAACACTTTGTTCAAGTCTGTGTGATAAGGGGAGACCGGCATAGGTGTGTAACCGGCAGAAGGGATCTGTCAAAGCAGATGGCTTTGGATTCGGTTCGTTTGGCGGGTGACAAAAAGGGAAAAGAAGGCTTTGTTTTCTTGGTCGGTGTCTAAATTGACTGTAATGCCCTAGCCGTCAACGAGTTATCTGACAGTAAACAGATGAGTGGGCACAAAAAAGCCCGCTAGAAAAGCACGGGGGCATATATCACTCAATTTAAGATTGGACCACTATCTACTCCGACCTGGCCACACCCCAACCATTAGGGTGGCGATGGGGTGGGGGTGGCGGATGTAATCACAGTGAGTGATTAGAGATTTCATTTACTTTGATCAAAATCTTTCACGGTTTTGTAAGGATTGCCGATTTCTATTAAATGAAAGAATTTATTGTAATTAGCTTCAATGACATTCCAATTCTTCCGGTCAAACACATTAAGAATAGCAATGATATGTTATTTCTACCAAATTCTACAAACCAAACACATTAAGAGACGTAATTCAAATTCCAATTTCATTGGATTTTACGAACCAAACACACCCCTTAGTGATTGATCCAACAAGTTTTCACGGGTATAATTTACCAAATGGGAACCTACGGAATATTTCAACAAATCATTCAAGGAGGCGTCAAATAGCTTAAGTCAACTCACATAGAATTATGGCCATTGACAAAAGAAATGTATTCCGTTCACTCACTCTTTTATATCCTATTTTCTTTATGCAGGCATAAAGAATTAGACCCATACTACATATTCTCTAAAATATGCTGATAATTGAAGAAAGTAGAAAACTAAATTGATAAGGAAAAGAATCATGTGGTTCCATTGGCCACTCAATTAACATTGGCTATAAATAGGCCATTTTGCTAATATTTGTTCACGCCAAAAATGATAATTTAATCAACTCAAAGAGAAGTTCTTACATGAATAGAAGAGTTCTTGTTTAGAAGCCAAGGATGACTTGCCTCATCACACCTTACGGAAAGTAACACCTTAGTTGGTTTATGAGGCAGGTTCCTCCTTGGTTACTTGACATGATCTTCTTGCTTTTGGACATTGGAAGGATCTTGAAATCATGCGTTTTTATAATGTTGAAACATTTTTTAGTGCTTAAGTACTTAAGCCATTAGATTAGTGTATACTACTACTAATACGTATTTCAACGTAGCTTTTTTATTTCTTTTAATTTTACTTGCTTTCGCCTCCTAATCATAATAAAAAAAGATAATCAATGCATTAGATTGATTTGTTTAGCTTACCAGAAAGTGCACTAATAAATCTGAAATGTTACATTAATTGAAATGTACATTACAAATTTTCTTTTTTAGTCCAAACAGTGTCTGTTTTTTTAATATATATTACAAATTACTTGAAATTAACTGAAATTTACGTTACAAATTACTTGAAAAATCAATAAAAGGTAATTTAACAATATTTTGTTGTAACTGTAGAGCATCTACAACAAGGGGAAAACCCCCTTTAGACATTTTAACTTTCAAAATTTGGACAAAAGTTCAGCTGTGGAACAAAGATGATCTAGTAAGGACCTCTAAGTTTTTTTAGCATTAGTTGACAGGTCGCCGAAGAACATTAAGAGAAAAAACAATGGGCAGAAAAGATGTCCTGGCCGGATTATAATCTACCAGGTGTTTGTCAGGCGAAAACATACATAGAAAGCAGATTGTTGGAGTAGGTCTGATCGAAAAGAAATAAAGAGAGAATGATCGAAGGAAAATGATGATTCAAATCAAAAGCTTATCCAAGATCTTAAATTCCTAGATTATCGATGTAGTTAAGGTTTATTTATCTAAGTTAGCTATAGTAGGGTTATGTTTATGCTTAGTAAAAGTATCATGCCAACAAAATTCTTGTGTCTTCCTCTCAAAACGGTTGTCTATCGTTGTTCTAGGTCTTCATATTGAATCCACGTAAATCATGTTGGCTTGTTATCCCATTGAACTGTTTCTCGTATTATCCGTTGGTTGCATTCAATCAATAGTTCAGATAATTCAATCAATATTGCCTAAGTCTTAGATTAATCTCAAATGTTCGGCCAGTTTGTAGGTCCCAAACGACCAGATCTAACGCGCGAACGGATTTGTTCATGATAGACGTTCGAGACGGGTGTGGTAAATCAATCGACCGAACATAAATAATACAAAGATAAAATAAAGGAATGATCTCATTATCGGTTAAATATTTGATACATTAAGCGAACCGACCCCACCCAAGGTGAGCTCCCCTTGTGTGGGAGATATGCACCATACAAAAACACACACTAAAATAGAAATACAAGCCCATATTTATAGCCTAACACATAATCTAGAAGCTTTCCCGTTGAAGTTAAGCGCGTGTGGAAGCTCTCGTATCGTGTCCGGAATTCTCAACCACATTAATTATTAACTTGAGCTTAAATATATAACGGGGTTCGTACTTTGATATCGCAAGTCACAATTTTGGCCTTACACAGTTAGTTTTTTCGTTTCCCTTCGTTATATTCGCAATATGTTTGTTTTTTATATTAATATAAGAGCACCTTCAATGCTTGGTCCGGCCATTAGAGTGCGCAACTTTCAAATTCCTAGGTGGCGGACTTGAAGTATTGTAGGAGGATTTTGGATGCAATGTCTGGAATGAAACTCTTAATCTTTAAACCTGCAAAAGACTTCAGTCATAGTAGAAATGAATATTTTTTAAGGAAATTTGAAATTTGATATGGCAGTTTGTGAATGTTATGCGTTGCGAATGCCTAAGATAACTAAAGAATGATTCGAGAAGCATAATCATGCGTCCCACCCATGCTAAGTTAAATTGACTTTCAACTTGAAATATACAACACGCCACACACACCTTTAACCATATCTCATTGAAGATTTGGTGATTTATCTTTGATTCCTATCAAAGTCAATGCATATGAATGGAATATATGCACTTCAAATTCCTAAATGCTTGCCTTCTGCCTTGAAGTATTAGCCATGCATCCAAGTTGGTCTGTTGCACTAACATATGGAATGAAATTTATGCAACTTCTGTGCAGGTTTATGCATGCCAATAAGATCTAGCACCTCTTATCGAATTGAAGTTTGGTAATTTATTAATTGAAAAACTTGTTCTGGCGTACATCCTTACTTGATTTGTTAATGTTGTTATTCCATGCATGATCAATTGTTAACTTTTGAGGGTGTTGATGAATATGGATTGAGTGAATATATTCTCCTTTCCTAACAGAGATAATAATTGATTATGATGTGGAAGAAACATATAACACTACACCTTTCAGTTTTTTTTTATTATTCTCGTGTTCCTATAAAGGAAGTGGATAAACATATATATAAAATTATTAAGGAGGTCGGTGATCTTAAAGCTAGGGACTCGTAGTTGGATCAATGGAAAGAGACAAAGAAAATGGTTTAACTAAAAAATGGTATAATCTGTGATAAGTTTGAAGTTATAGCGAGGCCGAAAGTAACTTATGAAAATATATCTAGTTATCAACAAACTAGATCAAATTCATAAAATTAACCCGCAATATATTTTCAGTGAAAACTCTATTTCAATAATAGTACTGGTGCAAAATCCTAATAATATTAACTGTGCTTTTTGGGTAGCACTGTAGCAGATAAAACTTAGTGATTAGATAATAATAATAATAATATAGGCTCAATGCAAAAAATAGATGATCGGACCAACCTAGATGGCTAGATGCATGTCAAATATTCAGGCAGAAGGAAAACATATATTGTTGTTGCCATCATTGTCTGCTTGATTGCCCCCACAACTTCCTTGACTGCCACTTGACCGTTGTCTATCGCAAATTCCGCCATCGGCCTGGCCACACACCCCAACCAAAAGGGCAGCAGGGTGGAGTGAGCGCTGGCGGTGGCAGATGTGACCACAATGAGTGGTTAGAGATTTCATTTAATTTAGGTTGAATTCTTTCATATTTTGTAAGATTGTTGGTTTCTATTAAATGAAATTTAATGTAATTTGCTTCATTTTCATTCCAATATTCATTTTCTAGTCAAAACACATTAAGAATAAAATTGATATTTTTTAATTTTACTAAATTTTATGAACCGAACACATAATGAGAAGGAACATTCTTCAAATCAAACACCCTAAGAATTAACACAACAAGTCTTCACGAGTATCGTTTACCAAATGGGTACCTACCGAACATTTCAGCTAATCTTTCAAGGAGGCATCAAATAGCCTAAGTCAACTCACATAGATTTATGACCATTGACAAAAGAAATGTATTCCGTTCACTCACTCTTTTATATCCTATTTTCTTTATGCATGCATAAACAATTAGGCCCATACTAAATATTCTCTAAAATATGCTGATAATTGAAGAAAGTAGAAAACTAAATTGATAAGGAAAAGAATCATGTGGTTCCATTGGCCACTAGATTAACACAGGCTATAAATAGGCCATTTTGCTAATATTTGTTCACACCAAAACTGATCATTTACACAACTCGAAGAGAAGTTCTTACATGAATAGAAGAGTTCTTGTTTAGTAGCCAAGGATGACTTGCCTCATCACGCCTTACGGAATGTAACACCTTAG
Organism: Bidens hawaiensis; assembly: GCF_021521415.1. Taxonomy (NCBI): domain Eukaryota; kingdom Viridiplantae; phylum Streptophyta; class Magnoliopsida; order Asterales; family Asteraceae; genus Bidens; species Bidens hawaiensis. The sequence goes on along the minus strand of NW_027492994.1, from coordinate 17,819 downwards.
TTGGTTAATGAGGCAGGTCGCTCCTTGGTTACTTGACACGATCTTCTTGCTTTTGGACACCGGAAGGATCTTGAAATCGTGTGTTTTTAGGTTGAAACCACTACTAGAAAATTGAGCAATTGCTATCAAAATTTGCTACCGAAAAAAAACAGTAGCAAATTTAGCAACCGATTTAGCAAATTTGCTACCGAAAATGCGAATTACTTGACACGGTGGCTAAGCGGTCGGCGTTTTGCAACCATTAATTTTCGGTGGCTAAGCGGTCGGAGTTTTTGCAATTGTTGACTAGACGGTCGGAGTTTTTTTTGCAACCATTGGCTAGACGGTCAGAGTTTTTGCAACCGTTGGCTAAGCGGTCAGATTTTTTCCAACCATTAATTTTCGGTGGCTAAGCGGTCAGAGTTTTTGCAACCGTTGGCTAGACGGTCGGATTTTTTTTGCAACCGTTGGCTAGGCGGTCGGCGTTTTTGCAACCGTTGGCTAAGCGGTCGGAGTTTTTGCAACCGTTAATTTTTGGTCAGAACTGTTAACTTCCAATGAAGCGCAGGTCGGAGTTTTTTTGCAACCTGGTCGGAGTTTTTGCAATCGCTGGCTAGACGGTCGGAGTTTTTTTCCAACCGGTAGGCGGTCGGAGTTTTTACAACCGGTTATTAAACGGTCGGACTTTTTTAAAATTTTATTGTTGCAGCAAACAAATCAATAACTAACATTAACAACAACTTGGTGTTTGGGACCATAATACCCTTGCAGAATCATCACAATTACCAGACAACCCCTTGTAACATTTGACCCTGCTATATAATCTCAAATGCACTGCTTGTGAGAAATAGGCATCAACAGCTCATAACTCGAGCACATAATAAATTTATATTGCAGTAGCTAATTATTTAATTGCCCCTGCTGCAATTGTAATTACTATTCTGATTTGTGACCCGTTATAGCTATCTGTTCATATCAGCAGTACAATCACGATAACGCCCCTGCAACATCAGCTCGTACCGTCGGCCATATATTAACCGACCTGCAAAAATTGTTATTTTTAAACATTTTACTGCAAAAATTCTTCTGCACATATTTGACCAAAATGCCCCTGCAAAGATTTGTAGGTTTTGTGCAGTGGCAATGGCTGCAGCTGCACATATTTAATCACAAAACACTACATGTTAACAAATTAAATTCTTTTGACTCACTACCTTTTGACCTAAATTTGTTTTGGCCCGTTTAAGATATAAAGCATATTGAAATTTCACCTGTGATGTTTCAAAATGGATTCTATCACAAACAGGCATGTCTCCTATTTAATCCATTTACACCAATATTCTCTAACAGTCTAACCATTACAATCATAATGTGGATCATGATGTCATTGATTTTAATTTTCCATAACTTCTTATGTTCATACCATTGCTTTGTGTGTGAACGTTGAAGCATTAAATTTATAAAAATTGCTAACAATTTAAGCTGTTGAAAATTAAAACCGAACCACAGCAAACTAAGCCAAACCGTCACTAACAGTTTCGTTACAGTTTGATTTCACGGGTTGGCATGTCAAACAATTTAATAAAAGTCTTTTTCGTTAAAGCGTGTTAAACAATTTCATTGAAGCAAGACAAAAAATAAAATAGTGTTTTACATTGATTGAAAACCATAATGAATATTAACATGCAGGATTTTGTTAATATTCGGGTAAACATATCATATATCTAGTGGCGTGCATTAAGACAAAAAGGATTCAATATCATCTAATTTATGTCCAAGCTATTCAAAAATTTTAACCTTGTCATATTTTAAGAGCCAATGAAAAAATTTAAGTTAAGCTATTCAGGTCAGTTCTTGGGTTCGATTTTCTGCGGAATCGAAGCCTGATCCGTGCACTCGGGTCAGGTTCAGTTCCGAGTAGGAACCGCCAGGTTCATATTTAACTGGTATGAAAATTTAAGATCCTTACAAACCCGTGAAACTTTACAACAAAAATCACTCGTTATGAGAAAGTAAAATTATATAAAATAATCAAATCAAAATTAATTTATTCAAAAAAATGTTATTATATTCCAACTGCCATCGCTTATATCATTCTAACCTAATCTCTTAAACCTTTACTGTTGATGTTCGGTTTATTTGTATATATATAAGTGTGTTAATTATGTAGTTTTGTTTAGTATATTGTTAGAACTTTGTTACTTTATACGTGCTTTTGTATTTCAGGTCATTGATCGTTAAAGATGCTAAATTGGAGACTTGTACGAGCATGGAATGATATCTCGGGAAGACCGAATCATAAATTGAAGCCTTAGGAAGTGTTAGAAGGATTCGGGAAGAGATTGGATGAGAAACCTAAAGCCGATGTTAAAACTGAACAAGATGGGTTCACAAAAATCGACCAGGAAGTAAAATGAGCATATCCTGGGCTAGAAAATGAGTTACGGAACCCATAATATATGAATTTTGGGTTTCTCGACGAGAGGAATCTAAAGATGAAGTTGTCTTGGACCATTGCGTAGCGCAATTGTCCAAGGAGGGTGACCATCGCGCTACGCGATGGTCCCCACCGACGGGAAAGTTAGGGTTTGATGTTATATCTTGTTTTGACGACCTTAGACGCCCCCATTCAGTTTCAGGAAGTTTCTAGAGCAGCAAGAGGAGAAAACCTTCATTCCTATTCATCTCAAGGCCATAGATATGATCCAAATCATCCGAATCGAAGACCGAGAGATGCCGAGACGCGGCTAGACCCTTCGAGTCATACCCGGGATGTATAGTTTGTAATCTTTCAGTTTGTTTCTCATGTACTAGAACAACTAATTGTAATTGTTTTGATGTTAATCTATGAGTATTGATGTTTAGTATGTTCGTAAAATCAGTCGGTTTAGGTTTATTTCTATCAGAACGATTAGTTTGTTGATTGCTATAATAATTGCTCATAGGATTGTTTGACTTGTTAATTGCAATAAAGCATACGTTTGCCCTTAGTTGAGTCACACTGGCAGGGACCGTTTGATAACCAGTGCCGTGTGTTAGCGTGCGTGGATGCCTAAGGTTTAACCGGTTAGTCAGTCTGTAGTTGACACAAGATAGTTAATCTGTTAAGTTGCATGAGATTGCTGTTTGATTGCTTACTTGGATTCCCGGGTGTGATTTGCTTTATTTGATTGACTGAATCTTGAGTACTTGTTCGTTTCTTATACAATTAAATTGTTTGCTAGTGTAATCAGCACTTTGATAGAATTCACTTCATAATGTTAGGAATCGATTTCACTACACACTGACCACATACTCCTCGTGGTTCGACACCCTACTTACCCTGACTAGCTTAAGGTGATTAGGACACTGATTTACTTGTTTTTTACTAGATAGCGACAGTCTAGCAACAAAATGGCGCCGTTGCCGGGGAGTTAGTGCGCTTAGTGTTTTGTGTTAATTGATTTCTTAGTTTAATTTAGTTTTTGTTTTTAATTTTAGTTTAGTTTTATTTTTCCATTTTACGCGGGGTGTGTTATTGTGCAGGTAGCAGGTTTATGCACACCCGCTATTCAGGAAGAAATTCTCCGCTGATTTACGAGCCTGAAATCGAATGGTTAGCTCGGCAGAACCGAGCTCAGGTCAGACAGTCAGACATGGAAGGTCAGAACCAGAACCAGAATCAAAACCAAAATCCACCGCCCGAGATCAATGTTTTCCAACCTGAACCAAATCCACCGAATAATCAAAACCCACCAAATAATGACCTACCACCACCAATAAACACCAATCAACAACCCCAAAATTCAGCCCGACAATCCAGAAACCGAAACCGAAACCATGACAGACCTGGGTCATCAGCCCCGAACAATACCCCTCGTCATCGACAGCCGATTATTCAAGATTTTGACCATGTCAGTATTCATACTGAAGACAAAGAAGAGGGAGACGAGGAGGAATTTGGGCCGAGAAATGAAAATGCGGGTTTGCGTGTTGAAGAGGTTGATGAGGTTGAGGAACCGGTTAGGGGAACCGGTTAGGGTGAGAGGTAACATGTGGAGGAACATGAATCTTGATCGATGTGGAATAGGAAGATATCGGGAGGAACATAGACAGCCGATTCAGGTTAATCGGGGAGGTTTTGAGGAACCGAGGGCCAGACAAAGGAATTGCAGGCTTCCGGTTCAGGGTGTTAATAGTCGGTTCAGACCGGCTATTTTAGATGGTGCATCACTGATTGTCTCACAGGTGCGTGTTCAGGGACAACCGACATTTAAATCCCGTCCGTCCTACATCAACATAGTTCCCCATTTTCACGGACTGGGATCAGAAGACCCGTATTCACACTTGTTAGATTTTTTAGCTATTTGCGGGTCTATTGGTGATGGTACTATGATCAGAATGAGGTTCGGTTGCGGTTGTTCCAGTTTTCATTAAAAGACAAGGCAAAACACGGGTTTAACTCGCTACCGATGCACAGTATTGAGAACTAGGCCGAGATGCAGCAGGTTTTCCTTAACGAGTATTATTCGCAGTCGAAGACTAACGAAGCCCGGATGGAGATTCGTCACTTTTCACAGTTAGCGGGTGAGTTATTTCATGAGACATTTACTCGTTTTAAGGAAATGATTAGAAAGTGCTCGCACCATCAGATAGAGTTGTGGGAGTTAGTTAAGAGTTTTGTTGACGGGTTGACATATGAAGATATGAAGTATTTGAAGGCATCATGTAATGGTCAACTGTTAAACCAACCCGAGGATGATGATTGGGATTTCCTTTAATTTATGTGCCAAGATTCAAAAGCCGAAGCCTCTGCTGAAAGAAGAAGAAACACTTGACAACCAAATCAGTAACATCAACAGCGAGTGAATCTGAACGTATAGCAGCTTTGGAACGAGAATTGGCAATGTTGAAGAATGATAAGGGTAAAAAGGAGGTTGGTAAAGTCAGGGTAAATTTCCCAGTTTGTGAAGATTGTGGGGAACTAGGACACACAGCAGATGATTGCCCCGAGTATGAAGACGAAGAAGAGCCCGAAGAGGTTAATTATGCTTATAGGGATTTCAAAGGTCAGGGGTTTAATTCAAACACCTATCACCCCCGCCTGAGGAACCACCCGAATTTCAGATACGGGAACGCCTCGAGTCAGTCGAACCCGAACTTTCAGGGGTCCAGTCAGAACCGACAGCAGAACAGCTACCGCCAGGGCGGTTATCAGTAGGGTTCATACATCCAGAATAGCAGTTGGGGGTATAACAGAGACGGTTAACGGGGTAACAGTTCATCGGGTAATCAGAATCAGGACCAGCAGAAGGGTAATTCATGTAATTCAGATGAGTCGGTACACTCGAAGTTAGATGCGTTGTTGAAGTTGGTGACAGATAATCAGAAAGAGACGCAAAAACAGTTCGAGTTGAGAGATAAGTCTTCAGAGGCGATGTCGAAGCAGATTGGTCAATTCGCAGCAGATGTAGCGAGATTTCAGAAAAACACGGGTCGGTTACCAAGCGATACCACAGTAAACCCACAGCACTTTAGTTCAAGTTCAAAGAAAGGAAACAATGTGCACATCAATGCGGTAATTCTTTTACCTTATTTTGAAATTACTTGTGTTGAATTTGATTCACCACGGTGAAAGATGTTAGTGATAAGAATGATTGTGTTGGTCAAAATGAAACAATTTTTCAAAATGAATTGAAACTAAATACAGATGAATTGTCTTTTTGTGAAAATTGCACTTGTGAAAAATGTTTAAATGGTAAATTGACCAACAGGAGAGATGGGGAGGTGGAGGATAATATCACCTCAAGTAAACTCCAAGACCCTGGAGTGCCATTTTTATCAATTCAAATTGGGGAATTTAAAACTGATCGGACACTTCTAGATCTTGGAGCATGTGTTAGTATCATGCCCGGTAATTTATATGATCAGTATGAATTTGGCCCGCTAGAAAGGGTGAACACCACCGTGGTGTTGGCAGATCAAACTCATACACTTCCTCGGGGCATGGTTACTAATGTAATGGTTCAGGTGGATGAATTTTGCTACCCATTTGACTTTCTTGTACTTGATTATGCTAAAGGAAATAATACACAATCTGCAGTCATACTGGGTAGGCCATTACTTGCCACAACACATGCGGTAATTGATTGTGCTAAGGGAGTTTTGGGAATTAAGTGTGGAGACCATGATAAACAGTTACCATTGTTTGAAAATGCTACTAATCCTTTTATTGACAAGTGTGAATCCTTGAGCAAGGATCCCCATACAAGAGAAATATTTTGTGATTGACAGGAATGAGCTAAATGGTAGCATGGAGGTGAAAGGACAGAATGAGATATTGCATGGAGTTAAATATGGTGAGGAAGTAACAACAAGAAAGGGAAAGAAAACGAAAATGAAAGAGGTAAAGAAATCACCTGACTGTGATGCGAAATGGAGGTTGGCAAGGTTTGGTCCGGATTATGGCGTGCCAAAAAGTTGGAAGCAACCTCTTGAGGAGGAGCTTTTATGTAACGAGAAGGCTGCATAGAAACGGGCCAGCCGCCCACCTTGAATGTTATAAAGTTTTCAAAAGGGTGGTAATTGTACATTTTGTATATTTTTAGTTTGTATTTGTTTTTTGTTTTTATATTACTAATTGTATTTCAAGCGTACCATCATAGCAAAAGCTAAGTGTGGGGATATCGCAAGGAAAAAGTTGGGATTTTGATGTGTGCGGTAAAGTTATGTCAAAAAACGAGTTTCCAGTTAAGCTACCCAAAGTGCTTTCGTGTTCTTTTTTGCTATGGTTAATCTAGGTACGCGTATATTTGTTGTATTGGAACTTTGTGGGTGTAGTTCACTAGAAACCCTCACGAGACCTCACTCATCCACCAGGGCTACCGGGGGGTTTAAAGGGCTTGTTGCATACGCTAAATGCAACCGTGATTCCTACGAAAGTGAGTTAGGTCTTTTAACATTTTAACTCATTTAACAAAATTTATTATGAGACTTAACTAATTCTGCTTGGTAATAATTTTTAATAAAATTAACTAATACTTTATTTTTTGCAAAACTCTTAAAAGACCTATGTCTTACACATGGTGAGAAGCTTGCTTCTACACGTTTTGAGATTTTGCAGATTCAGTTTTAGTCTTGGAGAAGACGAGTTTTCACGAGGGTTTGCGAGCCATTTTTTTTAGTATTGCCTTATCAGCCATATCAGGTGATTTCAGTTTCATAATCTATTTTGTTATTTTAGTTTACGCGTTGAGAGTGTAATTGTAGATTTTTGTGTTAGAACTACATTAAAGCCCGATTTTTAAATTGTTAAACATTTAATTTCAACCTCGTCCCTCAAATGTTCGTTAATTGTTTTAAAATTTTAACATTAAGGACAATGTCAACCTCAAGTGTGGGGATGGGGAAAGTTGAAAATTTTTAGCCCGATAGTACCTCGAACAGTATTCAGAAACTTAAGTTATTAACTGTCACTTATTGCTATTAATGCCAAGTTAGAGGTTTTTGGTCCTGGTTGGTTTTTCAGCTTCTCGATAGTTTTCCTGACAAATGTTTTTAAAAATGAGAAGTTGAAAATGGAATCGTTTAGGCGGGGATAACGAGTCAAGGGGATGGGTATACATGTTTCATATCGGCAGCCCTAATTTCCAGACATATTGTGAGATTAGCCCCTATACTTAATACACATATTATATAGTAAATATAAAACATGTCTTGTCATTTATTGAGGAAAACCGGTATGTTTTACAGAATTAGAACTTGCTTGTCACATGCTTTTCGAGATCTTAATACCACCACCTGCATGGAGATTAGGACTTTAGAAAACCTATTCCGTACATATTTTCCTCACTAAATAAACTCCTTACCTGACATTATCCCCTAGGAGCCCATTTGGACCTTATCCTTTTTCGTTTGCTAAACTGAACATTACACACCATTGCAGCCTTGGCCTTTATTTTATTTTAACCCGTGTGATGAAATCCAGTTCGTTATCGAGTCGTATATATTTCGAGTTGTACTTAGTCAGACGAGTTGTGATGTCGTAAAGTTCAGAGTTGTAATTATCAGTTATTGATGTTTAGTAAGAAAAAAAATAAAAAAAATAAAAAAAAAAGTGAAAAATCAGCAAAAAGACAAAAAGAAATCTTCAGTTTAGTATTTCAGTTGTTATTAACAGTTGATTGTGTAATTAGTTCGTTTGTATTCGTGAGTCTGTATATCTTGTTTAACTGGGTTTCATCCACCTGAGTCACTAAATATGCCTAATCCGCACCCAAACCTAAGCCTTAGCAAAACCTTAGTCCGAGTCTTTATGCAACCGGTGGTTAATGGGTGGAGATCAGACTAACCTACAAGCGTATTAAGTTGTAACTCATATTAGGTATTTGAGGGCAGAGACATATACTGGCACATTTTTTGTCAGTCCAGACATTAAACCGAGTGGAGTGTTGATAGTGTGAGGGGTATGAACATGTATGCCTTAACTGGAAACAAAGTACACTTGTCTGGGCGGTTATATAGTTTTATTGTAGCATTAACTGTATTTGTGGGTTGTCAATCTAGAAAGTGTCAGTCTGGGAAACTGGGTATGACCTTAAACCTTACTAGTATTAATGGTGATAATTGGTTGACCTATGATGGCAGTTAATGTCTACTTTAGAGTTTTGCTTGAGGGCAAGCAAAAGATAAGTGTGGGGATGTGATGTTCGGTTTATTTGTAAATATATTAGTGTGTTAATTATGTAGTTTTATTTAGTATATTATTAGAACTTTGTTACTTCATACGTGCTTTTGTATTTCAGGTCATTGATCGTTAAAGATGCTAAATTGGAGACTTGAACGAGCATGGAATGATATCTCGGGAAGACCGAATCATAAATTGAAGTCTTAGGAAGTGTTAGAAGGATTCGGGAAGAGATTGGATGAGAAACCTAAAGCCGATGTTAAAACTGAACAAGATGGGTTCACAAAAATCGACCAGGAAGTAAAACGAGCATATCCTGGGCTAGAAAATGAGTTACGGAACCCATGATATATGAATTTTGGGTTTCTCGACGAGAGGAATCTAAAGATAAAGTTGTCTTGGACCATTGCGTAGCGCAATGGTCCAGGGAGGGGGACCATCGCGCACCGACGGGAAAGTTAGGGTTTGATGTTATATCTTGTTTTGACGACCTTAGACGCCCCCATTCAGTTTCAGGAAGTTTCTAGAGCAGAAAGAAGAGAAAACCTTCATTCCTATTCATCTCAAGGCCATAGATATGATCCAAATCATCCGAATCGAAGACCGAGAGATGCCGAGACGCGGCTAGACCCTTCGAGTCATACCCGGGATGTATGGTTTGTAATCTTTCAGTTTGTTTCTCATGTACTAGAACAACTAATTGTAATTGTTTTGATGTTAATCTATGAGTATTGATGTTTAGTATGTTCGTAAAATCAGTCGGTTTAGGTTTATTTCTATCAGAACGATTAGTTTGTCGATTGCTATAATAATTGCTCATAGGATTGTTTGACTTGTTAATTGCAATAAAGCATACGTTTGCCCTTAGTTGAGTCACACTGGCAGGGACCGTTTGATAACCAGTGCCGTGTGTTAGCTTGCGTGGATGCCTAAGGTTTAACCGGTTAGTCAATCTGTAGTTGACACAAGATAGTTAATCTGTTAAGTTGCATGAGATTGCTGTTTGATTGCTTACTTGGATTCCCGGGTGTGATTTGCTTTATTTGATTGACTGAATCTTGAGTACTTGTTCGTTTCTTATACAATTAAATTGTTTGCTAGTGTGATCAGCACTTTGATAGAATTCACTTCATAATGTTAGGAATCGATTTCACTGCACACTGACCACATACTCCTCGTGGTTCGACACCCTACTTACCCTGACTAGCTTAAGGTGATTAGGACACTGATTTACTTGTTTTTTACTAGATAGCGACAGTCTAGCACCAACTGTACAAAAATTCATTCCTCCAATTGCCATCGCTTCATTGCTCCGTTAATCATCTCCTACGACTGCCATCGCTTCATCGCTCCGACGATCATCTCCACCGCTTCATCTCCACTGCTCTGATGATCACTCAATAATACTCCACTGTTCGTTTTCTCATCACTCCTTGGTTAATTAGGTTTTGCTAGATTCATCGGTTAATTAGGTTTTGTTAGATTCATCGGTTAATCATTTAATTCGTCTGGTTCGTTTTCTCATCACCACTCTCACGGATTTTGAATGATTAGGTTGTTTGTATTGATTTCATGAAGATACGTTTCTATAAATCAATTATAAATTTGAACGATTAGGTTGTAATTGACAGATTTGTAATGTGAACAGGATTCGAATTGAGTCAGTTGGATCTGAACTGGATATGAATTGAGGTCGTTTGTTTAGGGTGATTTTGGCTCTGAATCACAAACTCTCACTATTGTTAGTATTAACGATTTTTAGTATTATTGATTAGGTTATATTGTTAGTATTAACGATTGTTAGTGTCGATGATGGACCTAAATTAACGATCTGACTTGAATGTTTTGACTTGATTTCATGCATTGGAGTGTATGTTGACTATCGATTGATTGCTTTCTAGCCTAGTTTTGTGATGATAGTTCGTTGAATCTAGGTTTTGCAAAAGGTTCATACACATGGAGATTGATAAAGTGAAGTTGAGTTCTGGTGGAACCTAGATTCAGAATTGACATGAATGAATTTTGATTTTAGGTACAATTAGGTTATGGTATATACACTTTAGACCAAATTCTGTAATTATTTGGTTTCATAAAGTGATTTTAGTATTTATTAAATAATTATATGCATTTATAGTTGTTTTTATATATGTTGTGAAAATCTTTAATGAGCCTAAGCTTGACTCGAGCCCATGTGCAGTAGAGGCGCACATAGAAACTGATTAACCGACCCGACCTGAGAACCGAACCGGTGATAGAAACCGTAGGTTCATGATCGGTTTATAATTCTCACCGTTGAAACCGGTCAAACCGAACCAAACTGGCCAAAAACTGATCAAAACCGGTCTCGAAACCTATCATATTCTAGTCTAGAAACCGATTTGTACTCAACTCTGTTTCTTAACCAACCCAACCAGGTTTCAACTGAACCGGTTTGTGCTTCTCTAGTGTGCAGGTACTTAAATGGGCCAAAGCTTGGCTCGAGCTCGGCATTGCAGTGTGAAACTAAAACAAAGAAGTCCAAAAGAGGTTAAACTTAGTAATACACCAGGCTTGTTAAGGCTCGACAAGCCTAAATGAGCTTTCCATACAAGGCTCAAGCTCGAGCTGGATAAATAAACGAGCTTTATTTGAGGCTTGGCTTGAGCTTGAAAAAGCTCAGCTTCTTTCGAGCTTTTTATCGATCCGAGCTCGAGTAACTTGTGAGCGGCTTGGCTCGTTTGCACACCTAGTTTCAGTTTCAAAATTTAAAAAATATCTACAGATAGATTGTAAATCTTCAATTTGGATTCAGAATCATATTTAGGTGATACAAAGGTGATTGCTGCCGTTTATGGACCGAAAGCTGGGACTAAGAAAAATGAAAATCCTGAAAAGGCTTGTATTGAAGTCATTTGGAAGCCAAAAACAAGACAGAGTGGTGAGTTTTTTACATTTGTTGATGCATCTTGTTACCATTTAATTCACGAGGTTCTTTTTATAACAAAATACTTAATTGAGATCGGTTTTGATGGTTAGGGAAGCAAGAGAGGGAATATGAAATGGTGCTAAAGAAGACCTTGCAAAGCATCTATCTTTTGAATGCTCATCCTAACACAACGACTTCAATTATAGTTCAGGTTTGTTAATTCTTAATTCCTTGCTTTTTTATATGTATATATGTATCTATGTGTGTGTGTAATGTGTATATGTATATTGGGAAGGCAACATAAGAAAACTAAAAAGTTACGAGAAAACAACTACAAACCTATCATTTTTTTCATTTCTTTTTGTTGTAAGGTTAGAAATGTAAAAAAAATATGTAGCTCAAATTTCATTTATTTATTTGTCTTTTTTACTAATCCACAGCCAAGAATGGCATTATAAGTAATTTAATATAATATTAGTTTAGGATCAAAAGGCGTGGTTAGTAACTGGTTGTTTGAGATTACAAGTCGTTTTGGACAAGCTGCAAACGGGTTGGTTAGATTTTATTTTGACATGGGTCAAATTTTTTGCCATGTCCAGGCTAGTTCGAAAAGTTAAATTTTATTTTGACATGGATCAAAACTTACTTGCATAGGCTTAGTCAAAGGACCCAATGTTTATAACTCGTTAAACATGTTTGTCACAACCCGTTAATAGTATTATTATATACCATCGGCCCAATTTTTTTTTATTTTTTCTGACATATTATCAATTGTTTTGTAGATTGAAAAGTTGCACTTGGTTATCAAGGAGCTTGTGAAGGTAAAAAAAGAAGACAAAGAAAGATTAAATCGAATTATTAAGGAGTTGATGGCTGAAAAAGAAAAGGATAAGGCGGAGAAAGATGCAATTCTTAATAGGATGACTAACATTGAAACTTTGTTAAAATCTGTGGGTCGATAGGCAATGGCAATATTTTGAAGCCACGTTAACACGCCTTATTTTGAACATTTGGATGTGCGTTTGGATTTTATATTTGACACTTTAATTTGGGTTATTTTTGGATATTTTTATTTACATACTTTTTTTTATAAAATGTCTGGACAAATCAAATTGGTCCCAATGGCACAAATTAAATTGGTCCCAATGGCACAAATTAAATTGGCAGCTATAGCAATTGCAACCACAACTGTGGTTGCAAGAATTGCGACCGCAGCGGTGGTTGCATGAATTGCGACCGCTATAGTTGTTGGTCGCAAAATTAATAGCGGTCGGAAAAAGGTCGCAACAGAGTAATTCTGACCTGCGTTTTTCCCACCGCAATTCAGTTGCAAAACGGTCGCAACAGGGCAATTACGTCCGTTTTGCGACCGGTCTCAGATGCCTAGTTTTCTAGTAGTGAACATTTTTTAGTGTTTCAATTTGCTTTTTATTTTCCTTGTAAACCGCCTAGTCATGCATGCATGCATACTTGGTTTTCTCTCCTAATCATAATGCGTGCAATAAATAAAATTGAAATGTTACATTAATTGAAATTTTCATTACAAACTAGTTGAAAATTTGATAAAAGGTAAATCAACATTATTTATTTAGTTTTAACCATTAGAGTCTGATGAAACTAAGACGTTTAAACTTTTAAACAATGGATAAAGGTTCCGCATTGGACAAAAGATGGTCTAGTATGGAAAGTCAAGTCCCGGATCGATAATGAAGCACAAACTAACGAATAACTCTCGTTTATATTACTCATAAAATATAACTCAAAAAACTGATTACAAACTCTCAAACCTTAACTCGGTTTGACTCTTGATGAACCCTAACTTGGTTGCACCGTCTTCATGATCTATAATGTCTAACCATAACTCAGTTTATATAGACTAAGCTAACTTGCTAGCCAAGACATTACCAAATATAATAAAACTCTAATAGTTCTTGGGCTGGGCTTTACACTTGGGCCAAACAACAATTGAGCAGATGAGTTAGAAATTAAAGACGGTATATAACCACATTCTCAAGCATTAGTTGATGGGTCGTCGGAGAACCCGGGTAAGTACGCATGAGTAAAGAGAAAAACTATGGGCAGAAAATATGTCCAAGATTATACATGGTGTTAGACCAGAACAGAACTAGGAGGGAGATTGTTGGAGTAATTCTGATCGAAAAGAAAAGGAAGAGATAATGATTGAAGGAAATGATAATTCAAATCAGATTAAATACTATCCAACTTATATTAACGATTTAGTTAGGGTTTATTTATTCAATTAAGTTAGCTATATGTTTATATATGTTTAGTATGCAGTATTCAATTAAGTTAGCTATAGTAGGTTTATATATGTTAAGGTTATTGTAAAGCTCTATAGGGGTGTGTCTTATGATTAATAGAGAAGTGTCATTCTACAAAATTCTTGTGTCTGTTCCTCTCAAATTGATTGTGTATCGTTGTTCTGGGCCTCAACATTCAAGCGCATTATAGGCCTTGTTGGCTTGTTATTCCATTAAACCGTTTCTTTTATCATTCATTGATTTGGAGGTCTGTAACTTTCAAATTCCTAGGTGGCAGACTTGAAGCATTGTAGGAGGAGTTTGGATGCAATGTCTGGAATGAAAGTCCGAATCCGCAAACCTACAAAGTACAAAGGACTTTATCTGGTGTCCTCCACATACATTTATTATACATATATTATATATATTATTTTAATATTTTTAATGTTGTTTGTAAAGATTTGGTATTGTAGAAGAAATGAATATTTTGAAGGAACTCTGAAATTAGTTGTGACAGCAAATTAATGTGATGGTTTGTGGACATTATGCGTAGTGCTAAAAGCTTTAAAGAATGATTCGTGAAGCATAATTATATGTCCCATCCATCTTGAAGTTAAATTGGCTTTCACCTTGAAATATACGACATGCCGCACACACCTTTAAACATATCTTATCGAATTTATCTTTGATTCCTATCAAAGTCAAAGCATCTGACATGCATATGGAATATATGCACTTCAGAATTCATAACTGTTTGCCTTCTGCCTTGAACCATTAGCCATGCATCCAAGTTGGTCTGTTACACTAACATATTGTTGATGTCCATGCATGATAATTGTTATTTGAGGATGTTAATGGAAGTTGGGAATGTGGATTGACTGAATATATTCTCCTTTCCAAATAGAGATAATAATTGATGATGATGTGGAATAAACATAATACACCCTTTCACTTTTCTATTATTCATGGGATATATCATGTGTTCATTAAAAGACCGTGTTTGCATCGATAAAGAAGGCAAACAGACAACAACCGTTGCTAGTCCTTTTTGAATAGCAAAACTTAGTCCTTTAAAAATAACGATTGTGGGGTCATAGATTTACTAGAGCGGATAATTAGATGCATTTGACTTTATTATGAATGCAAGCATCATAATGAAATCTTCAACAAGATATGCTTAAAGGTGTATGGAATTCAAATTGAAAGTTAAATGATCAACTTCGAGATGGGTGTGGATCCATTATACTCCTTCAGAGTTTTCAACCAACTCCGGTGTTCATACCCATCGCGCTCGATACTCTTGGTTTCTTAGCACATGAGGCTGCTAAGTTACTTAGTCTTGTCTAGCATGTCATGTTTAGTAATTTTATGACTTATCGATCTATTAATGTTATTTTTGAAAGATTTAGTTTTGCCATCAAAAAAGACTAGCAGCAAAACTTGTTGGCCACTTGCTTTCTGTATCGATGTAAACACTATTTTTTAATGAGTGGAAAAAAAATGTCATCTAATTCATAAAAAATTAACTTCTTTATACGTAACTAGTTTTAATTCACTATTGAAATAAAACTTAATTGAGTGGCTAGTAACTTAAAAGTTAGGTCTTAAAAGGTATTGGCGTGAGGTTCCAACTTAGCTGAACCATGTAAACAAAATTTGGACTAAAAGAGCAGGTAACAAACTATGCGAAATGACTACAATAGATATAGATTTAAAGAAAAAAATTGTTGATCATCTGGGTTTTATTAAGTAATTGATGCAATGCATCTTCACAAGTATAGTTACTAAATGGGAACCTACGGAATATATCAACTGATCTTTTAAGGATGCATCAAATAGCCTAAGTCAACTCACATAGATTTCTGTCCATTGACAAAAGAAATGTATTCCGTTTACTCAGTCTTCTATATACTATTTTCTTTATGCAGGCATAAAGAATAAGGCCCATACTATATATTCTCTTAAATATTTATGCTATTAATGGCACAAAGTTGGAAAAATAAATTGTTAAGGAATCATGTGGTTGGTTTCATTGGCCACTAAGTTAACATAGGCTATAAATAGGCTGTTTTGTGAATATTTATTCACACCAAAACAAATAATGTACACAACTCGAATGAGATGTTTTACATGAATAGAAGAGTTCTTGTTTAGTAGCCAAGGATGACTTGCCTCAAGGTTGTAGAAAGTAACACCTTAATTGGTTCATGAGACAGGTCGCTCCTTCGTTACTTGACATGATCTTCTTGCTTTTGGAATTCAAAAGGAAATTAAATCATGTGTTTAGGTTAAAACATTTTTTTAGTGTTTACAACCACGTATTTCAACTTTATTTTTGTTCTCATTTCTTTTTTCAGTTTTCTTTTCCTTGTAAACAGCCTAGGCATATATCCATGCACGTAGATTTATATTTCTTTAAGCTGTACTTGCTTTCACCTCAAAATCAAAATCATAATAAACTTCTACATTCGTATTTGTATGCGTGTATTTTAGTTCAAACCAGAAGACAGACTTTGAGGAAGGTAACTTGAAAATTCAATATAAGGTTATTGAATGGACAAAAAATTCCACAGTAGACAAAAGATGGCTTAGTACCTCTAAGATGAGACAGAAATTAAAGACCATACAGAACCATATTTTTAGCATTAGTTGACGGTATTGAAGAACATTAGGTAAGTACGCAAGATTATAGAGAGAGATAATGGGTAGAAAAGATGTCATGGATTATACGGGATCTTTGAAATGATTATAGAGAAAAATAATAGGAAGAAAATAATGGTGTTATAGCAGAAATGAATGTTTTTTAAGAAACTTTGAAATTTAATATGGAATCTGATGTGACAGTTTGTAGACATTATCCGTTGTGGATGCTGGAAGAGCTTTAAGCAATGCTTTGAGAAGCATAATAATATGTCCCATCCATGTTGAAGTTAAATTAACTTTCAAATTGAAATATATACACAACATGCCGCGCACACACCTTTAAACATATCTCATTGAAGATTTATATCTTGATTCCTTTCAAAGTCAATGCATATGGAATGGAATATATGCACTTAAAATTCCTAAATGCATGCCTTCTTACTTGAATTATTAGCCATGCATCCAAGTTAGTCTTTTGCAATATAATTTGTTTCTTCTGTATATACTTGCTTTGGGCTCCGATTGTACATAATTTATGATGAGGTGGAAGAAACATAAAACGCTACTCCTTTTCAGTTTTTATTATTCTTGTCTTCCTCTAAAGTAAATGGATAAACATGATTCTCTTATAAAACTAATATGGAGGTCAATGGAAAGAGACAAAGAAAATGTTTCAACTTGAAAATGGTATAATTAGGGCTAAGAGTGAAGTTACAGGCCGGAAGTTATTGATGAAAATATATCAACGACTTAATTAGATCAAATTCACAAAAGATATATTTTCAATGAAAAAAAATATTAAACTGAAAAAGGAAAAGATAGTGGAATTAAATGCATGTAATCCAAGGAAACCACAGTGATATTGCCATTGCGATTGGACGGTGATCCCAGTCCAGTGATGTTCTTCATGATCTGCCAATAATAGTGTCGCTGATTCATCAATAAGGTTTCTAACCACGCCACGTTTCCCACAGACGTGGATTACAAATGGCCTTACCTTCACCAAGGGACTATCGACATTGACAAATACATTCGTCACTAGAGCGGATAAAATGCTTGTGACTTTAATAAGAATGCAAGCAAAACAATCAAATCTTCAATAAGTTATGCTTAAAGGTGTATGGTATTTTAAATTGAAAGTTAAATGATCAACTTTGAGATGGGTGTTAAAAATCAAATTGCGAATACGCTTATGTAACTTGAAAGTTTTAATAGAATACAGGAGTATAAAAAATCCGTGCCTATAATAAAGGAAACCATCAAGAAAGATATATGTTTTAATAGATCCATTATACTTCATAGTTTTCAATGCACTTCTATATGCAACTAATTTTAAAAAAATTGAGTAGCTAGTAACTCAGATTTA